>NW_006293329.1:124831-131669 GCF_000327345.1 Myotis davidii
GCAAACACATTTTTTTGCTATAAAATGAGGATAACATCACCTCCTTCATAGGGCAAATGTTAGAATGAAATGAGATCGTGCCTTTAATGTGTTCTGCACAGTGCCTGGCACTCGGTACTCATAAGTGCTAACTCTTATTGTTACCATCCTCCTCACCAGCACTGACCCCCAGGGAGCAGATGCTCAATGCACAGGCACGGAAACATGGAGCAGACTGATGAATCTCAAAGGGAAGAGGGGAGCGAGAAGGGCTGGAACTGATTAACCTAAGGTCTTATATGCATACTAGAGGCCTTGTGCACTGATTTGTGCACCAGTGGGGTCCCTTGGCTTGGCCTGCAGGAATCAGGCCGAATTCATGCACTAGGCCTCTGACATCCCCCGAGGGGTCCCGGATTGCGAGAGAACACAGGCCAGGCCAAGGGATCCCTCCAGTGTACGAATTCGTGCACCAGGCCTCTAGTTACAAATAAGAACTCAGAAGTTGGTTTTTGCATCTTATTTCCTGTCAATCAATACCGTAAGTGGTCCTGACCAGGCACACATGGCACGAATCCCAAGCCGCAGGGATAGGTGACCCTTGGTGTGCATGCTGGTTTGACTTCTCTGGTCATGGAGTTCATCTGCTCCCCCAAGACATGTTTCCTTTTACCAGCCAAGAGTTTTAGGAGGCTGATGTCTTGAGAAGGAATGTAGAGAAATACCCCAAGAAAAGCTCTCAGCAGCAGCTGGGAAATCCCACAGTCCCACACTCCCTAGATCGGCCTGCCACATGTCCAGCCTGAGCTTTCCAGAACTTACCAAGGTCCATACTAACTTACATAATCACACACACACACACACACACACACACACACACACACACACAAATGTAACCAAACAAAAAACCTACGGAAAAACAAAACAAAACACAACACAACACAAAACAAAACAAAACTCTAGGGAAGTTTGGCTGCCAGTGGCAATAAAAGCCACACTCATGAGGTAGGTGCTAAAGCCAAAGGAAAGGTTTATTCAGGTGCTGCAAGACCTGGGAGAATGGTGGACTTATATCTCAAAGACCATCTCCCATTCCTTCTCAAGCCTGCTGTTCTTAGAGGATTAGATAGGGGAGAGTTTTGTTTTTTTTCCCTATCCAATTATCTTAATAGCTTCTGGCATACTCAAATCCTATCCATTCATCCTTCTAGCTTTTGGTGTTCCCAATGTAATAACCTCCCTCTGCACCATCTTGGTCAATGAGGGAGACTTCTTGGTGCTCTGTCTGTGGTAACAGAACCATCATGGCCTATAGATTCTGTGTTTGCCTTATGTGGCCCAGGTTTAACTCAAATACTGTTTAATGTTTGAGGCTCTCTTGCAGATCAAAGCAGCCAATAGACAGAGTTCTGGCCAATAAAATGAACCCCCTGGGAAGGGTCCATTTTAAAATAATAAAATGAATTACTGCTCCACATTTGTGCTATGCTACTGTTTTATATCTTTCTCCCAATCTCTGCTTGGAGGACAGGAGCCGTTAGACTTGTGGCAGCTGGATTTTGACTGTGGAGAGGATATGTACTCCATATGGACGGTGGAGCAGGGGGATGTCAGAAGCCTGTCCTTGAGGCCCAGGTTGAGCTGTGTCACCCACCTCCCAGGCTGCCCACGACGGATTGCTGTGACTTGGGAAAAAACACACTCCTTACTTTCTGCAGCTGCTGGTGGCTGGGATGCTGGGGTCCTGGTGTTGGCTGCAAGCAGTGTAACACCTGGACTGGGAGGGTTGGCATCTTCCCCTCTGACAGGTAAGAACTGCCATCCCAGGGGAGTCCTGGCTTTGCTTCACTCAGGAGTCAGAGGCCATGAGTATCCAGGTCTAACAAACACCTGTACTTGTTTTCTCTGAATGTCCTTTCATTTTTGACATCTGTTTTAGAAAATGAACTCTGGCCCATTTATTTTTGTAAATTTTTAGGATTCATTTTTCAATTCAGTAGGTTAGCTCTGTGTCCCAAGAACTGCAAATCTTTTCCAGATTTTTTCACTTCCCATTTGACTTTTTCTCTTGTCTACACAAATACTTTGCATTTTTATGTAGTTAAATTATTTTTTTTTGTAATTTCTGCATTTTGTGTCTTTTCTATTAAAGTTTGTAAAGTTCAGTTTTCCATGTGTTAGTGCTTAGGTGTCCTGGTGGTAGAAGTTCCAGGGGCCCATGTAGGTTGATAGTAAAGGTTTAAAATACAACCGTTTCTCTTTCGCAGTCTTTTTAGAAATTTTTTTTAATTTTTAATTTTTAAAAAATTTAGCTTTATTGTTGAAAGTATTATAGATGTCCCCTTTTCCCCCATTGACCCCCTTCACTTTCCTCCCATCCCTCCCCACTCCCCAGGTCTTCACCACACTATTGTCTGTGGTGCATAACCCATGGACACAGACAATAGTAAATTCTTTTTTTAATTCCTCCCCACCTACCCATCCTCCCCTGCCTTTCCTCTGAGATCCATCAAAAACATTTTTTAAATAGAAGAGACCACAGAGCAAAGAGAAAATTAAAGGTACTATAAGTACGGAGTATTTAAGGGGACAATACAAGGCTTGGCTGTAAGGATGTCTATGGTGTGGCAACTTGAAAAAGGGAAAGGGATGGTAGAGAAATCTGTTTTTCTTCTGGAATAAGGCTTCTGTGAATCTTAATGACTTGCCAGCAGCCTAACATTCAGCTCCTAAGTAAAGGGCCTGTCTTTGGCATTTTCAAAAACATATTTCTTGCTAGAATTCAATTAAAATTAGTATGGGTTTATTGTAATTGTTGGGAGAGAGAGAGAGAGAGAGAGAGAGAGAGAGAGAGAGAGAGAGAGGAGAGAGAGAGGAGACCAACTCTTTCATTGGACATTGGAGTAACCTACCTTTGGGGTCTAAAGGAGAGATTTATTTCACTGGTTATTGGACATAACCATATATACTGACTGGCTTCTGTACTCACCTTTCCTGATACTAGTCAGTATACTCTGTTTCTGGTGTAGTTCTTACTTTTTTCTTGTTGGTGGCGCAGGAAATCATTAGTTGACTCTAGTTGATACATCTAGGGAAAATATATGTGGAACTAAAACATCTGCTTGTCAGGAGAAAATATTGAGATATATAAATATCTCAATGCCCTCTCGCATCTTAACATCAAAGAACAAGTAACATAGTCTATTGAATCTGCCTGTCCTCAAATCAACACCTTCTAGACCAGGGGTGGGCAAACTTTTTGACTCGAGAGCCACAATGGGTTCTTAAACTGGACCGGAGGGGCTGGAACAAAAGCATGGATAGAGTGTTTGTGTGAACTAATATAAATTCAAAGTAAACATCATTATATAAAAGGGTACGGTCTTTTTTTCAATAGTTTTATTCATTTCAAATGGGCCGGATTTGGCACGCGGGCCGTAGTTTGCCCACGGCTGTTCTAGACACTCTGTAGAAACCTCCCTCTTTTGAGTTTCATTATGAACTGAGGACACGATGAAGGTTGTTGGTCAGAGTGAAGCTGAAGGACAGATTTACTTCAGGACATCAGTGTGATCTACACACATTGCACACACCACTCACCATGCACAGGTGAAGGGGTTTAGAACCCCTGTGGTTCCCCAATTTCGTCATCCTTTCTTCCTGCCTGGGACCAGGGCAGTGATGTGCTGCATTATGAAATAATTGATGTCTCAAACTCTCTCACAGCTCAAAGCAGCCAATACACAGAGTTCTGACCAATAAAATGTATCCCTTGGAAAGGGCCCACTTTTAAATAATAAAATTTTTAAATAATAAAATGAATTACTGCTCCACATTTGTGCTATGCTACTATTTTATATATTTCTCCCCATCTCTGCTTGGAGAACAGGAGCCGTTGGACTTGTGGCAGCTGGATTTTGACCGTGAAGAGGACATGTACTCCATGTGGACAGTGGAGCAGGAGGATGTGAGAAGCCTGTCCGTGAGGCCCAGGTTGAGCCATGTCACCCACCTCCCAGGCTGCCCAGGACAGATACTTGTGACTTGGGAAAAACATGCTCCTTACTTTCTGTAGCCACTGGTGGCTGGGATGCTGGGGTCCTGGTATTATCTGAAAGCAGTGTGACACCTGGACTGGGAGGGTTGGCATCTTCCCCTCTGACAGGTACAAACTGCAATCCCAGGGAAGTCCTGGTTTTGCTTCACTCAGGAGTCAGAAGCCACGTGTGTCCACGTCTAAAAAGTACCTGTACTTGTTTTTTGTGAATGTCCTTTTTTTGTCACCTGTTTTGGGAAATGCAATAGCTGGCCCATTTATTTCTGTAGAAATTTAGGGTTTATTTTTAAATTTGGGATATTAGCTCTTTGTCTGAAGCCCGGCAAATCATTTCCAGAGTTTGTAATTTCTCTTTTTGGCTTTTTCTCTTGTCTACAGAGATACTTTGGATTTTTATGTAGTTTTCTTTCTTTCTGTATTTTTTGTAATGTTTGTGTTTTGTTCCTCTGCCCTTCCCCACTAAAGTTTGTAAAAGTTAGTGCTTTTGTATCTTGTTGGTAGAAGTTGAGAGTCTCAGGGAGAATGATAGTAAAGGTTTGCATAACACTGTAGTCAATAATGCTTTCTGGACACTCCACAGAACGTTTATCTTGTGTTTCATTATGAATGGATTGATTTTGTAGGCTGAGATGGTCTTAATCAAGAATTATGTCCATTTTTGCTGGTTTGTTGTTGCCCTGCAGTGGTGTTCTAGTTGTGCATCACTGAGATGCAAAGGCAGGTTAACTTACTGTAGACCATTCAGGACAGAATTCTCAACACAAGGGAATCATACAAATGAGTCTTATGGAAAGAAAATAAAAAGCAGTGAGTTTAATGCTTGAGGTTTATTATAGAGAAAGAAAGAGAAAAAGGCACAGGTAAAATGACTAAATGCCTTTCTAAGTCTTCATGGAATCTCCCAGTGGTTTGGGACTTGCTCTACTCAGCTCAGCGACAGCAACGCTTATATCTTTGGCCATAGATGTAACAGGTCCCAGAAGGACTCTCAAAGGACTTGCAGAAGCGGCTGAGTCGGCACGTGCAACGTCTTAGTTTCCAAAGGCCTGTGGAGGGAGGAGGAGGGTCAGGCACAGTGTGGAATGGACAGGGAGGAAAGACATAGCCAGGCTCATGGAGATCTTCTGAGACACCAGGTGACTACTCACCATAGACAATACCGGACAGGTTAGAGTGAGCAGATTCATGTATTTGTCATAAATCACAAGGAATCTTACTGGCTCTGTGTTGGTCTGTTCCTAGTCTATGATGTAGATGCTTATGTCCTGCCCCTGCTCCCTAAACCTCCACTAAATTGGAATACCTACTCTTCACCCCACCTCATCCTCTCACCCAATTTTGAGCTCCAACTCTATTACCCACTCACAAGCCCCTCTAATGGGCCACAGATCCCAAAAGCACATTGGCTGGTGTCTCACCTGCAGCTCGAGTGAGGCGTTCCTCTCCTGTGAAGGAAATGGCCACGTCCTGGTCACTGTCCTCAGCCTGGTCCTGGTCCTCAGCCCAAACGTCTTTGGCCTTGGGCTGCTCCTGGGCAGGAACCTGGTCAGCTGTCTCTTGGAGGGACTGAGCCTGGGCCTGGAGGGCCAAGAGGAGAAGGGCAGCCAGGAGAGTGAGGGTCCTCATGGCTGAGGGTCAGCCAGAGCTCAGGGTCAAGAGAGAGGACAGCAGAGAGAGGTGTGCAGGGCACAGTCAGCCTGTACTTATAGGTCAGAGGGGAGGAGAATCAGAGACACACGGCGGAGAAGAGAAGCTGTCCCTATGGCTGGCCTGGGGCAAAGGCCACCGTCAACCACAAAGCCCCTTTCATGCTCCTGTTCCTGCCCATCCATCATAGCACGTGTCCGTGTGCTGTGTCCACACTTGTTTCAAGGTGATAACGATGATAAGGACCGGGCATGTTTTCTGTTTCCCATCTGCTTGTACACTTACCTTCTGATGTTCAAAAAACAAGGAACTGTGCTCTCATTGAGTAAGTCAGGGACCAGAGGCCTCTGCTTTCTGATGTGGGCCCTGCTCACCTCTGAGTCCCTGGCCCTGGAACCAGCCCTTCCCAGATGGAGTGGAGGGTCCATTCTGCAGGTTCAGGGCATCACTCCCTGTGGGGGAGCTTGTCAGGTTCTGGGGTGTAGACTCCTGTGCTGGAGGGGACAGTGACTCAGGCTCAGGTGGAATCAGCAATTGAGGACTCCAGGGAAGACTTGGTTAGAGCGAAGCTGAAGGAGAGATTTATTTCAGGACGTCAGTGTGATCTACACGTATGGCACATACGGCTAACCACTTACTTGTGCCTTTTTGGAGAAATAGCACACATAGCAGGTTCCCAAAGTTAACTTCTAAAATTTCTGATCTTTAAAAAGAAAAAATATATACATATATTTTTGCACAAAGAACAAAATTCATAAGGTAGAAGATAAATGAGTGAAAAGTAACTGTCTCCCCTCCCAGAGTCAGCCCTGTGTCCCTTCTGCAGGAACCCTAACTGAACAAAAATTCGAGGTTTGGCTGCCTGTGGCGATGAAAGCCAAACTCATGAGGCAGGTGCTGGTGGTAAAGGAAAGGGGTTTATTCATGTGCTGTGCAAAGTGGGAGGATGTTGAACTCTCATCTCAAAGACCGTCTCCCTTTCCTGCTCATGCCCAAGGTTCTCCTAGAGATAGGGATAACTGGATATAAATGCTACTTTCTTTCCAATTATCTTGCTAGCTTTTGGTGTGCTGGGGTCCTGTCCATTTATCTGTCCAGATTTCCATGCAATCATGTTCTGTCCATTCATACTTCTAGCTTTTGTTGTTCTAAATG
>NW_006293329.1:131846-147738 GCF_000327345.1 Myotis davidii
TCCTCATCCTCAGGTGAAGGACCCTGTTATTCTCCAATTTCATCATCCTTTCTCCTGCCTGGAACCGGGGCAGTGATGTGCTGTGTTACAAAAACACTTAATGTCTCAGACACTTTTGCGGCTCAGAATGGCCAATGAAATTTTAGTTCTGAGGACTAATATGTACACCCTAGGAAAGGCCCATGTTTTAAATAATAAAATCAAGTACTTTTACTGCTCCACATTTGTGCTATGCTATTGTTTTATGTATTTCTCCTCTTCTGCTTGGAGGAATTGTGGCTGCTGTGTTTTTTCCGTGAAGAGGACGGCTATTCCACGTGGACAGTAGAACAGGAAGATTGGAGAAGCTCGTCCTTGAGGCCTAGGTTGAGCCATGTCACCCAGCTCCCAGGCTGCCCATGACAGGCTGTTGTGCCTTGAGAAAAACGCACTCCTTACTTTCTACAGCTACCAGTGGCTGGAACACTAGGGGCCTGGAGTTGACTGAAAGCAGTGTGACACCTGCACTAAGAGGGTTGGTATCCTTCCCATCTGACAGATAAGAACTGACATCCCAGGAGAGTTCTGGCTTTGCTTCTCTCAGGAGAAAGGGGCCACATGTGTCCAAGTCTAACAAGGACCTGTACTTGTTTTCTCTGAGATATTTTTTGGCATCTGTATTGGAAAATGAAAATAATGGGTCTGTTTATTTTTATTGAATAGTATAGTATATTTACAAATTCAGGAAATTAGTTCTTTGTTCCTAGAACTGCAAGTCATTTCCAAAGTTTGTCCTTTTACTGTTAGCTTTTTCTGCAGTGTACAAGATATTTTGGATTTTCATGTAGTTTTAAAAAGTTGTTTTTTGGTAATTGCTGAATTTTGTGTTTTTCACACTGAGGTTTGTGAAGCACAATCTTCCATGTGTTAGTGCTTCTGTGTCCTGGTGGTGGAAGCTGAGAGGGGTCCATGGAGATTGATAATAAAGATTGAAAATAAAATTGTTTCTCATTTTCAGTCTTTTCTGGAAAAAAATTCTCTAAATGGAAGTGGCCACGGGGCAAAGATGAAATCAAAGGTACTATCAGTACAACATAGGTTCAGAATAGAATACAGTTATGGCTGTAAGGATGTCCATGGCAACTCAAAAGGGAAAAGGGAGGGCAGAGAGATTTGTTTTTCTTCTAGAAAAAAGTCTTCTATGAATCTCAATGGCTTGACAGCAGCCTGCCTTTTGGGAGTGAAACACCTGTCAATGGTATTATGAAAAACATATTGTTTCTTGGTAGAATTTTATTAAAATTATTACTAGTTTAATTTAACTAGTAAACGCGATCTCTTTAAAGAGAGAGAGAGTTGAGACCAACTCTTTCTTTGGACATTGGGATCATCTACGTTTTGGATTTAAAGGGGGACCCTTTCTTTCACTGGTCATTCTGCAAAACCATCTCTACTGACCGGTTTCTGCACTCCCCTTCTCTGGTCATGATTTGAGACCACTGATGGTCTCAAATTTAGTAGCCTATATTTTTGGTGTTGCTGGCACACTGAACCACTAGTTCACCTATCTGGCAGATACAGCTAGGAACAATTTGTATGCTTATCATCAGAAAATATCCACACACATCAATGCCCTTCCACTTCTTAAAATTAAAGAACAAGTGACATAGCCCAATGGATCCACCTAACCTGGAGTCAACAACACTTTCTGGACACTCCATAGAAATCTTTCACTTTTGAGTTCTATCACAAATGGATTGAATCTTGTAGGTTAAAATTGTCTTAATTCAGAATTATGGAGCTGGCCAGGTAGCTCAGTTGGTTAGAGCATAGTTCTAATACATCAAATTTGTGGGGGGTTTTCCCTCTCAGGTAACATATAAGAAACAACCAACAAATGGATAATAATAAGTGGAATAGCAAATCCTTGTTTCTCTATCTCAAAAATAAATAAAAAAAGAATTATGCTCATTTTCTTGGTTTGTTGTTGCCGTGTGATGCTGTAGTTGTGCACCACTGATATTCAAAGGCCGATCAACTTATTGTAGACTATTCAGGGCAGAATTCACTACATAAGTGAACCACTCCCATCAGTCTTTTGGGAAAAAAAAGAAAAGCCTAACAGTGAGTTTAATGCTTGAAGTTTATTATGGAGAGAGAAAGAAGAAATGGCACAGGTTCAAAGACTGAAAGTTGCTTCAGTTCTTCAGTGGCATCTCACAGTCCTTCGGGTCTCTGTGCAAAAGTTTAGCGACAGCAAAGCGTGCGTCGACGGCCATATAACCAGCAAGACCCAGCTTTTTTTACTGGGAAGTTACAGAAATTCTTGAGTGTGCAAAAGCAGTAGGTTCCTGTCCCACGTCCTGTGGAGAGAAGAGGAAGTGACAGGGAGGAGAGGCAAAGCCGGCTTCAGGGAGACCTTCTGAGAGATGAACTCTCAACTCACTGTAGACAATGGCTACCAGGGTTGGCTGAAAGGATTCACGTGCTAGTCATAAATCACAAGGAATCTTACTGACTTTGTGTGGTCATGGAGGATCATGAATTTTCTATGATCCTACTGTATCATGTACATGATTATGTCCTGTCCCTCATCTGACGATCCTCCTCTTCAACTCAAGGCACCTACTCTTCACTCCCCTCATCTTCACAGCCAATTTTAAGCCCAGACTCCCCATCCCCTCTCACAAGCCCCTCTAATGTGACACAGATCCCAATTGCACGTTGGCTGATATCTCACCCGCAGCTCGAGTCTGGCGTTCCTCTCCTGTGAAGGAGATGGCCACGTCCTGGTCACTGTCCTCAGCCTGGTCCTGGTCCTCGGCCCAAAGTTCGCCTTGGTCCTTGGCTTCAGGCTGGTCCTGGGTGGGAAGCTGGTCAGCTGTCTCTTGGAGGGTCTGAGCCTGGGCCTGGAGGGCCAAGAGGAGAAGGGCAGCCAGGAGAGTGAGGGTCCTCATGGCTGAGAGTCACCTGGAGCTGAGTGTCAGGTGAGAGGACAGGAGAGAGGTGTGCAGAGCTCAGTTAGCCTGTACTTATAGGTCAGAGGGGAGGAGAATCAGAGACACAGGGCGCAGGAGAGAAGCTGTGCCTTTGACTGGTCTGGGGCCAAGTCCTCCGCCCCCCTCAAAGCCCCTTTGATGCTCCTGTTCCTGCCCTTCCATCAAAAATGTATCTGTGTTCTGAGTGTCCACAATTGTTTCAAGGTGATAATGATGATAAGGACCGGGCATGTTTTCTGTTTTCCATCTGCTTGGACACTTACCTTCTGATGTTCAAAAAACAAGGAACTGTGCTCTCATTCAGTAAGTCCGGAACTAGAGGCCTCTGCTTTCTGATGTGGGCCCTGCTCACCTCTGAGTCCCTGGCCCTGGGACCTGCCCTTCCCCAATGGAGTGGAGGGTCCATCCTGCAGGTTCAGGGTATCATTCCGTGTGGGAGAGCTTGTCAGGTCCTGGGGGATAGGCTCCTGTGGTGGAGGGGACAGTGACTCAGGCTCAGGTGGAGTCAGCACTTGAGGACTCCAGGGAAGGAGTTGGTCAGAGCGAAGCTGAAGGAGAGATTTATTTCAGGAGGTCAGTGTGATCTACACGTATGGCACATACGGCTCACCAGTTACTTGTGCCTTTTTGGAGAAATAGCAAACATAGCAGGTTCCCAAAGTCAACTTCTAAAATTTCTGATCTTTAAAAAGAATGTGTGTGTGTGTGTGTGTGTGTGTGTGTGTGTGTGTGTGCATAAAGAACAAAATTTAGAAGGTAGAAGATAAATGAGTGAAAAGTAACTGTCTCCCCTCCCAGAGTCAGCCCTGCGTGTCTTCTGCAGGAACCCTAACTGAACAAAAAATCGAGGTTTGGCTGCCTGTGGCGATGAAAGCCAAACTTGTGAGGCAGGTGCTGGTACTACAGGAAAGAGGTTTATTCACGTGCTGTACAACATGGGAGGATGTTGGACTCTCATCTCAAAGACCATATCCCCTTCCTGCTCATGCCCAAGGTTCTCCTAGAGATAGGGATAACTGGATAGAAATGCTACTTTCTATCCAAGTATCTTGCTAGCTTTTGGTGTGCTGGGGTCCTGTCCATTCATCTGTCCAGATTTCCATGCAATCATGTTCTGTCCATTCATACTTCTAGCTTTTGTTGTTCTCAGTGTAAGAACCTCCCCTGCACCATCTTGGTCAATGAGTAGACTCCCTGGTACTCTGATTCTCAGTGTATGGTTGTAGAACCACCACAGTACAAGTAGTCTGTGTTTGCCTTTCTCTGTCCAGGCTTAACTTGAACACTGTTATATCAACAGGTACAGAACTGCATCCTTACTTTTATAGCATATACTATCCCAGTGTTTTCATATGTCATCACTTAACTATTTCTTATTGATCATTAAATTCTTACAATTTAGTTATCTTTAAACGTTTGTAGTTTTCAGCATAACCGCAGTAGATATCATTTTACACACATCATTTTGCTTATTTGTGACTGTCTTTCCCTTAAATTTCTCAAAGTAGATTGTGGGGTCAAAGTACACATGTTATATATTTAACAGACATTAGCTTACTGTCCTCTGCACAGGTTGTTCCAACATCACTCACTGAAATATATGAGCACAACTGCTCCCCACACACAGGTGAAGGACCCTGTTATTCTCCAATTTCATCATCCTTTCTCCTGCCTGGAACCGGGGCAGTGATGTGCTGTGTTACAAAAACACTTAATGTCTCAGACACTTTTGCGGCTCAGAATGGCCAATGAAATTTTAGTTCTGACCACTAAAATGTACCCCCTGGGAAAGCCCCATGATAAAAAAAAAAATCAATTACTGTTACTGCTCCACATTAGTCCTATGCTATTGTTTTATGTATTTCTCCTGTTCTGCTTGGAGGAATTGTGGCTGCTGTGTTTTGTCCATGAAGAGGACGGTTATTCCACGTGGACAGTAGAACAGGAAGATTGGAGAAGCTCGTCCTTGAGGCCTAGGTTGAGCCATGTCACCCAGCTCCCAGGCTGCCCATGACAGGCTGTTGTGCCTTGAGAAAAACACACTCTTTACTTTCTACAGCTGCCAGTGGCAGAAACACTAGGGGCCTGGTGTTGACTGAAAGCAGTGTGACACTTGGACTATGAGGGTTGGTATCCTTCCCATCTGACAGATAAGAACTGACATCCCAAGGCAGTCCTGGCTTTGCTTCTCTCAAGAGTCAGGGGTCACGTATGTCCAAGTCTAACAAGGACCTGTACTTGTTTTCTCTGAGATTTTATTTGACATCTGTTTTGGAAAATGAAATAATTGGCCTGTTTGTTTTTATTGAATAGTATAGTATATTTATAAATTCAGGAAATTAGTTCTTTGTTCCAAGAACTGCAAGTCATTTCCAGAGTTTGTCCTTTTTCTGTTAGCTTTTTCTGCTGTGTACAAGATATTTTGGATTTTCATGTAGTTTTAAAAAGTTGTCTTTTGGTAATTGCTGAATTTTGTGTTTTTCGTACTGATTCTGGTGGAGCACAGTCTTCTATGTGTTAGTGCTTCTGTGCCCTGGTGGTGGAAGCTGAGAAGGGTCCATGGAGATTGATAATAAAGACTGAAAATAAAATTGTTTCTCATTTTCAGTCTTTTCTGGAAAAAACACATCTCTAAATGGAAGTGGCCACGGGGCAAAGATGAAATCAAAGGTACTATCAGTACAACATAGGTTCAGAATAGAATACAGGTTATGGCTGTTAGGATGTCCATGGCAACTCAAAAGGGGAAAGGGAGGGCAGAGAGATTTGTTTTTCTTCTAGAAAAACGTCTTCTGTGAATCTCAATGGCTTGACAGCAGCCTGCCTTTTGGGAGTGAAAGCCTGTCAATGGTATTATGAAAAACATATTGCTCTTGGTAGAATTTTATTACAAGTACTAGAGGCCCAGTACACAATAATTTGCACATTCGGGAGGGGAGGGGGTCCCTCAGCTTGGCCTGTGCCCTCTCCCTGTCTGGGACCCCTCGGGGGATGTCCACCTGCTGGCTATCGCTGCTCTCTGGGGGGATAGGGCCTAAGCTGGCAGTCAGACATCCCTCTGGCAGCCCGGGAGCCCTCGGGTGATGTCCACTTTCCTGTGGGGAGCAGTCCTAAGCTGCAGTCGGACATCCATAGCACTGCTGAGGAGGCGGGGGAGGCTCCCACCACCACCGCTGTACTGGTAGTCGTCAGCCTGGCTTGTCGCAAAGCAGAGCTCCCGCTGTGGGAGCACACTGTCCACCAGGCGGCAGCTCCTGCATTGAGCGTTTACACCCTGGTGGTCAGTGTGTGTCATAGTGACCAATCATTCCCAGTCGTTCTGCTGTTAGGGTCAATTTGCATATTACCCTTTTATTATATAGGATAGAGGTCTGGTGTATGGGTGGGGGCCGGCTGGTTCGCCCTTACAGGCATGCCAGATCAGGGTTGGGGACCCGCAGGGGTGCCTGGCCAGCCTGGGTGAGGGGCTGGGGGCCCTTTTTAGGCTGGAGACACACCTCTCAGGGGGCGGTTCTGCTGGTGTACCTGGCCAGTCTAGGTGAGGGTCTGATGGCTGTTTGCAGGCTGACCAAGGTCCCCAGTGGGGACCCTCACCCCAAACTAGTATGGCCAGCCTGGGTGAGGGACTGATGGCTGTTTGCAGGCTGGCCACAGCCCCTTCAGGGTGTGGGTCCCCTGTGGTGTTTGGCCAGCCTGGACAAGGGGCTGATGGCTGCAGGCTGGCCATGGCCCCCATCCACCAAGCTCCTGGTGAAGGCTGGCTAGAAGCAGGTATCTGGGATTTATTTATCTTGTATAATTGAAACTTCGTTGCCTTTAGTGGAGGCCTGGGGGAGGCTTGGCTTCCTCCATCACCAGGGAAACCAAGCCTCCTGCTTGCTCCAGCTCCATGGTGGCTGGTTGCCATCATGGTTGAGTTATTGAAACTTTGTTACCTTTAGCAGAGGCCTTCTGGAAGCTTGGCTTCATCCATCACCAGAACACCCAAGTCTCCTGGTTGCTCCAGCTCCAAGGCTCCCCGCCGCCATCTTGGTTGAGTTAATTTGCATATAGTCGCTCTGATTGGCTGGTGGGCATGGTTTGGGGCATAGTGAAGTTCTGGTCAATTTGCATGTTACTCTTTTATTAGATTAGATTACTGGTTTAATGTAACTAGTAGACTCGATCTCTTTAAAGAGAGAGAGAGTTAAGACAAACTCTTTCTTTGGACATTGGGATCATCTACCTTTTGGATTTAAAGGGAGGCCCTTTCTTTCACTAGTCATTTTGCAAGACCACCTCCACTGACCGGTTTCTGCACTCCCCTTCTCTGGTCATTATTTGAGACCACTGATGCTTGTCAGTACCCTTGGTTTTTGGTGTTGCTGGCACACTGAACCACTAGTTCACCCTATCTGGCAGATACAACTAGGAACAATGTGTATGCTTATCATCAGAAAATATCCACACACATCAATGCCCTTCCACTTCTTAAAATTAAAGAACAAGTGACATAGCCCAATTGATCCACTTAACCTGGAGTCAACAACACTTTCTGGACACTCCATAGAAATCTTTCACTTTTGAGTTCTATCACAAATGGATTGAATCTTGTAGGTTAAAATTGTCTTAATTCAGAATTATGGAGCTGGCCAGGTAGCTCAGTTGGTGAGAGCATAGTTCTCATACATCAAGTTTGTGGGGATTTTTTCCCCTCTCAGGGAACAGGTAAGAAGCAACCAACAAATGGATGATAAGTGGAGCAGCAAATCCTTGTTTCTTTCTCTCAAAAATCATTAAAAAAAGAATTATGCTCATTCTCTTGGTTTGTTGTTGCCTTGTGATGCTGTAGCTGTGCACCACTGAGATGCAAAGGCTGATTAACTTGCTGTAGACAATTCAGGGCAGAATTCTCTACACAAGTGAACCATACACATGAGTCTTATGAAAGGAAAAGAAAAGCCAAACAGTGAGTTTAATGCTTGAAGTTTATTATGGAGAGAGAAAGAAGAAAAGGCACATGTACAAAGACTGAAAGCTACTCCAGGTCTTCAGTGGCATCTCGCAGTGCTTCGGGTCTCTGTGCAAAAGCTTAGTCGCAGCAAAGCGTGCGTATACGGCCAAGCGACCGGCATAACCCATGTTTTTTTCTAGGGAAATTGCACAATTTTCTGCGTGTGCATGTGCATCTGGATTCTTTCCTCACTCCTGTGGAGAGAAGAGGAGGGTCAGGCACAGGGTGAAAGGGACAGGGAGGAGTGGCACAGCAGACTTCATGGAGATCTTCTGAGAGATAAACTCTCAACTCACTGTAGACAATGGCTACCAGGGTTGGCTGAAAAGATTCTCGTGCTAGTCATAAATCACAAGGAATCTTACTGACTCTGTGTGGTCATGGAGGATCATGAATTTTCTCTGATCCTACTGTGTCATGTACATGTTTATGTCCTGCCCCTCGCTTCACGACCCTCCTCTTCAACTCAAGGCACCTACTCCTCACCCCCCTCATCCTCACACCCAATTTTAAGCCCAGACTCCCCATCCCCTCACACAAGCCCCTCTAATGGGTGCACAGATCCCAATTGCATGTTGGCTGATGTCTCACCTAAAGCTCGAGTGAGGCGTTCCTCTCCTGTGAAGGAGATGGCCACATCCTGGTCACTGTCCTCAGCCTGGTCCTGGTCCTCGGCCCAAAGTTCGCCTTGGTCCTTGGCTTCAGGCTGGTCCTGGGTGGGAAGCTGGTCAGCTGTCTCTTGGAGGGTCTGAGCCTGGGCCTGAAGGGCCAAGAGGAGAAGGGCAGCCAGGAGAGTGAGGGTCCTCATGGCTGAGGGTCACCTGGAGCTCAGGTTCAAGTGAGAGGACAGGAGAGAGTGGTGTTCAGGGCTCAGTCAGCCTGTACTTATAGGTCAGAGGGGAGGAGAATCAGAGACACAGGGCGCAGGAGAAAAGCTGTGCATTTGGCTGGCTTGGGGCCAAGGCCACCATCATCCTAAAAACCCCTTTGATGCTCATGTTCCTGCTCCTCCTTCATAGCACGTGTCTGAGTGCCGAGTGTCCACAATTGTTTCAAGTTGATAACGATGATAAGGACCGGGCATGTTTTCTGTTTCCCATCTGCTTGTACACTTACCTTCTGATGTTCAAAGAACAAGGAACTGTGCTCTCATGGAGTAAGTCAGGGACCAGAGGACTCTGCTTTCTGATGTGGGACCTGCTCAACTCTGAGTCTCTGGCCCTGGGACCCGCCCTTCCCCGATGGAGTGGAGTGTCCATCCTGCAGGTTCAGGGCATCACTCCCTGTGGGGGAGCTTGTCAGGTCCTGGGGTGTAGGCTCCTGTGCTGGAGGGGACAGTGACTCAGGCTCTGGTGGAGTCAGCACTTGAGGACTCCAGGGAAGGAGTTGGTCAGAGCGAAGCTGAAGGAGAGATTTATTTCAGGAGGTCAGTGTGATCTACACGCATGGCACATACGGCTCACCACTTACTTGTGCCTTT
This sequence comes from Myotis davidii, assembly GCF_000327345.1. NCBI lineage: Eukaryota > Metazoa > Chordata > Mammalia > Chiroptera > Vespertilionidae > Myotis > Myotis davidii. The sequence continues at coordinate 141,298 of NW_006293329.1, forward strand.
TTGGAGAAATAGCACACATAGCAGGTTCCCAAAGTCAAGTTCTAAAATTTCTGATCTTTAAAAAGAAAATATCTACATATATATATGTAGATATATATATATACTCAAAGAACAAAATTCATAAGGTAGAAGTTAAATGAGTGAAAAGTAACTGTCTCCCCTCCCAGAGTCAACCCTGCATCCCTTCTGCAGGAACCCTAACTGAACAAAAAAATCGAGGTTTGGCTGCCTGTGGCGATGAAAGCCAAACTCGTGAGGCAGGTGCTCGTGCAAAAGGAAAGAGGTTATTCATATGCTGTATGATGTGGGAGGATGTTGAACTGTCTTCTCAAAGACCATCTCCCCTTCCTGCTCATGCCCAAGGTTCCCCTAGAGATAGGGATAACTGGATAGAAATGCTACTTTCTATCCAAGTATCTTGCTAGCTTTTGGTGTGCTGGGGTCCTGTCCATTCATCTGTCCAGATTTCCATGCAATCATGTTCTGTCCATTCATACTTCTAGCTTTTGTTGTTCTCAGTGTAAGAACCTCCCCTGCACCATCTTGGCCACTGAAGGAGAATCCCTGGTGCTTTGATTCTCAGTGTATGGTTGTAGAACCACCACAGTACAAGTAGTCTGTGTTTGCCTTTCTCTGTCCAGGCTTAACTTGAACACTGTTATATCAACAGGTACAGAACTGCATCCTTACTTTTATAGCATATACTATCCCAGTGTTTTCATATGTCATCACTTAACTATTTCTTATTGATCATTAAATTCTTACAATTTAGTTATCTCTAAACATTTGCAGTTGTCAGCATAATTTCAATAGATATCATTTTAAACACATCATCATGCTTATTTGTGACTGTCTTTTCCTTAAATTTCTCAAAGTAGGTTGTGGGGTCAAAGTACACATGTTATATATTTAACAGACATTAGTTTACGGTCCTCTGAAAAGATTTTTCCGACATCACTCACTGAAATATATGAGCACAACTCTCCCCACACACAGGTGAAGAATCTTGTGTTTCCCCTATTTCAACATCCTTTCTCTGCCGGGACCTGGGCTGTGATGTGCTGTGTTACAAAAACACTTGTAATTATGTCCCAGACTCTCTTGCAGCTCAGAATGGCCAATGAAATTTTAGTTCTGAGGACTAATATGTACACCCTAGGAAAGGCCCATGTTTTAAATAATAAAATCAAGTACTTTTACTGCTCCACATTTGTGCTATGCTATTGTTTATGTATTTCTCCTGTTCTGCTTGGAGGAATTGTATTTCTCCTCTTCTGCTTGGAGGAATTGTGGCTGCTGTGTTTTGTCTGTGGTTATGATGGTTATTCCACGTGGACAGTAGAACAGGAAGATTGGAGAAGCTCGTCCTTGAGGCCTAGGTTGAGCCATGTCACCCAGCTCCCAGGCTGCCCATGACAGGCTGTTGTGCCTTGAGAAAAACACACTCTTTACTTTCTACAGCTGCCAGTGGCAGAAACACTAGGGGCCTGGTGTTGACTGAAAGCAGTGTGACACTTGGACTATGAGGGTTGGTATCCTTCCCATCTGACAGATAAGAATTGCCATCCCAGGAGAGTTCTGGCTTTGCTTCTCTCAGGAGAAAGGGGCCACATGTGTCCAAGTCTTCTTTGTTCCAAGAACTGCAAGTCATTTCCAGAGTTTGTCCTTTTTCTGTTAGCTTTTTCTGCTGTGTACAAGATATTTTGGATTTTCATGTAGTTTTAAAAAGTTGTTTTTTGGTAATTGCTGAATTTTGTGTTTTTCCCACTGATGTTTGTAGAGTGAAGTCTTCTATGTGTTAGTGCTTCTGTGTCTTGGTGGTGGTAGCTGAGAAGGGTCCATGGAGATTGATAATAAAGATTGAAAATAAAATTGTTTCTCATTTTCAGTCTTTTCTGGAAAAAACAATCTCTAAATGGAAGTGGCCACGGGGCAAAGATGAAATCAAAGGTACTATCAGTACAACATAGGTTCAGAATAGAATACAGGTTATGGCTGTTAGGATGTCCATGGCAACTCAAAAGGGGAAAGGGAGGGCAGAGAGATTTGTTTTTCTTCTAGAAAAACGTCTTCTATGAATCTCAAGGGCTTGATAGCAGCCTGCTTTTGGGAGTGAAAGCCTGACAATGGTTTTATGAAAAACATATTGTTTCTTCATAGAATTTTATTACAAGTACTAGCGGTCCAGTGCACAATAATTTGCGCATTCGGGAGGGGAAGGGGTCCCTCAGCCTGGCCTGTGCCCTCTCCCAGTCTGGGACCCCTCGAGGGATGCCCACCTTCTGGCTTAGGCCTGCTCCCTGGGGGATAGGGCCTCAGATGACAGTCAGACATAACTCTGGCAGACCGGGAGCACTCGGGTGATGTCTACTTGCCAGTGGGGAGCAGGCCTAAGCTGCAGTCAGACATCCATAGCACTGCTGCGGAGGCGGGGGAGGCTCCCACCACCATCGCTGTACTGGTAGCCATCAGCCTGGCTTGTGGCAGAGCAGAGCTCCCACTGTGGGAGCGCACTGACCACCAGGGGGCAGCTCCTGCATTGAGCATTTACACCCTGGTGGTCAGTGTATGTCATAGTGATTAATCATTCCCAGTCATTCTGCTGTTAGGGTCATTATGCAGAGTACCCTTTTGTTATATAGGATAGAGGTCTGGTTTATGGGTGGGGCTGGCTGGATAGCCCTGAAGGGCATCCCAGATCAGGGTTGGGGTCCTGCTGGGGTGCCTGGCCAGCCTTGGTGTGGGGCTGAGGGCCATTTTCAGTCTGGCCACACCCCCTTCAGAGAGGAGGGTCCTGCTGTGGTGCCTGGCCATCCTGGGTGAGGGGGTGATGGCTGTTTGCAGGCTGGCCACAGCCCCTTCATTTCGAGGGTCCCCACTGGGGTACCTGGTCAGGCTGCATGAGGAGCTGAAGGCCTTTTTCAGGCTGGCCAAATGCCCTTCGGGTGGAGGTCCTGCTGGGGTTCCTGATCTGTCTGGGTTAGGGGCTGATGGCTGTCTGCAAGCTGACCAAAGCCCCCAATGGAGACCGTTACCCCATGAAGGTGTGGCCAGACTGGTTGAGGGTCTGTTGGCTTTTTGCAGGCTGGTCACAGCCCCTTCAAGGTGGGGTTCCCCGCTGGGGTTCCTGGCCAGACTGGAAAAGGAGCTGATGGCTGTTTGCAGGCTAGCCACAGCCCTTCCCAGTGGGGGCCCTCACCCCATGGAGGTTTGGCCAGCCTGGGTGAGGGGCTGATGGCTGGTTTCAGGCTGCCCACAGCCCCTTCAGGGTGGTGGGGTCCCACTGGGGGGCCTGGCCAGCCTGGGTTTCAGGGTGCGGGTGCCACTGGGGTGCCTGGCCAGCCTGGTGAGGGGCTTATGGCTGTTTGCAGGCTGGCCATGGCCCCCAACCGCCAGGCTCCCAGTGGAGGCTGGCTAGAAGCAGGTATCTGGGATTTATTTATCTTGTATAATTAAAATTTTGTTGCCTTTAGTGGAGGCCTGGGGGAAGCTCGGCTTCCTCCATCACTGGGGCAACCAAGTCTCCTGCTTGCTCCAGCTCCATGGCGGCCGACAGCCACCTTGGTTGGGTTATTGAAACTTTGTTGCCTTTAGCGGAGGCCGTCTGGAAGCTTGGCTTCCTCCATCGCCAGAGCGCCCAAGTCTCCTGGTTGCTTCAGCTCCAAGGCTACCAAACGCCATCTTGGTTGAATTAATTTGCATATAGTCACTCTGATTGGCTTGTGGGCATGACTTGGGGCATAGCAAAGTCCCGGTCAATTTGCATGTTACTCTTTTATTAGATTAGATTACTGGTTTAATGTAACTAGTAGTCTCGATCTCTTTAAAGAGAGAGAGAGTTAAGACAAACTCTTTCTTTGGACATTGGGATCATCAACCTTTTGGATTGAAAGGGAGGCCCTTTCTTTCACTAGTCATTCTGCAAGACCAACTCTACTGACCAGTTTCTGCACTCCCCTTCTCTGGTCATTATTTGAGCCACTGATGCTTGTCAGTACCCTCGGTTTTTGGTGTTGTTGGCACACTGAACCACTAGTTCACCCTATCTGGCAGATACAACTAGGAACAATGTGTATGCTTATCATCAGAAAATATCCACACACATCAATGCCCTTCCACTTCTTAAAATTAAAGAACAAGTGACATAGCCCAATTGATCCACCTAACCTGGAGTCAACAACACTTTCTGGACACTCCATAGAAATCTTTCACTTTTGAGTTCTATCACAAATGGATTGAATCTTGTAGGTTAATATTGTCTTAATTCAGAATTATGGAGCTGGCCAGGTAGCTCAGTTGGTGAGAGCATAGTTCTCATACATCAAATTTGTGGGTTTTTTCCCCCTCTTGGGAACATGTAGGAAGCAACTAACAAATGGATAATAAGTGAAGCAACAAATCCTTGTTTCTTTCTCTCAAAAATCAATAAAAAAAGAATTATGCTCATTCTCTTGGTTTGTTGTTGCCTTGTGATGCTGTAGCTGTGCACCACTGAGATGCAAAGGCTGATTAACTTGCTGTAGACAATTCAGGGCAGAATTCTCTACACAAGTGAACCATACACATGAGTCTTATGAAAGGAAAAGAAAAGCCAAACAGTGAGTTTAATGCTTGAAGTTTATTATGGAGAGAGAAAGAAGAAAAGGCACATGTACAAAGACTGAAAGCTACTCCAGGTCTTCAGTGGCATCTCGCAGTGCTTCGGGTCTCTGTGCAAAAGCTTAGTCGCAGCAAAGCCTGCGTATAAGGCCACGCGACCGGCATAACCCATATTTTTTTCTAGGGAAATTGCACAATTTTCTGTGTGTGCATGTACATCTGGATTCTTTCCTCACTCCTGTGGAGAGAAGAGGAGGGTCAGGCACAGGGTGAAAGGGACAGGGAGGAGTGGCACAGCAGACTTCATGGAGATCTTCTGAGAGATAAACTCTCAACTCACTGTAGACAATGGCTACCAGGGTTGGCTGAAAAGATTCTCGTGCTAGTCATAAATCACAAGGAATCTTACTGACTCTGTGTTTTCATGGAGGATCATGAATTTTCTCTGATCCTACTGTGTCATGTACATGTTTCTGTCCTGCCCCTCCCTTCACGCCTGGTCCTGGTCCTCGGCCCAAAGTTCGCCTTGGTCCTTGGCTTCAGGCTGGTCCTGGGTGGGAAGCTGGTCAGCTGTCTCTTGGAGGGTCTGAGCCTGGGCCTGAAGGGCCAAGAGGAGAAGGGCAGCCAGGAGAGTGAGGGTCCTCATGGCTGAGGGTCACCTGGAGCTCAGGTTCAAGTGAGAGGACAGGAGAGAGTGGTGTTCAGGGCTCAGTCAGCCTGTACTTATAGGTCAGAGGGGAGGAGAATCAGAGACAGGAAGCAGGAGAGGAGTTGTGCCTTTGGCTGGTCTGGAGCCAAGGCCACCGTCACCCTCAAAGCCCCTTTGATGCTAATGTTCCTGCTCCTCCATCATAGTATGTGTCCGTGTGCTGAGTGTCCACAATTGTTTCAAGTTGATAACGATGATAAGGACCGGGCATGTTTTCTGTTTCCCATCTGCTTGTACACTTACCTTCTGATGTTCAAAAAACAAGGAACTGTGCTCTCATTGAGTAAGTCAGGGACCAGAGGCCTCTGCTTTCTGATGTGGGCCCTGCTCACCTCTGAGTCCCTGGCCCTGGGACCCGCCCTTTCCCGATGGAGTGGAGGGTCCATCCTCCAGGTTCAGGGCTTGCTCTCGGTGGGTGAGCTTGTCAGGTCCTGGGGTGTAGGCTCCTGTGTCTGGGGTGTAGACTCCTGTGCTGGAGGGGACAGTGACTCAGGCTCAGGTGGAATCAGCAATTGAGGACTCCAGGGAAGACTTGGTTAGAGCGAAGCTGAAGGAGAGATTTATTTCAGGACGTCAGTGTGATCTACACGTATGGCACATACGGCTAACCACTTACTTGTGCCTTTTTGGAGAAATAGCACACATAGCAGGTTCCCAAAGTTAACTTCTAAAATTTCTGATCTTTAAAAAGAAAAAATATATACATATATTTTTGCACAAAGAACAAAATTCATAAGGTAGAAGATAAATGAGTGAAAAGTAACTGTCTCCCCTCCCAGAGTCAGCCCTGCGTGTCTTCTGCAGGAACCCTAACTGAACAAAAATTCGAGGTTTGGCTGCCTGTGGCGATGAAAGCCAAACTCATGAGGCAGGTGCTGGTGGTAAAGGAAAGGGGTTTATTCATGTGCTGTGCAAAGTGGGAGGATGTTGAACTCTCATCTCAAAGACCGTCTCCCTTTCCTGCTCATGCCCAAGGTTCTCCTAGAGATAGGGATAACTGGATATAAATGCTACTTTCTTTCCAATTATCTTGCTAGCTTTTGGTGTGCTGGGGTCCTGTCCATTTATCTGTCCAGATTTCCATGCAATCATGTTCTGTCCATTCATACTTCTAGCTTTTGTTGTTCTAAATG
>NW_006293329.1:147960-175037 GCF_000327345.1 Myotis davidii
GGGAAGAAAATAAAAGTCTCCAATTTCATCATCCTTTCTCCTGCCTGGAACCGGGGCAGTGATGTGCTGTGTTACAAAAACACTTAATGTCTCAGACACTTTTGCGGCTCAGAATGGCCAATGAAATTTTAGTTCTGAGGACTAATATGTAGACCCTGGGAAAGGCCCATGTTTTAAATAATAAAATCAAGTACTTTTACTGCTCCACATTTGTGCTATGCTATTGTTTATGTATTTCTCCTCTTCTGCTTGGAGGAATTGTGGCTGCTGTGTTTTGTCTGTGGTTATGATGGTTATTCCACGTGGACAGTAGAACAGGAAGATTGGAGAAGCTCGTCCTTGAGGCCTAGGTTGAGCCATGTCCCCCACCCCCCAGGCTGCCCATGACAGGCTGTTGTGCCTTGAGAAAAACGCACTCCTTACTTTCTACAGCTGATTGTGGCTGGAACACTAGGGGCCTGGAGTTGACTGAAAGCAGTGTGACACCTGGACAAGATGGTTGGTATCCTTCCCATCTGACAGATAAGAACTGACATCCAAGGCAGTCCTGGCTTTGCTTCTCTCAAGAGTCAGGGGTCACGTATGTCCAAGTCTAACAAGGACCTGTACTTGTTTTCTCTGAGATATTTTTTGTCCTCTTTTGGAAAATGAAATAATGAAAAAAAACAATGCCTGTTTGTTTTTATTGAATAGTATAGTATATTCATAAATTCAGGAAATTAGTTCTTTGTTCCAAGAACTGCAAGTCATTTCCAGAGTTTGTCTTTTTTTAAAGCTTTTTCTGCAGTAAACAAGATATTTTGGATTTTCATGTAGTTTAAAAAAATTTTTTTTTGGTAATTGCTGAATTTTGTTTTTTTCCAACTGATGTTTGTAGTGCGAAGTCTTCTATGTGTTAGTGCTTCTGTGTCCTGGTGGTGGAAGATGAGAGGGGTCCATGGAGATTGATAACAAAGATAGAAAATAAAATTGTTTCTCATTTTCAGTGTTTTCTGGAGAAAAATTCTCTAAATGGAAGTGGCAATGGAGCAAACATGAAATCAAGCATACTATCAGTACAACATAGGTTTAGAGTAGAATACAGGTTATGGCTGTAAGGATGTCCTTGGCAACTCAAAAAGGGAAAGGGAGGGCAGAGAGATTTGTTTTTCTTCTAGTAAAAAGTTGTCTGCGAATCTCAAGGTCTTGACAGCAGCCTGCCTTTGGGAGTGAAACACCTGTCAATGGTATTATGAAAAACATATTGTTTCTTGGTAGAATTTTATTAAAATTATTACTGGTTTAATGTAACTAGTAAACGCGATCTCTTCAAAGAGAGAGAGTTGAGACCTACTCTTTCTTTGGACATTGGGATAATCTACCTTAAGGATTTAAATGGGGAGCCTCTACTGACCGGTTTCTGCACTCCTCTTCTCTGGTCATTATTTGAGACCACTGATGCTTGTCAGTACCCTCGGTTTTTGGTGTTGTTGGCACACTGAACCACTAGTTCACCCTATCTGGCAGATACAACTAGAAACAATGTGTATGCTTATCATCAGAAAATATCCACACACATCAATGCCCTTCCACTTCTTAAAATTAAAGAACAGGTGACATAGCCCAATTGATCCACTTAACCTGGAGTCAACAACACTTTCTGGACACTCCATAGAAATCTTTCCCTTTTGAGTTCTATCACTAATGGATTGAATCTTGTAGGTTAAAATTATCTTAATTCAGAATTATGGAGCTGGCCAGGTAGCTCAGTTGGTTAGAGCATAGTTCTGATATATCAAGTTTGTGGGTATTTTTCCCCCTCTCGGGGAACATGTAAGAAGCAACCAACAAATGGATAATAAGTGGAACATCAAACCCTTGTTTCTCTCTCTCAAAAAATCAATGAAATAAGAATTATGCTCTTTTTCTTGGTTTGTTGTTGCCATGTGATGCAGTACCTGTGCACCACTGAGATGCAAATGCCGATCTACTTATTGTAGACCATTCAGGGCAGAATTCTCTACACAAGTGAACCACTCACATGAGTCTCTTGGAAAAAAAAGAAAAGCCAAATAATAAGTTTAATGCTTGAAGTTTATTTTGGAGAGAGAAAGAAGAAATGGCACAGGTATAAAGACTGAAAGCTGCTTCAGTTCTTCCGTGGCATCTCGCAGTCCTTCAGGTTTCTGTGCAAAAGCTTTAGTGACAGCAAAGAGTGCGTCGACTGCCATACAACCTGCAGGACCCAGCTTTTTTTACTGGGAAGTTACAGAAATTTTTGAGTGTGCAAAAGCAATAGGTTCCTGTCCCGCGTCCTGTGGAGAGAAGAGGAGGGTCAGGCACAGTGGGGGAAGCGACAGGGAGGATAGGCACAGCCGTCTTCATGGAGATCTTTTGAGAGATGATCTCTACTCACTGTAGACAATAGCTACCAGGTTGGGTGAAAAGATTCTCGTGCTAGTCATAAATCACAAGGAATCTTACTGACTTTGTGTGGTCATGGAGGATCATGAATTTTCTCTGATCCTACTGTGTCATGTACATGTTTATGTCCTGTTCCCTGCCTGACGACCCTCCTCTTCAACTTGAGGCACCTACTCCTCATCCCTCTCATCCTCAAACCCAATTTTAAGCCCAGACTCCCAATCCCCTCTCATAAGGCCCCCTAATTTGACACAGATCCCAATTGCAAGTTGGCCGATGTCTCACTCGAAGCTCGAGTGAGGCGTTCCTCTCCTGTGAGGGATATGGCTACGTCCTGGTCACTGTCCCCTGCCTGGTCCTGGTCCTTGGCCCAAAGGTGGTCCTGGGGAGGAACCTGGTCAGCTGTCTCTTGGAGGGGTTCAGCCTGGGCCTGCAGAGTCAATAGGAGAAGAGTAGCCAGGAGAGTGAATGTCCTCATGTCTGGGGTCACTTGTAGATCAGGATCAGGTGAGAGGGCAAGAGTGAGTGGTCTGGAGGGCACAGTCAACCAGTACTTATATGTCAAACTGGAGGAGATTCAGAGACATAGAACAGGAGAGAAGCTGTACCTTTGGCTGGCCTGGGGCCAAATCCTCCGTCGCCCTCAATGCCTCTTTGATGCCTCTGTTCCTGCCCTTTCATCACAGCACGTGTCTCTGTGTTGAGTGTCCACACTTGTTTCAAGTTGATCATGATGATAAGGACATTGAGGTGTTTTCTGTTTCCCAGCTGCTTGGATATTTACCTTCTGATGTTCAGAAAATACAGGGAGCAGAGCTCTCATTGAGTAAGTCAGGGATAAGAGGCCTCTGGTGTTGGGCCCTGCTCTCTCATCTACACAGATACTTTGCATTTTTATATAGTTTACAAACAAATCTGTTTTTCAGGTTGGCTCTGACCAACTCCTTCCCTCATGTCCCACTGTCCTCCCTCCACCTGAGCTGAGTCACTGTCCCCTCTTTTCCTGCAGGAGCCTATCCACCAGATCCTGACAAGCTCTCCCAAAGGGAGTGATGCCCCAACCTGCAGGATGGACCCTCCATTCTCAAGAGCTGTACCTTGCACGCCAATGACGTGTGTCTATAGCCCCATTGTGCATGGTGGGCTGTGCCCTACTTTTCATTCAAAAGCACACAGCACATGGCTTGTAAAACTGTGTCCAGTTGTAGCCCCATGAAAGAGAGACTCTAAGACCCTAATGTCTTGTCAGAGTGATGAAGCTTGGATTAATATGAAGTGCCTTTTCAGATGTCTTTGATGTGGACATGAATCAAGAGCATGGTGGCACAGGGAGCACTGCAGGGCACAGCATTTCCATAAAACATCCTAGAACTGGCCTCCATTCTCATGCACATTCCAGCCTCCCAGCCCAGCCTCCATCCCCACTGCCATCAGGAGAATTAATGTTTTTAAGCACCTGCTTTTCCCAGCATGTATCAATGGGCTTAACCCCCCTACTTGTTCCATCGACCTGGTGAAGTAGGTTCTGTCATGTATTTTACAAGTGAAGGCGGTGAAGCACGGGGTGGTCGAAGAACTTGTGTGCGGCCACATGACCAGTTATAGGCAGCCTGGGGGTTCAGAACCCACAGTGCTAACCCCCGGGCTTTGAGCCTGTGTGAGTTCACCTGCTGCCCCCATGTGACGTGTGTTTTCATTGTGTGGGGAAGTACTTAAGGGGGACTCGCCTAACAATGACAATCTTCCCTGGAGATTTGATGAAGAATGAGAAGAAAAATTAGAAAATAAGAGACAAAAATGTGTAGCGAGGGAGTTTTGTGAACGTTCCTTTTGTGAGCACTTTTTAATCATACTTCCAAATGTTATTTATTTGCTGTTTCCAACCAAGCTACATTCAACCCATTTGTTTCAAACTTGTTCACCATCATAGCCATAGCGAAGCCCCCCAGTTTAATAGAAACACATTTTCCCTGTCTTCCCCTCTTTTCCATGTATTCCAGCTCTCATGGTCTCAGTCTCTCCTGGTGACACAAAGAGTCCCCGGCCTGGATGCTCACTAAGGCAGCACCAGATTCCCTGAGACAACCGTGTGCCTGCCGAGCTTTTGGTGGGAGAGTCACTTCCTGGTTACCTTCCTGAGGAGCAGGACCGTGCTGACCTCCAGCATCTCTGGGCTCCTGTCCCTGAAGACGTTTGCTGCTAGCCAAACCCACTTCACCAGCGCCGATGGGGTGCCTGTTCTTGTACCTGGGTGGCTGCCAGGACCGTGCAGCTCAGCTGGGAATTGCACGCTCAGTGGTTTCTCCGGTTTGCTTGCTGCAGTGTGAGCAGAACACCAGCAGGCCACTGGCCTCACCTTCAGGAACAATGACCCGAGAATGAAGAATGAGCTGAGAGAACAGCCTACTGCCTACAGGAGGGAGAGGAGGTGAGTGTAGACTGGGCAGGGTTTGGGACTGGTTGGAGGTCAAGCCCGGCTGTGTTGAGTCCCTACAGTGTTCGGCAAAACATCCCATTACACTGAGGCCAGCACCTCATTCTAACCCGCTTTCACTCATCTGCCTTCTGGCACCTGCACCCTCTCAGCAGCACCTGGAGTCAGAGGGCTCAGAACTGAGGAGAGGACTTGGAATGTTGCTGAGGAGGGATCTGAGGCCCAGACAGGTGATGTGACTTGTAAGTCAGGAGCAGAGTCAGAACCTGGAATCCAAAATCCTAGTGCACGTTTTCTTTTTTCTTTTCTGTGTCATGTTCTCAAGCTCCTTGAGCTATTTCCATGGCTGGGTCCAGGCTGCATGAAGCGAAGAGGCAGGTGCTGTGCGCGTAGGTGGGACTCACATGAGTTTGGGTCCCATGCACGTGTCCACCATCAGTCCTATGGCCTCGTCCATAGAGCAGTGTCCTACGACAGTTTTGAAGATGAAATGACCATGCAGGGCACCTGGCACAATGCCGTGCTGGTGGCGAGGGCTCAATGGCACTTAACTTTGGGCACTTTTTTAAAAATACATTTTTATTGATTTCAGAGAGAGGAAGGGAGAGGGAGAGAGAGATAGAAGCATCAATGATGAGAAAGAATCATTGATCAGCTGCCTCCTGCACTTCTCCTACTGGGGATGTGTGTGCCCTGACCAGGAATCAAACTGTGATCTCCTGATTCATAGGTTGACACCCAACCACTAAGCCACACCGGCCGGGTGAGCAAAAGAAAATTTGACATGGGAGCCCTTAAAGTGGATCTTGAGCTCGTGGACAGATAAATGAACAGAAAGTATGAGAGAACAGTACAGGGGGGTTATGAGAAATGTCTATCTGGCCACCATGGAGGCATAAGAAAGGGAAGATGCTCTCCAACCAAACTCCCCCACCCCACCCCCACCCCCGGCATGTGCCCTTGACTGGGAATAGAACCATGACCTCCCGGTTCATAGGTCGATGCTCACCCACTGAACCACGCCGGTCAGGAAGGTTGATCCTGGGATTCATGGCTAGGCCACCAGCCTCCATATGCAGACAACCTGTTTCACTTAAACTTACTTAAAGTAAACTACTGGGAGCTTCGATGGCGTTTGTCGGGTTCTCACACGAAGCAGGACGTTGGCAGGTTGGCACATGCTCAGGAGTGAACAACCACCTCTGAGGGACACAGGTTTCCAGTAAGGAGCAGAGCCGGGGCTCTTGAGGCAGAGAAGGGAGGCCTCAGCCAGTTTGGTCGGGGCTTCTGGAATCCTGGGCTCCATGGTTTTGTGAACAGTGTTTTCTGGTTTTAGGCTAAAGTTGTTCCGTCTGGTTCATGCCAAATGGCTCAGCACCGAGGAGACAAAGCCTAAACACACCCAGGCTGGGGCTTTCAAAACCTTGTCATCTCATGGTGACCAGGGGGTCAGCAGGGACAGAGCGCCAGCTGGTTCTGATGGCGAGATGGCTCTGTCTTTGCATCAGAGAAGCAGTTCCTCCTGTACATGTGGCCTGTCTAGTTAGGGTAAGGCCTCCTGGGTCAGAGAGTGGGGAGCACGAAGCAGCCTGTGCTGTTTTCTCAACAGGAAGAAGAGTAGTGACACTAAGGCAGGGCCACCTGGCCACCTGCTTGAGGGTGGCTGCCCTTCTGGTTGGGCTCTCACAGTGCAGCAGGTATGGGGGCCTTTATTGTCCCCAAAAGCGAGGAGAATTATTGTAAGAGTTTCACATTCTCTCCTCCACCTCTCTCTCTCTCTCTCTCTCTCTCTCTCTCTCTCTCTCTCTCTCTCTTCCCCACCTCTGCTTTCTTTCCTCCCTTCATTACCATTTTCTTTCTTTAAAAATATCAGCCATCCTTACATTTGACAATTTCTCTCACCATCCCTACATGTTCCAGAGCTTTCTCTCAGGGCTTATGAACAGTAGTGGCCCAAATTCCTGGACCCAAAATGGATTTTCTCTGGCTCTATCTTGTCAATAGAAAATCTCGACTTGAACTCAGTTGGCTCGATTTTGGGCCCTAAAAGAGTGGCAGTCCGAGGGCCACAGATGCGGGGTTCTGTGTTGTCATTAAAATTCACCTGCGTCCTTCACTGGACACTGCCCCATTTCTGAGCCCCCAAGACATGGGCTGACACTGAAGCCTGTACTTAATGCATGAGTTGAAAGTCTTCATCATGTCCTGGAAGAACAATCAAAGGTTTTTTTGGAAGAAAACACATTAACAAAAAATGACTGAAGCATTTGTTTTATAAAAAAACTTTCTTTTTAAAAAACTATGTTTGATAAAATCTTGTTTGGTTCTTTTGGATATTAAGGAAGTCAATCTTTGACAAGAGAAGGGAGGAATAAGAGAAACAAGAGAGCAGAAACTGGGGGATGGGGACAGACAGGGAATTTTTTATTGCGGTTTCAGAGTTCTGCAAAGTCAGGGGCCTCGGCCACAAGTTGACCATGTGACAGGACCGTGACCTCTGTGGTTTGGCTGTGGCCTCTTCCTCTGTGAAGTGAAAGGTGGGTTATGTGGTCTCCAAAGGCCAGAGATTGTTAGTCACTGTGATTCGATGAAAGAAGAAAACTGTAGGCCTCTACCCCATGGTCAGGAGGTTGATTAATTGTTATTACAAAGTTGTGACTTGGTGATCAAAAAACCATTGAGAAGTAAACACACAAAAATAAAAAAATAAGAATTTACCCATGGGCAAGTGACAAAATTATTACACAAAATCTCTATGCAAATAGTAGCCAATTGTAAAGTACAATGAGAGAAGAATGTGACTCAAAAAGAAAGAAAAGCATAAACTACTGAGGAAAGTTGTTACAGAACACATCCCGGGCTCCCATGAAGACCTTCCTAAAGGGCACAGCAATGTGACATGAAAAGAGAACAAAAACATGGAAGGTGAGATTTTATTTTTACAAAGACTGCATCATCCATGGCATTTTTCTTAAATAAAACCTGGACCATCTATGCAGTGTTAGTAAAGCAATAGAATTGGCTTTGATGTGATGAAGGAACGAGAAGTTACTTTGTAGGAGTGAAGCATTGAGAGTGGCCATGGTGAATGCGAAGAATGGCTGAGAGGAAGCTTCCACCACCAGGAGTGACAGGAGCTGGGGCAGAGAGGTCGTGCCATGCTGGCTGGGAGCGTGAGTGAAACCAGAATCCACGCTGTGACCGGGGACAACCTGGGCATTGCGACCTGACAGGTTGGGTCACAAGTGCTCTGAATGCAAAATGTCCCATCTTTCTCTCCAGATGTCCCACTGTTCTCAAAACATCAGGGTAGCCCGGCTGGTGTGGCTCAGTGTTTGAGGGTCAACCTATGAACTACAAGGTCATGGTTCAATTCCCGGTCAAGACACATGCCTGGGTTGTGGGCTTGATCCCCAGTAGGGGCCGTGCAGGCTGTAGCCAATCCATGATTCTATCTTATCATTGATGTTTCTCTCTCACTTCCTCTCTGATATCAAAAAAATAATATTTTTTTAAAAACACAAAACAAAACATCAGGGTGACCCTGCTCATCTTCCGATTCCTTCCAATCACATATGATTTTATCTCTCTTCTATGTAAGACTCAGTTTTTTAAAGGGAACAGGGTCATGAACTCAGGTGTTGCCTGTTATGAGAGACTGGGCTAGGAGAGTGCCGCATTCCTGTGGGCCTATCAGGCCCCTAATTCTGGGTGGGGTGAGAAAATGTTGTCCTGTCACTGCCGGGAACTAAAGTCTGTCACAGCTTTTCAGAACAGGCTCTATCTCAGGAGAGAAAGGGCGAAGGACAAAACTGATCTGGAATAGAGACAGACAGGTAAATACAGACAAAACAAGTACTTATAGCGAAAACCAAACATGAGCAGAGTAAAAAGTATCATTTAGGGTCACCGTAAATTTGGGCTATTAGATGAGCAAGCATGAAGTAAAAAGAAACCAGAAACAATCCTTATAATGACCTGGCATGTGCGTGGAGTCCTTAGAAATCAGTAGGAAAAGATGAATAGGAAAATAGAAAAATGGGTAAAGTGCATGGATAGGTAAGAGATAAAAGTAACTAATGAACATTTTAAAAATGCTCAACCTCAGTAATAATGCTTAAAAGAGATATTAAAGCAAGCAGAAAGTATGTTATTCACTTATATGATTTTCAAAGATTAAAACAATTGACAATAACCAAAATTGATGGAATATCAACAGTCAAAAGATGCTTTTGTGCATTGTCACTGAGACGATAAAGTGGCCAAGCAGTTTCTGGAGTGGGCAATTGGGCAAATGCCCATTGCAACTTGAAATATGCATATATGTGCCCATTCCATTCCTAGAAATTTATGCATAAGTAATTGCTACATAAATTTCTAAAGATATATGTATAGTCATGCAAATATATGAGACAAGTATATCTCAATAGATAGATATTCAAGAATTCCCAAGTTAATATTTAAGTGGGGAAAATGCAATAGAACTGGCCATAAAGTATGATTCTATATTTAAAATAAATATTTACATAATTTTATTTGTAAAGTAATAGAACTGAAATACTTTGAATTGTAAATTGTGGCTATAACTAGAGAGGGGGGTTAAATCTATCTTTTACATTTCTTCATTATTTGGAATTTTTCAATGTGGAAATATTATCAGAAAAATAATAGATTTAAATGAAAGTAAATTCTACAGATGATTAGGTACATTTTCCACTTATCTTTAACAACTCTCTCCCTTTAACATGGGTTCTCTAGGGAGGTTAGAACTGACCCCCCTGCCATTCTGGATCTTTCTTGTAAGAAGCCCTGGCCTCAAAATCTTCTCTGAGGAGCTTCCTTGCCTGAAAGGGACCGTCCTTTTCTCCCTTTGCCACAGCCTGGCTCTCAGCTCCCACTCACCTTCAGAAGCCTCTGGTGCACCTGTCACCATCTCTGTGCTGGGGCCTCTCAGGAGCCTTGGGGCAAGCAGGCGCCCGGGGCACAGGGAGCGAGAGCACCGTGCTGTTGGAAGGAGCAGGGCCTCAGGCAGGGAGATGCCGATCTTCATGTTCATCCCTAGCAGCTGCGAGTTCCTGGGACAGAGAACCCGGGCGCTGACCTTGTCCTCCGACCCTTCCCCAGGTCTCGGGAACCGTGGCGAGTGACAATGAGACTCCTGCACATCCTCCTCACTGCTCTCCTTACCATCCTCCAGGTACTGCCCGGTAAATACCAAACCTGCTGTCCTTTCTACCCCCTCAGTCAGAGCTGGTAGCACAGGCTCAAGGAGCTGCCAGCGGGCACCTTCCCCCACCCCCACCCCCTCACTGCAGGTGAGTTGGAAGAGCTCTGAGAGCTAGTGGTGTGTCTTTATGCCACTGCAAGTCCTGTGGGTAGTGGTCGACTTGCCTCCCCTTCCCACAAATGACCTGGATGGTTGAGAACCAAATCAGTTGAATCCCTTGGTTAGTGTAACTTGGAGTGGAGGCAAAGATTAGATGGACCCTGAACAGAGACTTCGTGCCGCTCAGATCACAGGAGTGACCAAGAGTGTAGCTGGGCAAGGATTCTCCTAGGAGGGATTTGTGTGGTGGGACAGGTGAGATAACTGGTGGACCGGTGGGCAGTCATTATAGACTCAGCACACCTCCCTGCCCAGTTCATGCCCAGAGGTTCCTGTGGCAGGAAGGACAATTTGGCCAGAGGTGGTATCAGTATCAGTGGTATCTTGTGGAAGGATGCGAGGTAATGAGAAGAGTGGATACGGTTGGTGGCTTGCTGGGAGGGATGGGCCCGTCCGATGGGGAGGCAGGTCTTAGCTCTCCCTGGATGCCAGCCTCACACAGACTTCATGTCCTTCTTGCAGACAGCACCGGGGCTCTCAATTTTGAAAGGCCCTGCTACCTTCGGGGTGGGATCTGCCTGAAGTGGGGCACCCCAAACTGTGAGCCCTTCCAGGGGCCCTGCCGAGCTTTCACCATCTGTTGCCGCATTAAGAGGAACCAATGAGAGTGCCGGGGGAGAGAGCCCGGCTCTAAGACCTGGCGCGTGGCTCCTTGGGTCAAAATAAAAGCTGTCAAACTCACATCTGTACATGGATCATTTTGTCTTCAGGGTTGATTAGAACATTGTCTTCCCAGAACAGGTGGTCGGGAGGGAATCAATGATAAGAATTAAGTGTATGTTCCGCTTTCAGTTTTGCAGGGCATTTTCATGAGAACCACTCTGGTTACCAGCCCCAAGCCACAGATGTAGAAACTGAAACCCAGCCAGGTGCAACAGCGCACCCACATTGAAGAGTCAGCACAAGAAGGAGCATAATTTAAGGCTGTGGTCAGTTCCAGAACTCTCTGCCTGCATGGAAGGGAAGTTGTGGTTTCCTTTGAAACCTCAGGGAGTGTGCACAGGAGACAATTCACTGTAGTGGGCAAGTGATGTGAGGACAGGGCTTGGTCCTGGGCCTGCTGCTGCCATGGGGAAGGAGCTGTGGGGGTAGCACAGGGCTTGAGGTGGTGTTGGGAGCACGCAGGAAGAAAGCACAGTACAGAGACTACCCAGAAAGGAATCTCAATGGCAGGTCAGAAGGCGCACGCTCAGAGGTAGAGCCTGGGATAAAGTGACTGTTTCCTGTCTTCCTGCTCACTGTTCCTGTCCAGGCCATGAACCCTCTGTGGCATCGTAAGTGATCTCTCCACTACGCCACATCCTGACTCTGGTGAGGAGCCAGTCTGTGGATCAGCATCGCCGCCTGCAATTTAAAGCACAAGTTGGAGGAGGCTAGGGAGGAGGCAGCAGATGCCCAAGGTGCCCAGGAAGTTGGGAGACAGAGAAAAGATAAGTTATACTTGCCTTCTTCCAAAATCTAAACAGTCCATGGAAAAGAATGGAGCTTGGCTGGCACTGTGACAAGTAACAGTCTGGGCCAACACTATGGCTGGGTCCCATCAATGAGTAACCATTAGGACTCAGCTCAGTGTTCGGATCCACATGGACTGTCACGGCTGTCAGTCAGTGTAGGTGAAGATGCTGGACACAGACAGAGTGTGATTTCCCACATTCCTGATCGGCACTATCCTCCTCACAGTCTGTGTCCAAGGATCATCGCAGGTTTGCTATGCCCAGTGTCTGTGGGGAGAGTCAACGGTGAATCCTATCCTTGAGTGGAACAGTCTACCATCGCCAGGAGAACTTAGGAACCTATGAGTGATTTAAAAATAATTCATTTCCTAATTTGTGTTTCTTCACTATGAAGTCAAAACCTTCTTTGCGTTGTCACATAATTCTCCCAACATTCACAGTCACTGACATCTCTCCGTTTCAAAGTCTCTGGTCAGCCCCATGTAGCCCATGCCTCTATGCCTCTCTCTTCTTTCTGTTTCTTCTTCCTTTTTTAAAAAAAATATGTTTTTATTGATTTTTAGAGAGAGAGGGAGGAGAGAGAGAGAGAGAGAGAGAGAGAGAGAGTTCAATGATGAGAGAGAACCATTGATCAACTGCCTCCTGCATGCCCACACAGGGGATTGAGCCCATAACCCAGGCATGTGTCCTGACTGGGAATCAAACCATGGCCTCCTGGTTCATAGGATGATGCTCAATCACTGAGCCACACCTGCTGGGCCACCCATTTCTTCCTGATTCAAGCACAGAGGCCTGGCTTGGGAAAGCAGAGAAGAACTCCAGGGGCGAAATGGAGGGCAGGGACCCTGGTGGGAATGCTGGGAATCATGGTCACGGGTGGAGAAAGAGCAGAGATGTGAGCTCCAGGAGTAAACACTGTTGGTGCTTGTGGTCCCAGCTCCGACAACCTGTCACAGCCCATCAGTAGAGTGACGTGTGACCGGGTTTGGCTGCCCCTGTTGCTTGACTCCAGGAAAATTCACCGATTGTGTCAACTTTCATGCATTCCTTTTTCTCAACAATTTATTTATTTGTCTTTAATCTAAAATTTTTTAAAATATATTTTTATTGATTTCAGAGAGGAAAGGAGAGGGAGAGAGATAGAAATATCCATGATGAGACAGAATTATTGATCGGCTGCCTCCTACATGCCCCCCACTGGGGACTGAGCCCTCAACTGGGGCCTGTGCCTTGACTGGAATAGAACTGTGACCTCCTGGTTCATAGGTCAGCATTCAACCGCTGAGCCATACCAGGCAACAATTTATTTATTGAGCAGTGAACAAAATAGAAAAAACATATTTTTACCTTCATGGTGCATATATCCTAATGGAGGAAAAGACAATGGAAATAAGTAACATTTAATACACTAAATATTGATAAGTGAAAAATGCAAACTACAGATGATGTATGATAGAACTGTAGAGTTGAAACTTACCTTGTTAACCAGTGTCACCCCAGTAAATTTAATAAAAATTCCAAAATGGGAAGCAAAGGTACTGGGCAGAGGCTCTGCAGCACCGAGCGGTGTGGGCAGGGGGTCTGGCGGAGGCCTCACTGGCCACATGTGAGTGACAAAGTCCTTTCAGACTCTGGCCGACCGTGTGGGTTAGTGTTCTGGGCCGCAGGCTGTGCTCACTCTTGAGCGTCCTGGGAACTGTTAGAACAAATAGCTGACTGAGGGTGTGGACTCCAGGTCTTGCCCAGTTCCTCTTGGCCCAATTTGGACAACACTCCTGCTGCCCCCATCTTTAATTTTTTTTGTTAATCTTCTCCAGAGGATATTTTTTTCCATTGCTTTTCAGAGAGTGGAAGGGAGGCAGGGAGGGAGGGGGGAGAGAGACATGGACTGGTTGCCTCCTAAACGTGCCTGGGAGGTGGGGGACAAGGGGGAATGGGAAGCAAACTCCAACCCAGGCATGTGCCCTTGACTGGGAATCGAACCTTCGACCCCTTGGTGGGCAGGCTGATGCTCAAACCACTGAATCACACCGGCCAGGGCTGCTCCCACCTTTTAGCTCTACTTACTTATTAACTGGAAACGTGTACAGTATTTCTACGGCATGATTTCCTATTGTAATAGTTGTATACATTTTTAGTCTCAGAGGACATTGCTTAAAAGAATTCACTAAAGCCCTGCTCCCTGAGTTCCAGTTTCTAGAACCTGCTGGAACCCACCGACACCCAACCCACTCAGAGGGATCCATGATGAACCCTTGCAGCAGCAGAGATGACAGGGGCCACCTCAGCTGCCACACTGCTCTGGGGCAGGTGTCCAGTGAAAGTACTAACCTGCCTTGCCTTGGGACAGTCCCCACAGTCCCTCCTGTGGCTCCTGAGTTCCAGTAAGAGACACTTCAGGGCAACCAAGCCACCCATGAGTCTGGTTCAGGTCATGCACCACCTTCAGTTATGCTAAAGCAACCCCTCAGGAGAACCAGAAACAAGGGTACAAGCACAGACATTCCTTGCCTCACGAGGACCGACATCACTAGAACCCAGGGGGCAGGGCAGGCAGGGCCCAGGGGACAGTTATGGTATGTGCCCCTCCCCCCTTCCCCCCCCCCCCAAAGTTCCAGTTCTGCCCCAGGGATGCCCATGGAACATGTACCCGGAAGAAACAGGGCTGAGAGCAGGGCTTCCAGACCTGCCAGGTGTTAACGAGCTCTACAAGCACCTGTTAAGGAGCCCAATACTTTTCTGTTGTTAATCCTCACCTGAGGATATTTTTCATTGATTTTTAGAGAGAGTGAAAGGGAGAGGGAGAGACACAGAGAGGGAAACATTGATGTGAAAGAGACACATTGACTGGTTGCCTCCCGCATGCTCCCTGACCAGTGCTGGGGATGGAGCCTACAGTGGAGGTATGTGGCCTTGACGGGAATCAAACCCAGGATCCTTCAGTCCATGGGCTGATGTTCTAATCTACTGAGCCAATCCGGCTAGGGCAGGAACCTGGTACTTTTTTCTCTTCCTGGGTCAATGTCACATATTTCAAGCCTCAGCATCATTGTACATTATTATACTTGATAGTGGAAGTCATTATTTGTTTGTCTTTACAAAAATAATCTTTTTTATTCTTGCACCTTTCCCCCATTACAGTGAATTTTTAAATCTACTCATTAATATCACAAAAACCTTTATTTTGAACCTCAAATTTCCAAATTCTCATGAGTCAATGGAACATTATCAGCCAATTTATTCTTAGATGTGAACTGATAGCCACCGTGATCTGAAGCTAATCCCCATGTGAAGGGACTAGGAGGTCCTTCTGCAGGAGACCAGACTAGAACTTGAATCTGGGGCCTGGTTCCTGATTCTAACGTGGGCTTTGCCACGTACAAACTTCACCACCATGCGGGTCTCTTCTTCTCTTCCTCGTGTGTGGACTAGGGATGGCATGGGTGCCTGTGTGAAGCAGATGGTAGGCCTCTGGCTGCAGGAAGGCAGATGCCTTCCATGTGCTCTTCTCGGTCGGCCTCTTATTACAGAAGCACACATCAGATGTCAACCATGACCTGGAAATAGGAGGGAACGGCACAGAGTGCCTACACTGGCCACTTCTGAAGATGCTTGCTGTGGATGAGTTCAAGGTTCCTTCAGAAAGAGGGGCATCACCTCTCATTAGGAGCCCAGGATTTTCTGGTTAAAAACAAGAGAAATCTCAACCCCAGCTCCCTGGGTCTCAAAGGTAGGTTCAGTGGGCTACACCTGGGACAGAGAACAGACATAGCAGGTGAAGTCAGATGAGGGGCCTGCAGACTAGGACCTGGCGTGGGCGGAGGCCTGACTTTCACTCTGGCTTTGGGTCAGGAGGAAAACCCCTCTTCCTGCACCTCCCCAGAGCTAAGCCAGGCGTCCATGCAAGGACCATGGCCACGAGGTTGATGGGTCATGAGATCTCACCGTGGCCTGGACAATGACCTGAGTCAGCAGAGTCACCCTGGGACAAAAGGCCGATGTTACTGGTCAGATCGGGCAGGACCAGGCCCCAGTCAGAGCATGTGACCCAGTGACACGGCCTCTCTGTGCA
The DNA here is from genome assembly GCF_000327345.1 of Myotis davidii. NCBI lineage: Eukaryota > Metazoa > Chordata > Mammalia > Chiroptera > Vespertilionidae > Myotis > Myotis davidii. Next base: position 163,710 of record NW_006293329.1, read on the forward strand.
TACAAGAGGCTGTGGGGGTCTGAGGAGGGAGCGGAGCTGGGAGGTGAGTCTGAGAGGTGAGTGATGGCTTCGTTCTGCTGAGTGCCAGCGCCCTTAGTGGTAATATGGGAGGTGGCATTGGCACTCTGTGTGCCCAAGTTCACACAGCAGATCATCCAAGTTCTAGGAGAGTAAATGGGGAGAAAGCCATATACTCTCCAGCGCATTCATAGAGTAACATCAACCTGCTGCAGCCATTCTTCTACCTCCATGACCACTGCTGCATTTGCCAGGGTCTTTGGCGGGAATAAAGGGCATCACCCAGCTCTGCATGGAGCTTGCTCACCATTGTGCCCGTTCATTTCATGGGCTTCACTGCTCACTGTACATTCAGCGAGTGCTCTGGCCAAAACTGGTCAGTCTTTCCCGCAGTGAGTCGCCCTAGTCAGATCTGTATTGGGAAGCTTTAAGCTACTTTTTATCCAATAACATGGTCATGCACCTGTTTTTTTCCTCCCAGGAGTTCCAAAAGCGGTCCCCACAGAACCGGCCCCATGAAGCTGGTTTATGTCCTCATCTTCGCTGTCTTCTTCCTGTCTCAGGTGACACCAGGTAAGCCCTCGATGGCACTGCCTTCTAATATCTGAACCCCATGTCCTTCCTCCCACCACTCCACTTGCAGAAGGACCCCCGGGCCCCGGAGCCAGTGTAGGGATGCTCACCAGGAACAGCGAGGAAAGGGCAGCCTCTCAAGGGAGTGGCAGGGTTAGCACCTTCAGGTCTGCACCTGGGTACCTGTCAGTGAGGTCCGCACCTGGGCACCTGCTTTCCCATCCCATCTGATGACATCCTCACACACATGCTCTCCTCTCTTCAAGCTTCCTCCTCAGCTATGGGTATCGTGTTGGATGGATGGCTGCAGGAGCAGAAAGAGAAGCTGAGAGGTTTGGCAAAAGCAGGCAGTTCACATACTTAGAACTGTGGCACCTGGGAGAAACAGGGGTATGTGCTGCTCTGTATCTTGCTCCAGGGCTGGAGGGATGAGCAGAGAGGGAGGCTGGGGTCTGCCCCCTGCCTGTCCATCCCCTGCAGCACAGAAGTGCCCAGTGTCACAGTCGGCCCAGGGGTGGAGTGTGAGCACACCTGGATCCGGAGAGAAAGGTGGCTTGTGAGGGGTCAGCCCAGGGGTCAGGCAGGGCACTGAGGGCCGCTGTGCACTGTGCTCACCCCCTAGTCCTTGTCCCCCCGACTCTGTTCCTCCCTTGTGTTCTGCACTAATAGAAACCTATTCATCTAATTACATGTTTCACTCTTCATCTCAGGGCTCACGGCTCCATGTGCTAATTCACACTTCTATAGACAGGAGCTGGAGGAAGGGGCCTGTTCCCAGCCACGGTCCTCTGGGTTAACAACCTGTTCACTGTGACCCCCTGGGAGTTGTGATGGGTTTTGTTGTGACACTCAGAATAGTGGCCCCAACAATGTCCTCAGCTTGAGCTGCTTTTCAATCAGAGAGGGAAGGTGAATTGAGGGTGGCAAGAAGGGGCCCTTTAGGGAAGCACAGGGAGAGAGCTGGCAGGACACCTCCTGTGACATTCCCCTGGGTGCTGCCCCGGGGCACAGGGATGGGGGTGCTTCCCAGAGATGGTCGAAGTGTCTGAGGCCTCGGGCATAGTCCTCCGAGGAAGCACGGGGTAGGTGTGGGTGGTCTTTTCCTGGCAGCCTCTGGCCGGAGGATGGGCTACAAAGACGGCTGACAAGCCCATCCTGAAGCTCTGCTAAAGCCTGGCCCTCACACTCTCTGACAGCGTGTGGGTGGGCCAGGGCAGGTGCCATCAAGGACAAAGGGCTTAGGTCTGTGAGTGGGTGAAGTCAGGGAGCAAGAGCCTTTGGCCCTATGGCCAGTCTGAGGCCAATGAGAGCCGCCCCGGGACCTCTGCCTCCTGGCTCCCAAGGGCGGTGACTTCTGCTGATGCCCGTAGTGGACAGGCTGGACAGGGGACTGCTGAAACCCTTGCTCTGTGGGGCTGAGTGCAGCCCTCTCACCTTCTAGAAGGCAGGAAAAGTAGTCTTTTCCAGGAGGCTTTGAGTCAAGTGCTGTAGGTATTTTTCTCTCTTCTAGAAACCTCTCACCTCGGCTCCTGCCCCCAATTCCTCTGGGTCTTTTTCTTTAGAGACATGAATTTTAAGTCTTTAATTTCATTTTTTAAGGCATATCTGTTATGTCCTGAAGGTAGGTGAGGGAGGGGTTTGTTTACGCCTGGGAACATGGGTGAACTTCAGAGGGTGGCTGACATGCCTCACATGCTCTGAGGTGTGTCGTGCATGTTTACATGTTGGAATGAACACGCCTGTAGCTCCTCCTTTCCCAGAGGAGGGGCTGTAGTGTCATCCTATTCTCAGTGGGATTCTCCCCAGGTGGTTGAAGACATCGATGTTCGTGTTTGCTTCTAAAGGACATGGCTGACTACTCCACAGTGACAGCCGCCAGAGCACATCAGGGTCAGGAACTATCACCCCAAAAAGAGTGGGCACAGTGCCTCCTCCCAGATCCCATGGCAGCACAGACATTTCTGTCATGGCCACCATGAAGGCTGGCCTCGTCCTCCTGCCCAACGAACATGCAGAAAGGGCAGATGGGAAGAGGGGGTGCCTCAGACAGAATGGGTTTGTGAGCAGTCAAGTTTGGGGGTTCCTGGTTGGACTGAATGTTTCCTTCTCCTGCATGAGAGCTCTGACCCCCACATTTTGGTTCTTTCTTCAGGCTGTGGGTACAGAGACATGCACGGGTTCTGCGACTCCATGATAAGCGTGTGCCTGAGGAGGAAGAAAAATTGCATTTTCCGCATGCCAGGGTTCTGCCCCGGGAGGAGTTTCTGCTGCATCCGAGTGAAGTGAGCTGAAGGGTCTGCCTGCGATGTGTGAGCCCTGCATTAAATAAATGGAGACTTCACCGTAACCTTCTGCTCTGAGTAATTCGAAAGGCTGAGACCTCCTGATAGCGTTTTCTTCACTCGTTGGTTCATTTACTTTGTTGCTACCCAATGACTGCCTGCCCCCATAGATTGCTGGGGACGTGGGTTTGAGGTCTCCTCTGCTGAGACACACAGCATGGAAGTCTTGTCCAAGTTGGGTGGGTCAGGAATGATCCCACAAGGTGACTAGGAGCTGGATCTTAAAACATGGGTGAGAATTAGGCAGGGAAAGTTGAAGGAGCCGTAACATAAGTTCCAAGATGAAGAGAACAAAATGCGCAAGGGCACAGTACTGAAGATGTGACTGCCCCCAGTTAGGGGTGGGTCTCGAACCAGAGTATGGTAAGAGATGAAGCTAGAGAAAGTGTGGCCAATGGATGGAGGACTCTAAAGAAAATTTTTACCTTTTAAGCCTCAGGGAAACATGAGAGAATTTTAAATGAGGGTGTGGAGAGGAGATGGAGAAATGAGAAATCCATAGGCCACATGAGATATTATGCAACAATTGAAGTGGAAATGTTGGAGATGAAGGGTAGGAAGTAAGACATTGCCAATGACAGGCAGGGGAGGTCAGTTATGGACAATACATTTGAGAGTAGAAACATGAGGAGTTGGTCCTTGGAGGTGGAGAGGGAGGGAGAAGAGGTTGCTGTTATCTTTGACTCATTGGATGTTGGGGGTTTCCAGGAGTGGGTCCCTGTCTAGAGTCTGCAGGAGATTGAGAATGGAAATTGTGGTTTAGGAGACATCAGGAGGGATGTGGTGGTGGTTGAGGCCCCAGAGGCCAGGCTTCCAGCAGAGACTGAGGGGAATCAGAAATGAGAGAGACTAGAAGGTGGAGATGCCAAGGAAGCCCAGGGATTGGGATGCAACCTATGGGCACTTCCTCTGGAGCCATGTGGTAAACTGCCCTCCTAGTTCCATGCCAGCAACACCCTCATCTGCTCAAAATTGCTGAAGGTCTCTGGGGTTCAAGCCATTCTGATTACCATTCCAATCCCAAAGTCTATTATAAGGATCATGTCTAAGTTAATAATTAGATTAGACTTTTTATTTTAACTCCTAAGTTAATTAGACTTAGAGTGCACATTATCTAGGCCAGTGGTTGGCAAACTCATTAACAGAGCCAAATATCAACAGTATAACGATTGAAATTTCTTTTGAGAACCAAATTTTTTAAACTTAAACTATATAGGTAGGTACATTGTTATTAACTTAATTAGGGTACTCCTAAGGCTTAGGAAGAGCCACACTCAAGGGGCCAAAGAGCCGCATGTGACTCACAAGCCAGAGTTTGCCGACCATGGACTAGGCCATCACATATTGCCCTTTGGCCTCTGATAGTCTAACCTCCTCAACGGCACCAGTGGTGGGATTTCCCCATGTCCCACGATTCTAGAGGACAAACACCATAGACATTTTCTCATGAACAAGTTGCTGATGCCTTTGTTTGTGAAGGGAACGTCCTCGGGGCCCTCTCAGGACCAGCCAGAGTGTGCTCTGTGGTCACACGTAACAGATCAATTCCCATGTTCCTCTCTCGGTCCTGGGTTCCTTTCTCTAAGGGGTATTTCAGATGTCCTGACACCCCAACTTTCTTTAATGTGTCACTAAGTTAGGGTTTCAGTCAACTAAGCATCTCTTCCAGCCACTCCTAGCAGCCTGAGCCAGATTATTTAAGCCAGAATCACTGATCACCCTGTATATGCCCATTAGTGTCTCCTTGCTGGCAATTATGAAAAGGCTGCCATGAACTTTTCTCACAGGTTTTGAGTCAGAGCACACATTTCATGTCTCCAGGGTAATACCCAGGAGGGTGACTGAGCCGTGCGGTCAGCATGTTTCACACTTGCCATCTATCTTCCAAAGCAGTCTTTCCATTTCACATTCCCTAGAGCAGTGATGGCAAGCCCATGACACGCATGTCAGAGGTGACATGCGAACTCATTTTTTTGGTTGATTTTTCTTTGTTAAATGGCATTTAAATATATAAAATAAATATCAAAAATACAAGTCTTTGTTTTACTATACTTGCAAATATCAAAAAATTTCTATATGTGACACGGCACCAGAGTTAAGTTAGGGTTTTTCAAAATGCTGACACACTGAGCTCAAAAGGTTCACCATCACTGCCCTAGAGCGTGAAATGTGTGAGGGGTTAATTCGTTACAAAAACGAAGTCACCAAGAATAACTGTTGCTAAGAAACTATGTCCCCACCATTTCAAAATGGGGGACACTCCATTCCCATGGGCGGAAGATTGCGTTTCCCAGTCTGAGCAGCAGGCTCTCCATTACAATTCAGATCTCAGCTGGCCTGGAGACGATCTCTTGGGTTCTAACATTGCGGTTTTAAAGAAATCTCGCTATTTGAACAGCACCTTTGGGGAGAAGAAAATAATCACTACATCTGGCCCGGCTGGTGTTGCTCAGTGGTTGAGCTTTGACATATGACCCAGGGAATTGCAATTCAATTCCTGGTCAGGGCACATGCCCGGGTGCAGGCTCCATCCCCAGTGGGGGCATGCAGGAGGCAATCGATGATTCTCTTTCATCATTGATGTTTCTATCTCTCTCCCTCTCCCTTGTTTAAATCAATAAAAATATATTTTTAAAAACCACTAGGTCTCTGAGTCTCAGTTCTCCTTGGAACGACAGGCTGGGTTTTGCAATCTCTGGTCCTATGGGTTATGCCTATGTGCCAACTGAAAGCTTTCTGCTCCTCAGGACCCTGACCTAGCTTGCTTCCCTGGCTCCCAGTCATCAACTGGGAGCCATGGCTTGATACCCAAGAGCCACTGAGGGGTGTGAAAATGAGAACACAATCTAAGGGACTTCTCCACACATCACATCACACACACACACACACACACACACACACACACACACACACACCCTCAGAGCTCTTACCCTCAGCCTACAGGTATGTAGACACACATGAACAGATTTCAGGTGGCTTGGAGAACAACAGTTTCAATAGTTGCAGGTACAGAGACTGAGAGCTAGAGAAGGAATGGCCTTGTCCGAAGTCAACCAGCTGGTTAGTGGTGTAAGCAACCATAGAACTTAAATGCTCCCCACTCCCCATTCAACGGCCTGCCATTTGAGCATGCCCATCCAGGAAAGACCCAGTCCAGGACCCACATGAGTGGTAGGCCTTTATTGAGCAGTCAGCAGGGCGAGCAGTGGAGCTGGGGGGTGGGGCGCCGTGGTGTGGGAGCTAGACTCTGCAGCAGTGCTTGTTCCGACTCCTGCACTCTGCAGGCAGGATGGAGCACCCATGGGTCTTCTGGTGCTTGCAGGCACCCCCCATGTCTTCACATTCCTTGTTTTTCTTTCTTTTTTCATAGCCTGTAAAGCAGGGGAGGTGAAGAAAAAAGCATAAAGTGAAATAAAGGCATGGTGCCCCAAAACTGCCGGAATTCACCTTGCACAGTGAGACTGCAAGTCATGTCCACAGGGCAAAAGCCCTCCACCTCCTTCGCGTGGCCTGCGAGCTTAGCAGGGTTTTCACATGTTTTAAGTGAAAATGACATGAAATTCAAATATGAGTGTCCATCACAGATTCAAGTTTATAGGAAGATGAGTGGCTCCTTGTTTCCATATTGTCCGTGGCGCCTTGAGTCTACAACAGCAGAGGTGGGCTGTCTTGATGGGGACTTTATGGCCCTAAAGCCTGAAATATTTACCTCCTGGCTCTTTTCAGGATAAGATGCACCAGGAAAGCTTCCTAAAGCATCTCCTTTGTCTAAAGGGCAACCCCCGCATGTGCCCTGATCAGGAATCAAACCGTGACCTCCTGCTTCATGGGTCAATGCTCAACCACTGAGCCATGCTGGCCGGGTCTGGCCATTTTCTTGACACAAAGTAGGATCTACCTTTCGTGTAATTGGGTGCTTGTAATTGGGGCCATGGGACTAGTTTGTTTAATAAATTTTGAGCAGAAGTGACACGTCCTCCCGGAGTGTGGGAACCCTAGGAGCGCTTTCCTCGGACACAGAGACCAGAAGCGTTCGCGGGGGTGGTGGCTGCCTTTTCAACTTTATTAGTTTTTGGATCTTTTTATGCATCTGATGAAAAGGCAGCCATAGCTCACCTTACATCATCTGTGAGAGACACACGAGGCGGAGAAGGGGAGGAACAGGAGCCTCATAGTGAGTGGATTACTGGGGCTATGGGATGACCTGGTGGTGACTAGTGGTGGCTGGCTCTGAGCAGCTCCAGTGAGCAGAGCTCCTCTGTGACCAAGATGAGAGCTTTGCTCCTTTGAGATGCCAAGATTCGGGTGTCCTTGTTACCACAGCGTGACCTGGCACGAGCTGACAAATGTATCAGGTCACCAGGGGAGACACGGGATACCCCATTAAGTTTGAATTCCAGATAAACAACAACAAATATTTTAGTACAAGGATGTTGCAAGTATTGCTTAGGCCATAGTTATACTAAAACATATTCATCATTTCCATGTAATTTAATACATACATTTACTTTCTGGGCATGTTGACTATTTAATGAAAACATGGCCTTTGGAACCAGAGCCACTTGGGCTTGAGTTAAGGGCTTCACTTTGTACAATCTGTGTGACTGGGAGCACTTACTTCATTTCTTATTCTCATCTCTGAGACAGGCCTAAAGTACCTGCCCCATCAACGTAAATGCTGCTATGAGGTGGGATAAGAGGGGGAAAGGTTTTGTTGTGGTGTTTCGTCAAGAGGAAGCGGTCAATAGTGTTTGCTATTAGGACGTGTTGTTGTTTGTAAGCTGTAAAGCCCCCTGTACATGTTATCTATCTCTGTGGTTAGTTATGGGTTTATTACTAACTAGTAATGATGGGCAACCTTGGGAAAATCTTTTTAATAAGTGGCACATCAAGGATTTTGTACTGCGCTTCTTTCAGCTACCATCCTCATCGGTTGTTACACATGTCAGTGCATCCTTGGATCAGGAACCGCTCAGTCCTCTCTGCTCCCAGGTCCAAGATCAGCCACCATGTCACCCTACCAGCCAGATCCACAGCTCACCTGACACCGTCTGTGAGAAACAAACGAGGAGGAGGAGGAGGAGGAATAGGAGCCTCATCGTGAGTAAATTCCTGAGATTATGGGATGAACAGGTAGTGTCTGGCGGTGGCTGGTTCTTCAGTGCACATCCACAGAGGCAGGTGACCTGGAAAAGAGTTTGAAACAGTCAGCAGGAGGGGAAATGCTTGCATTCCCAATGAAGTTGCTCAGTGAGGGATTGGGTGTCATTGGAGGATGTTTTCTCTATAGACAGATCCAAGTTTGTGGCTGATGAAAAGGAAAAAGACCTCTATCGTTAGTCAGCATTTTCTAACCGATTCTCATTCTGCTTATGACTTTGAGGTTTGGTGCTTTTTCTATTTCAGAAAAAAAATAATGAAAAAAATCCACTTGCTTTGCAAATCATCCAGTTATTCATTTATCTTTATTTCATGTCAGCTTCCCTTTTAGGAATACGAAGAAAATCTCCATTTTTAGAAGGTGAATAAAGAGGAGAAATTTTGTAAATGAAAATGATTTCTCCTTTTTACGGTCAGTAACTTTTTGTGCTTCCTATTTAAGAGAAGGTTGATCCATTCTGGACAAGCTCGCACCCATGCCGCCTCTTGCATAGATCTCAACCAGGTGAGACTTTGGGGACCAGAGTAATTTTTTATTTTTATGTTAAATTTTTAAAAATGAAATGTATTGGGCTGATGTTGGTTAAATAAGATCACATGAGTTTCAGGTGGACATTTCTATAACATCGTTTACATGGCATGTGTCCCACCACCCAGAGGTGAGTCTCCTTCTGTCACTCTATAGTTGACCCCTTTACCCTCTTCAACCAACCCCAATCTGCTTCCTTCTGGTAACCACCATACTGTTGTCTGTGTCCATGAGTTTGTTCATTTTGTTTGTTCATTGGCACTTTCTGTTTTATAGCCCACACGAGTGAAATCATACTGTTTTTGTGCTTTCCCTTCTCCTTATTCATTTAGCATGATACTCTCAAGATCTGTCCATATTGTCCCAAATGGCAGTATTTCTTCCCAGAGTATTTCTTTAGAAAAATGTTTTTATTGATTTCAGAGAGGAAGGGAGAGGAAGTGAGACATAGAAACATCAATGATGAGAGAGATCATTGATGCGCTGCCTCCTGCATGTCCCCCTACTAGGCATCAAGCTCACAACCGGGGCATGTGCCCTGACTAGGAATGAATGGACCCATTACCTCCTGGTTCACACTCAACCACTGAGCCATGCCAGTCAGGCCCAGAGTATTTTTTAATACAGGTTTTACATCAATGCATTATTGTGGTAAAGCCAGAAGAATACAGAGGGACATATTGAAATTCTTCTCCATCTCTTTCCTTTCTCCATCTCAGTTTTACTTCATATTGCTCATGACTCTAGGTTTCACCATGCCATGAATTACTAAAGTAACATGTCCTATTATTATCTCATATTCTCAGCACTTTGAACAGTGGGCTGGCATAGAGAAGGTAGTCAAATATATGTTTAAATGACTGAGAGCTAGTGTAGAGGAACCAAATAATGGGTGAATGAAAAAATGGATGCATGGAGGAACTAAATGAGGGAGGGTAAAAAGAGAAGGAAGGAAGGCCCTAGCCGGTTTGGCTCAGTGGATAGACCTGTATGTAAACTGAAGGGTTCCAGGTTCGATTCCAGTCAAGGACACATGCCCAGGTTGTGGGCTTGATCCCAATCAATGATTCTCTCTCATCATTGGTGTTTATATCTCTATGTCCCTCTCCCTTTCCCTCGGAAATCAATAAAAGTATATTTTTAAAAAGAGTGATAAAGAAGGAAAGAAGGAAAAGAGGGACACAGGGAACTCAAGTTCCTTACTTATCCAACAATGGCCACTAATATTGGGGAGTAGAAAGGTATATTATGATCAAGATGCAGACATCAAAGAAATCATCTGAGCCATAAAGTCAGCAGTGATCTTTTCGGGAATAAAAACAAAAGGAATTTCACTTAATAGTTAAAGAGCTTTGGGATCAGATAGACCTTGGATCAAAGTCCTTGATCTGCCACATATTAGCTGAGTGATCTTGAAATAACCTTTTAAAGCTCTGGTTCTCCCTGTACATTTGATGATGATACAGTACCATTCTCCTGAGTCGTGTCTCAGAATCAGGGACGTCAGGGGAGTCCGTGGCTGGCCAGTCCCTCTGCAGGCAGGGTTGTGGTCTAGCTAACATTTCTCCCAGGGGATCAACCCAATGTAAGAAGGGCTTCTTAGGCGACTTCCGGGTCCCAGAGATCACAAATCTGTTAGATTCTCCCATCAAGAGCTGGAATGTTGCAGAAAAACACTGCAATTTAAAACTAAAATTTGATCAAATTGTGCCTTATTTGAGCCCATGAAATTAGAAGTTGGTAGTACAACTTTGGTCGTTTCTGGGATGGAAGGAAAAGATGGTCTAAAGAAGAACCTAGAATTGTAGTAAGTACACCCAATTTCCCACTAAACTTCACTTATTATATGGGACCATGGATGCATAAGTTTATATAATTTCTCCCATTCTCTCTTACTGGAGCAAAGGTTAAAGGAAGCTTCTGAAACTTTGCATCAGCATCTGAATTTTTCACTAAATAGAGACCTAGTGTAGTTTAGTGAGGTTCACCTAAAAATGGACTAAGTGTAGTAATCTATTTACTTCTACATTGTAGCTGTGAGGCTTTTACTTTCTTGACCACAACAACAATACTTTAATAATAATAATAATTAATAATAATAATAATAATAAAATTATAGACTGAAAGCTTTTGTCCACATTCTCATCCACTATGCTGGTACACTGAAAGCACTTTTATTGACTCCCTAGTCAGGCGTCCTCAAACTACAGCCCACGGGCCAAATGTGGCCACCAAAAACATTTATTCGGCCCACCGGATGTTTTTGCCGCCGCTGCTTGTCCTGCTTAGCAGCCGACTCATCCCAGGCCCGCAGTGTGCATGTGTTGAATGTCTGAGGGACAGTGAACTGGCCCACTTTTTTAAAAGTTTGAGGACCTCTGCTAGATGTTAGGCATATAGTCCCACCCCCTTTTCTACCATGTTCTCCTAAAAACCTACCTTGCAATGGGTTCCTTCACTCTTCTCTGGTGGACTGCTGCCTGTCCATCTGGCAGGGACCCCTAATGCAACTGCCCAAGGCCTCACAATTAGGGGCCAGCTCAGATCAACAATGGGCAGATAAAGGGCTGAGTGAGGTCATGCAGGTGCATTATGATCTCAATGGACAGGGGTCCTATTGGTGGAGAGTTGGGAACAAGTCAGACTTGAGTGGCATCAAACCCCTAGGAGCTGGATGAGGGGAGGTGGGAATGGTGCAGACACTCT
>NW_006293329.1:175075-182686 GCF_000327345.1 Myotis davidii
AAAAGGTTTTTAAAAAACTAGGCAAAGATAAGAAGCAATATCTGGTGAATGATAGAGAGTCAAGGAAGAGGTGTGTTTAGTTTTTACAGAGAGCAGGTGAGTCTCGTCCAACCGTCAGCAAAAGAAGGGATCCAGGACTCAATGAAAGGTTGGCTTTGGGCCCAACCATGAGCCCATTTGTTCATGATTCACATAGAAAAGACACCCTCTTCTGGTGACTGGTGGGGAGAGCATCTCTCCATGACCTTCTTAGAGATTCCCACCCATTTCCTGCTGGCAACCACTCTCCTTTCCATAGTTTTGCACCAAGCACGACAGAGGCTCCCCCAGTTCCCAAGGCTGATCACCACAGAGCCTTTGAGTGAAATGAGAATTTGTGAAAACCTGATTATTAAGGATGGATGGATGCTGTGCAGAAGTGCCCGAAAATAAAATTAGAAATCAGAGTGCACTTCCTTGGACTTTCAACGAGGACTGTTTTCTTGACTCCCATCCTGTCCACCTGGAGAGCAACACTTGGTCCAACTCCGTGTTGCCACTCAACTGATAACAATGCATGAGGCAGTGCTTCCCCTCAAAGACTGTTTGTAAGTGACTTAGACAAAGTCCTCCCCTGTGGAGGTTTTGTAGCCACGTGGAAAATTAGAACGTGACCCACACGATTGAGTGAGAGGCATGGACAAAAGGAAGTGAGCACTGGGGCAGCGTGGAGGAGGGAGGGGTCGCTTCCTGTGGGGATCAGGAGTGGTGTCCCGAGGAGGAGGTGCTCTGGTGGGGACTGGGGGAGGGAGGCTAGTGTTGGGAGTGCTGTGGATCAGGCGAGGGCATGCAGGATGGGAGAAGCAACAGCAGAGTGCACCTTTTAGGAAAGCACAGGGAGGACTGAGGAGCTCAGGTGACTCTAAGGGCACCAAAACCTGAAAAGCACAATGGGTCCCCCAAGGGGGTCCCTGAAGTTCACAGAGGAGCCTGAACAGGCCCTCCAGGATTTCAGAGATGGGCCTGTGTGACCAAGCACCGTGCAGTAACCAACAGGACAAGAGGTCGAGATTCTGAGTCTAATGTGATTTAATTTTATTTAAATGTCACATCTTTGTGAAGGACGCACTTCGACGCATCATCAGTGACAGCAGCCTCTTCATCTCCAATTGCTATATTCTGCAGCATTTGATTCCTGGCAAGTGACAGTAGTTGCCTATTGGTTTTCTACCTTCAGAGCAACGAAATGCCATGCAGATTCCACCTTTATCATTGCAAGTAGTAACTCTAAACCGAGCAAAACCTAAAATGAAAATAAAAAAGGTAAGAGAGTCAGACATCAAAGCCCCATTTCAGAGAGGCCATCTGTGTCAGAGTTTCCTGGAGTGAAACCTCTGGCGGGGGTTACGCTATCAAGGTGAAAAGAGGTGAGGCTGTGATGCTAGGGTCCAGTTTTCCGACAGAGACTAGAACTGCTGAGGTTGTAGAGGATTCTTGTGTTTCCAGAATCAGTGCGGGACAGGCTCTGAGCGGTGGCTGTGGGACAGGACAGGCGGACAAGAGTCTGTACCATTTCAGTTCCTCCAAAAGAGTGAGTCACCAGGAAGTCAAGGTGACACTGGGCCAGTGCTCTTAGGATGGGACACAGCCAGCAAGGGTCAGTGTTTATGTCTTCATTTTCTCCATCATTTCCTCAGTGAAGTATTTGAGCTGAGATGCCTCTTCCAGTGCAAGGATTGGTTAAGGAGAACTTAATATCTAAGTAACTCACAATGGAAAATAAGGATAGTTTTAAAAATCTCTTTCGTGCCCTAGCCAGTTTGGCTCAGTGGATAGAGTGTTGGCCTATAGGCTGAAAGGTACCAGGTTTGAATCTGTCAAGGGCACATGCCCAGTGGGGGGCATGCAGGAGGCACCTGATCTATGATTCTCTCTCATCATTGGTGTCTCTTTCTCTCCTCCCTTCCTCTCTGAAATCAATAAAACATGTGGAAAGAAAACTTTTGTGATGGTGTCTCTAATCTCTGAGAACTCTCTGCTGGTCCGGCTCTCACAGGCCCTGGCCCTCCCGGGAGGCTCCCTTCAGTCTTTCCCGCCTTCCCTCTCATCTTCCTGCTCCTCCCATGTCCTAGACCATGTCCCCTCCACCTCCTTCCCTGGTAAGGCTTGTCTTGGAATACAGCCAAGAAGAAGACAGATAAAACAAGAGCTTTCCAACATAATTTAAGGTCTACTCCTTACCTCCTGCTTCTCCCTCCTTCCTCTCCTTTTGGTCTGTTTCCCTTATACGAAAGAGCCCGGACAATGCTGGCATCCAGGTTTCAGAGCCGCCATGCATGGGCTGCCTGGCCCTGAGCCAATAGCAGCCATGGCAGGAGTGTGTTGAAGGACCTTCGAGCTGGGAAGACGGGGCACAGAGGTGCCCCAAACAGTGGCTCCCCAGTCGAGGCTGGGCCTTGCTATTCTCTGGGTTACCAAGGACTCCTCACTTTAGTATAAAGATCTGTACAGTGATACTCTGCACTTCTGGGCTGGAACCAAATCAATTTTTTTTTTTAAAGAAAGAGTGGAAGTGAGGGAGGAGTGTGGAGGAGAGAGAGGGAGAAAGAGAGAGAGGGAGATCAATGTGAGAGAGATACATCAATTGGTTACCTCCTGCACGTGCCCTGTCCCGGGCCAGCGATCAAGCCTGCAATCAAGGTATGTGGCCCTGACCAGGAATTGCCCTGCAACCCTTCAGTTAAAGGACCAACGCTCTAACCACTGGATAACTAGCTAGGGAAGTGGTTGGAAACCTGCAGCTCGGCAAACTGCGGCTTGTGAGCCACATGCTGCTCTTTGGCCCCTTGAGTGTGGCTCTTCCACAAAATACTGACCGTTCAGTCTCTTGGATCGAAAGTGTGTGTAGAAGGAGTAGAGAGAGGGAGACGGAGATAGAGAGGGAGAGAGGGAGGGGGACACAGAGAGAGAAGTCCTGTGATGTCCATCTGTCCCCCTCTTTTACCTGGGACAGGCAACAGGAACACGAAGAGGAACGCAAGCAGGAGAAGTTGGAGCCTCATGGTGAGCCAGGAGCTGAGCCGCTGACTGAGGGAGCTGTGCTTCACTCCTTAAAAAGGGCCCGGGTTGGCCGCAGCCTTGGGAACCCAGAGCAATTAAATTGTTCCTCTCGCCTGTCCTGTGTGTCACAAGAAGGGCCTCAGAGCCCAGGGCACACCCATCATTTCATGCGAGTCCAGACGGGAAAACCCCAGGGGACCCGCCTTTCTATCTTTCTGGATGAGGCCAGGCTTTTCCGTGTGGGAAGCGACTTCCTGGAGCTCAACTGCCCTCCTGGGGCCTTGGAATTTGCCTTTCTGGCATTTGCTGAGTGTCTGGGGACAGTCAGGCCACATCAGGAACCAGGCCGGTGTCGCTGGGAGGGACAGGAGATGCAGGGGCCCGAGCCGCCCTGGGTGCCCATGGAGGGTGACATTCAGGGGCAAGCTCCTAAAGCTTAGCATTGCCCCTGTGGTGGGTGAGGGGGCAGGTAGGTCCTGTGTCTCTTCCTCAGCTAAAGGAAGGGGGTTGCAATGGGGACAGACCCAGCTCCTCAGTCTCCATGTCACAAAGCAAAGACGGCCTTGGGGTCACTGGGACACTCAGCCACATCCAGCTCTCCTGTATCAATGCCCGAGAAGCCATGGTTTGTGCTCTTCTCAGACCCATCGGAGCTGATCTCTCATGGCCCTGAGACTGGGGATCCTGGGGGATGCCCTGTGGGAACAGCAGCTGCCCCAGGCCCTCCCCGTCATTGGTGGGACCCTATTCTGAAGGCAGCCAGGATCGCAGGCTCTGTGAGATTTGCCGCTGTCTCCCACAACCTCACCCTTGCTCTGAGACCCAGAGAAGGCAACAGTGGCCCTGAGACTGGACCGAGTCCAGCGCCCCACGCTCAGGGGGTAGCTTTTTCAGAGACAAAAGCAAGTGCCTTCATGATGAGTCCTTCCTCTTTAGTCCAATGATGTTCAAGAGCAATAGACATGTTTACCTACATTATAATCTCCTGCAGAGAATACACTCAAGTGTTGCTTATCGATTTGGTTGGCAACACTCCCTAATCCAGGGTGTTTTTTTTCCATTTATGAATTTATTCTTTTTCCCTTTCTTTCTTTCTTTCTTTCTTTCTTTCTTCTTTCTTTCTTTCTTTCTTTCTTTCTTCCTCCTTCCTTCCGTCCTTCCTTCCTTCCTTCCTTGCTTCCTTCCTTCCTTTCTTTCTCCTCCTCCTTCCTTCCTTCCTTCCTTCCTTTCTTTCTTTCTTTCTTTCTTCTTCTTCTTCTTCCTCCTCCTCCTCCTCCTCCACCTCTTTCTTTCTTTCTTTCTTTCTTTCTTTCTTTCTCCTTCCTTCCTTCCTTCCTTCCTTCCTTCCTTCCTTCCTTCCTTCCTTCCTTCCTTCCTTCCTTCCTTCCTTCCTTCCTTCCTTCCTTCCTTCCTTCCTTCCTTCCTTCCTTCCTTCCTTCCTTCCTTCCTTCCTTCCTTCCTTCCTTCCTTCCTTCCTTCCTTCCTTCCTTCCTTCCTTCCTTCCTTCCTTCCTTCCTTCCTTCCTTCCTTCCTTCCTTCCTTCCTTCCTTCCTTCCTTCCTTCCTTCCTTCCTTCCTTCCTTCCTTCCTTCCTTCCTTCCTTCCTTCCTTCCTTCCTTCCTTCCTTCCTTCCTTCCTTCCTTCCTTCCTTCCTTCCTTCCTTCCTTTCTTTCTCCTCCTCCTTCCTTCCTTCCTTCCTTCCTTTCTTTCTTTCTTTCTTTCTTTCTTTCTTTCTTCTTTTTATCCTCTCCTGAGGATATTTTTTCATTGATTATTAGAGAGTGGAAGAGATGGGAAGAGACAGAGAGAAACATCAATGTGAAAGAAATACATGGATTGGTTGCCCCTGCACATGACTTAACCAGGGCCCAGGCTGGGGAGGAACCTGCAACCGAGGTACATGCCCTTCTGTCCACAGGTCGATGCTCTATCCACTGAGCAACACTGGCCAGGGCCAATGTCATTTCTGATGAGTGCGCTAAGGGGACTTGGGAGGAAGGAGTAGAATCTGGCCATGCCCCTCTGTCATTTAAACGCCTGGTCGACAGATCCTGGTGACACCTGGCAGGGAAGTGCTTTCAGAAAGCAAGGTGCCTCTGGGTGTGGGGATGGCGGTGGCCATCTCAGGGGGAGTTTCGATGACTGTGACCAAGGCGGTGGCCAGTGCTGAGGGAAGTTGTGAAGGAGTTCCCATCCAAGGCCTTGTCCCCACGAGTCACCGTGAGTCACGTCCCTGGTGGCCACTTTGTTTCCGTGTGTGGAAAGCAGATTTGCATGGAGCAGTCACTACAATCCTGACCCTAAACTGTTCCTTTCTGGCTGGTAAGGGGACTGCCGGGGTCCAGCCCCAGCAGGTCCAGGGGTCCCCAAAGGTGTGGAGGGAGTCGGCGAAGAAGGAATGACACGGAGACAGCGTTCAGTTGATCAGCAGCCTTGCCAGGAGCTCTAGCCACAATCTCCAGCCAAGTTCTGTAGGCAGGTTCTTTCCAGGATCTTTTGCCATGTTCGCTCCAGCGAAGTTCTTCTGTCTCTAGGTTCTATGTAGGTTCTGTCTTCTATGTTCTGTGTTCTAAGTTCTCTCTCTAGGATCTTCATCTAAGTTCTGTCTCCTGTTGTCTTGTTGCATCTGTATTTATACCAGTTGATTCTAATCCTATCAATCTCTATTCCAAAGGTTAGGGCATTTCTTATCTCCATTCCAGGGAGTAAAGATTATGTAGCTTAAGCGTGATTGTTCGTAGTTAAAGTGATTAATTACCCACCTGGCACTTAGTTAAGAGGTTTTATTCCCTCCCTAACTTCAGGGAAAAATCCCTACCTGGGGAAACAACCTTTCTCGGAGAGGTGACCTTGGTTAAAACACATAGTGCCAAGAAGGTGAGCAAACATATTAAGAACAGTATGCCATATATGCCAGGTCCCTTGAAACAGCAAGGATGGACCGGCTCCCGGCAGGGGACGGACTGAACAATTGAGTGTGAGAGAGATTTAGTATTAATATGTGTCTGTTGAATTAACCACTTTATCATTGGGGAAAATACCCCTGTTTATCTTTGGTAATACTCTTCATCCTAAAATCTATTTTGATTTATAGCCAAGTAGCTAATAGAGTCCATTTTATTTTCTTTAGATTAATATTTCCATAGTATATCTGTTTCCATCCTTCATTTTTAATCTGTCTCTTTATATTTGATATCTCAAATGGTGTTTTATTTTTAAATACACAATGTGCATCTGAGTCTCATTGTTCTCTGAATTGAAAGGCTCTCTCTTTAAGATAAGGTCCAGAATCTTAGTAGCCACATTCGTTCCATCACGTAGAGCCAAATTCCCATCAGACATCATAGTGCAGGTTTTGCTGATGAGGAATTTTCTTAGCTTTCTTTTTGTTGTTTAAAAAGTTTTACCTTACTGCCAGCTGGCGTGGCTCAGTGGTTGAGCATCGACCTATGAACCAGGAGGTCATGGTTCCAGTCCCAATCAGGGCACATGCCCAGGTTGCTGGCTTGATCCCCAGTGTGGGGCACGCAAGAGACAGCCAATCAGTGATTCTCTCTCATCCTTGATGTCTCTCTCTCTCTCTCTCTCTCTCTCTCTCTCTCTCTCTCTCCCTTCCTCTCTGAAATTCATAAAAAATATATTTTAAAATTTTTTTTACCTTACTTTAAGAATAGACTTTGTTTTTTAGAGTAGTTTTAGGTTAACACAAAATTGAGGAGAAGATACAGAGATTTCCCGTGTGTACCTTCTGCCCCATAATCAACATTTCCACCAAATGTTATACTTGCTGCAACCAATAAACCTACACTGACACTTCATCATCACCCAGAGTTCATTTTACCTTAATGTTTGAAATACATTTTTCTAGTATTGAATTCTAGGTTGACAATATTTTTCTTTCTGTTAAAAAATTTTTTTTTAAATTCTCACCTGAGGGTATGTTTGATTTGAGAGAGAGAAAAACATCAATGTGGGAGAGAAACTGGTTTGCCTCTCACATGCACCCAAACCAGGGTTGGAACCTGCAACCTAGGTATGAGCTCTGATGGGGATTTAAACCCCTGACCTTCTGGTGTACAGGGACAACACTCCAATCAACTGAGCCACACTGGCCAGAGCAATGATCTTTTTCTTTTGGTACTTGTAGGTATTGCCACATTTTATTCTGGCTCTTATAGAATCTGGTGAAAAGTTGGCTGTAATTCCTTCTCTTGTTCCTCTAAATTTAATGTGTCTTTCTCTCAGGCTACTTTTTGAGATTTTTCTCTTGACCCACTAGTTACTTTGATTATGATGTGCTTAGTGTAGTTTTCTTTATGTATATTCTGCGTGATTTCCTTGAGCAGCAATGTTTTCGTTCATAGTCTCATCAGATTTGGAACATAGCAGGCCATTCTTTACTCAACTATATCCTCCCTCACCATCCTTTTTCTAAATCCAAACACATATCACAGACTGCTTGATATTTTCCCACAGGTCACTATGAACTGTTCTCTCTCTCTCTCTCTCTCTCTCTCTCTCTCTCTCTCTCTCTCCCCCATATTTATGCACTAGAGGCCCGGTGCACCAACAT
>NW_006293329.1:182724-183631 GCF_000327345.1 Myotis davidii
TCCCCAGCCCCGCCTGTGCCCTCTCACAGCCTGGAACCCCCCGGGGGATGTCCACCTGCTGGCTTAGGCCCACTCCCTGGGGCATTGGGCCTAAGATGGCAGTCAGACATCCCTCTGGCAGCCCGGGAGCCCTCGGGGGATGTCCACTTGAAAGCAGGGAGCAGTCCTAAGCTGCAGTTGGACATCCTTAGTGTTGCTGAGGAGGCAGGAGAGGCTCCTACCACCACCGCTATGCTGGCAGCCATCAGCCTGGCTTGTGGCTGAGCAGAGCGCCGCCTATGGGAGCGCACTGACCACCAGGGGGCAGCTCCTGCATTGAGCGTTTGCCCCCTGGTGGTCAGTATGTGTCATAGTGACCAGTCATTCCCAGTTATTCTGCTTTTAGGGTCAATTTGCATATTACCCTTTTATTATATAGGATAGAGGCTTGGTGCATGGGTGGAGGCCAGCTAGTTTGCCCTGTGGGTGTTCTGGATCAGGGTGGGGGTCCCCGCTGGGGTGCCTGGCCAGCCTGGGTGAGGGGTTGATGGCTGTTTTCAGGGTGGCCATGCCCCCAGCGACCCAAGCTACCAGCTTCTCCTTTTTACTTTTTCTGGGATTTATTTATCTTCAATAAATAAATTGAAACTTTGTATCTTTGAGTGGAGTCAAGGGCTGGCCAGGGCAGGGGGAAGCTTGGCTTCCTCCATCACTAGGGGCAACCCAAGCCTCCTGCTCATTCCAGCTCTGTGGCCAAGGCCATCTTAGTTGGGTTAATTTGTATACTCACTCCTGATTGGCTGGTGGGTGTGCCTGGTGGGCGTGGCTTGAGCATAGCAGAGGGATGGTTAATTGCATGTTTCTCTTTTTATTATATAGGACTAAGGGCCTGGTGCACGAAATTCATGCACTGGGTGTGTGTGGGGGC
>NW_006293329.1:184525-190783 GCF_000327345.1 Myotis davidii
AACCGCCATCTTTGTTGTCAGTTAACTGCCATCTGAGTTGGCAGTTAATTTGCACATAGCCCTGATTAGCCAATGAAAAGGGTGGCGTCGTATGCCAATTACCATTTTTCTCTTTTATTAGTGTAGACTAGAGGCCCATTGCAGGAAGATTCCTGCAAGAATAGGGCTTCCTGCAGCCAGAGCAAAGCAAAGAAGGGAGTGAAACCCACCAACTCGGGTTTTGCTCCCGCCTCCACCATCCGCTTGCTTCACTCCCTTCTGCAGTGCCTGGCTTCCTTATAGTTGTCTTCAGTCTTCGCTCTGCACCTGCGAATGCAAATTAGCCGCCATCTAGTTGGGTTAACTTGAATACTCATCTGATTGGCTGGTGGGTGTAGCAGAGTGACACCAATTTGCATGTTTCTCTTTTATTAGTGTAGATTTGTTTGTATTAACATAGGCTCAGTCTTACTTATCTTTTCTTCCATGATGTCATATGCCATTAATCCAATTCAGTATATTTTCATTCAGGTATTTAGTTTTGGTTCTATATAGCTTTCATTTCTCTCCTCATCATGATGAGGTGTTTTGTTTTGTTTACCTAAACTTTGCAGACATTTATAAGATTTGTAACCATTCTTTTAAGCCCCTATTGCTAATCCTATCATCTTTGTCAAGGGGGCAGGTGGGTCTGTTTGTACTGACTGACTTTTCTCTTGAGTATAGACCATATTGTCCTGTTTTGTTGTAAACCTGGTATTTCTGATTGGATTCAGTCTATTATAAGTTTATCTTATTGAGTGATGGACTTTGTTGTTTTCCTTCAAAGAATGTTAGATTTATTCTGGCTCACATTTAAGTTGTTTGCAGATCAGCTCGATTCTTTCAGGAATGGTTTTACAAAAGTAGCAGATCCAGAACAGTTTAATTTAGAGCTCAACAGCCTGCTACGAATGCAAGTTCTTTCTGAGAACTTCCTCATGGTGTCTCCACTTTGCTGGTGGGGATTCACTCTTGCCAGCCTGTGTGTGGTCTTGGATTTGTTTGTCTAACTCCTGCTGGGTGTTTTCCTCTGGTTTCTGAAGTTTTACCTAAGCGTGCTCAGATCAGTGCTCAGGCCAAGATTCACAGACCCCTGCTGCTCCACCCCCGCAGGGGGCCCTTTCTGGTTTCCTGCCGTGCAAATGGGGATGTCTCTTGCTGCTGGAGGATTGCTGGTCTGTGGTCCTGGCACCCAGCAGACTAGAGACATTTGTCGGTCTCTCCTCAATCACAGCACCGCACTGCTTGTTGTCTACTGTCTGAAACACCTGTGTCGCACCTGTGCCTGGTTCTCCACTTGCGAACGTGGAAGGAAGTTCCTGTTGCAGGTAATCCTTCTGTGGTGCAAGGCCCTTTACTAGGCAGGTGGAGCTGATGAAGATAAGGTTTTGGCCCTGGTCAGTGTGGCTCAATGGGTTGGTGTTGTCTCATGCACCATGGCCAGTTTGATTCCCTTCAGGGCATAAACCTAGGTTGTGGGTTCGAGTGCATTCTGGAGGCAACTGGTCAATGTTTCTCTCTCACATCGATGTTTCTCTCTCTCTCTCTACTTCTCCCTTCCTCTCTCTCTAAAATCATAAAAACATATAAAAATTTTTAAAGACAAGGTTCTTTCCTTTAACAATTGTGTTGAACTTAAAGATTGAAAACATGCAAACGTATATGATGCAAAAAAAATCTGTCAAGATTCATAGATAGAGCCCTGCAGTGGGAATCCTGTGGTGAAATCACAGGAAAGATCCCATTTGTGTGGGAAATGAGCTGCATTGTCAAGAAGGAGGTAGAATTTGAGGTGGCTCCCGAGGGAATGGCTGAAACTTAGAGGAAAAGCTAGGAGAGAGCTTATACATCAGGTGTGAAGTCAGCTGAAGCAGAGGCATGGCCAAGAGGAAAATAGGAGCATCTGAGGGAAAGCCAGGTCCCTGTTTCTCTAAGGTGTCAGGTGTTCACAAGGACTCAGATGGCCCCCAAGGATGCACTGACATCCTAGAGATGGATTACATGGGGAGGAGCGGTGTCAGGTAGAGAAACAGAGTCCCATTTCCTGGGGCATAAAATCATCAAAAGAGGACTAACCCTTGGAAACTCAGCTCAGGTCCCCTGTGGTTCCCCTGAGATGTGACTTACATGAAAGGAGAATCAGTAACACTTTCTAAGGAGCCACAGCCACAAAGACTGGGATTTTACAAACACAATCAAACTTCTGATTATTTTTTGGAAAAAATATTTACTGTAATTTTGCTTTCATAAACTCCATGCAGGCGTCTTCACATGTGACAACATTCTCCACATTTCGGGACCGTCACTTCCTCCTCCGGCAGCACTTCCGGCCAGTGAGTGAGCAGCTGCCTATGTGCTCCTCCTTAGGGAGGCAGCTCACCAAGGCGCAGCGGCCACTCCTCACTTTGCAAAAGTACCTCTGCACTGTGCTTATGATCCCTCCATTGCCTGCAAGGAGAGAACAGAATACATGGGAAGGTTCTAGGAAGGCTGGGTATAAATGCAAGGTTGTGGGGATTCCTCAAGTAGACTGATTTGTTTTTATATCTTTCTTTCTTGTTCTATGAAATCGGGAGTGAAGTAGAAGGCTGCACCAGCCATCCAGTCAACCAAGTATCTAAGAGCTGCAGCTCAGCTGTGGACCACGTGGCGCTGGCAAGTGTGACCATAGGGAGCACCCGTGGGGGACACATGGAAGGTGAGCAATGGCCCAAAGACCCTCCCTCCCACCAGCAAGCTAATACAATGCAAGTCTGTGCTTCTGTTCTCAGATTAAATCAACTTTTTTTGTTGGTTCTAAAATGTCTGTGTCACTTCCTTCATGTCTCATTAACAAGGATAACAGTCTTAAAAGGATGCCTTTTGGGAGCTACTTAGTCTGTTAAGAAGGGCAGGTTTGGGGGCTGGTATAAGTGGAGAAGAGACTGAGAAGCACAAATTGGTGACACAAAGCAGTCACAAGGAAGCAAGCAAAGCCTAGGAAATAACGTCAATAATAATTGAGACAAGTATGTATGGTGCCAGCCGGGGAACTGGAAATGTCAAGGAGATTACTGTGCTCAGAATATGATTGTCTTGTGCACCTAAAACCAATACAAAATAACATTGAAGAAAAAAACAACCCCAAAACACAGAAATAAAAAGAGTGGATCAAAAAAGGTTGGGAACCTGCTTTCAGGTTCTTGATCCTTATCAGGAACAAAAATTGGTGCAACACATCTCCCCAATCTACAGTGTCATGAGGAATGAGGAGGGACCGGCTCTGATGAGCATGCCCTCCACCCTCGCCTCCCTGGTGCCCCAACCCAGCTTACCTGGAGCAGGCACCACGCACAGGAGCAGCAACCCAAAGACCAGGTAATAGATCCTCATGCTGACGGCCTCACAGCGCGGGAGACTGGCCGGGAAGCTGTGCCTGTGGACTTTATAAGGTCCTGGTCCACAGCATGGGGAGCATGAGCCATGGCTGCAATTCCTGTAATATCACAGTGATGACAACATGACTAGTTCCCAGTGCTTCATGCCAAAGCCTCTTACCACACAGGCCACACCCACTAAGCCGGAGGCTCATTACAAACCTAGAGGGGGAAACGGAGTTAGATAGGAGTCTCCTGCTGTCCTGAGGCCGTCTGGCTCCTGAAACTGGTCCAGGGTTGGCTCCCATCGAGTTTCAGGCACAGGTGGGAAGGACCCACCTCCTCTGTGAAGCCATCCTAGGGCACATCGAGGGCACTGACTGGTCCCCACCATGGTCTTCCATGCATCTGCCTTTCTCCTAAAGTCCTGAGGTGTCTGAGGCTCCCCCTGGGAACCACATCAGCCCAGCCTTGGTAAGGCATATTCAGACCTCAGGCTGGGTCATCCCCGAGGCTGCACAGGTACCCCTGAAACTGAGATAAGACAGGGTCAGCTTTCAGGTGATAAAGAAAGGGAGGAAAAATGGCTGCGTTCCTGGGTTACTGACCCTATGTCTCTTGGCCATCACGGGGCCCTGTAACTTGGGCAAAACGTGGTTTAGACATTGTCATTGTCTGAAAACTGCCCGTTTCATGACTCAATATGGTGTCTCATCTTCCTCCATCAGAGAAAGAGAATGCAGGTGATGTATTGGATGGACTGGCATCTGATCCTCCTTGGTGACACTCCCATGCAAATGCGAGGCGTCAGACGGTGCCTCAGACCTGTGACTCATGGCTGATGGGACTCCCGGATGTCCAGGAAGCAGGTGACATCCACCGGACACAGAGTCAATGTGGAGTGGGCCGGCTGCTTTTTACAGTTTTATCAGTGATTAGACTTGAATGTTAAGGAGCCTAGTCAATGGGTTATTGGTCAGTAGGTGCAGTGGGAGCTGAAGAGATCCTGGTTGTGCCTGGCTGTGCCTGGTGAGTGCAGTTATAGGGCTTGGCCCACCTTCTGGGCTGTGTTGGTTCAGGAGTGTGGGCTCAGGGGCCTGGTGCACCTGTCAGATTCTGTAAGCAAACTCCGAACACCTGCTATAGGTAGAAGAGGTTCCACATGCTTGGAAGGGGGCACTTTCAAGAATTTGGCATTATCATAGCAATAATAATGATCATGATCATATGATGATGATGTGATAATAATCATCATGAGAGCTGACACTAGTTGAGCATATACTATGTGCCAGGCACTGTCCTAAGCAATTAGTATACATTAACTTCATTTGATTCATGCATAATTCAATAAGGTTGCTGTAAGAGTCTCAGTTTCACAGATGAGAAAACTAAGACTTAGAGAGGCTTGGTCACCCCCTGGCCTTAATTACATACCACATTGGTGCTCCTGGCCCTCTTTTTGCAATGCATGACACTTGGGATGTGGGTTATCCATGCCTCTATGCAGATGACTTCTATTACTATCACTAGTCTGGGACACTTGCCCAATTATCCTGACTGATAGTTACATCCATGTGAAGATCATTACCGTCTTGATAATATCTAGCACCTTACCTCACCTTAGTGTAATCAAAGTCTTCCCCCTTTCTGTAAACATCACCATCACCCTCTAATTGTTTGATAACAAAGGCTGGAAACTGACTTTTCTCTTGTCCTAATTGCTCAGATACAACCACTCACAGCATTTGGCCAACTTCCTACACATTGGTTTGCACAATCAACAGAGCCCAGCCCAACACCAGTTCCTCAGGATCCTGATCACCCGGGTTGAACGTGATCACTACCTATGCTGCATTTATGCAGAATATATTCGTTCCACACTCAGAGCTATTGCCAAACTCTGTGGTGAATGCCATACACTCTCACTGTTGGTGAGCATTTCTTACCACCTTTCACAGATGCCATCTTTCCATTTGTGTCTGGGTTATGAGAAAGTAGATCCTCAGCCCTATATGGCACTCATCCTTTGAATAGCTGAAGATATTTTCAAACTAGAAAACAATATCACAAAGGAGAACTAACCCCAGACTTAAGGCAGAGAAAGGACAGCAGCAGGTAATGCATGGTCAACAAAGGATTTATAGCAAGAGAACAAGTTTACATTTTAGCAAACGCTCATAGCAAAGGTGATATGGGGATGAATTAGAAGATGGATTAGAGGGCTGTGAGGCTCAAGGCCAGGGGACTGAGAGCTGAAGAAAAGGCTGTGTTTCCGGTGACAACAGGATGAAGAGGCAGACTTGGGGGCTGGAGCCTGGGAGAAAGAATCAAAGGTCAACATGATTGAAAAAAGAATGAAGTCTGGCCATTTTCAATCAGATGGATGGATATAGAGGATGCTATGCTCAGTGGAATAAGTCAGACAGAGAAAGACAAATGCTGTATGCTTCCACTTACATGTAGAATCTAAAGAAAAATATAATGAACAAACAAAACAGAAACAGACTCATAGACACAGAGAACAACTGAGGGTTGCCAGAGGGGAGAAGGGTCGGGAGATGGGTGCAAAGGGTGAAGGGATTGGGAAGTGCACATTGGCAGTTATAGAACAGTCATGGGATGTAAAGCACAGCACAGAGAACAGAGTCAATGATGTTGTAACAACTATGTATGCTCTCAGGTGGGTACCAGACTTACTAAGGGGATCACCTGTAAGTTATATAAGTTACAGTGTTGTACACCTGAAACTAATATAAAATAATCCTATCTAATAAAGAGAAGCATGCAAATTGACCATAACCCCGACACCCTTCCCATTGGCTAATCAGCAGGGTATATGCAAATTAACTGCCAACCAAGATGGCAGCCGGCAGCCAGGCAG
>NW_006293329.1:190819-195265 GCF_000327345.1 Myotis davidii
TCAAAGCTAAAGCGGGCTCTCAGCTCCAGTGACAGCCATAGAAGGTAAATAAATTCCAAAATAAACAAAAAAGAAAAAAAGGAGAGGTTCAGAGCCTCAGCTGCCCGCCAGCCTGAAAACAGGCATCATCCCCTCACCCAGACTGGCCAGGCACCCCAGTGGGGACCCCCACACTGAAGCAACAAGATGGTGGCTAATTTGTATACTGAAGGCAGGTGGCAGCAGGCAAGGCTGTCCGCGCTCTGGGACCAGATCTGTGACCCTGCCGGGCGGGGGGCCAGTGCTGAAGGCTGTCCGTGGTCCGGACCCGGATCTGTGACCTGGCAGATGGGAGGGAGTACTTGAGGCTGTTGGTGGTCTGGGACCCAGATCCATGTTCTGGGGGGTGGGGGGCAGCGTTGAGTCTGTCCGTGGTCCCGGGACCCGGATCTGTGACCCTGCTGGGTGGGGGGCAGTACTTGAGGCTGTCTGCGGTCCCAGGACCCGGATGTGTGACCCTGCCAGGTGGAGGGCAGTACTTGAGGCTGTCCATGGGACCAAGACACTGGTCTGTGACCCTGCCGGGTGGGGGGCAGTACTTGAGGCTGTCTGCGGTCCCAGGACCCGGATGTGTGACCCTGCCAGGTGGAGGGCAGTACTTGAGGCTGTCCATGGGACCAAGACACTGGTCTGTGACCCTGCCGGGTGGGGGGCAGTACTTGAGGCTGTCTTTGGTCCCAGGACCCAGATCCGTGATCCTTCCTGGCGGGGCGGCAGCTCGAACAGGGGCGGACCACCTGGGGTTGGGCAGGGCAGGACGCCTGGCTTCTGCCCAGCCCCAGTCACTCTGGGCAGGTAGCAGCACAGAGAGCCTCTGGACAGGGGAGGCAGGTCGGCAGGGGGCGGCCTGTACTCCCCACATGGTGATGGTGACACCTGTGAGTGCACCAAGCGGAGCCTGAAGGCTGAGCTGAAGTAGTGCCTGCAGGCCATCAGCGCCAAGGAGTGGCTGTGCAAGATCCGCCTCCTGGCCCAGAAGGTGCAGGATCACAGGGACAGCCACTCTGGCCGGCCAGACTGACGTCCTCCTGGCCGCACCATGGGGGTTTGCGGATCTGCAAAGCCAGAGGCCTCTGGTGTGCACATCCCCCTCTGGCATGCGAACATCCCCCAGCATACTGTCACCCTCCCGTGCCTGCAACAGTTGCAAACCAAGGCGTGCACAAGTCCCCCCCGCCTCTCCACTGCACTTCCATCAACCCAGCATGCCTAACACCCCCACAGGATGTACACACATCCCCTCCGATGCACTCACGTCCTTTGGAGAGTGTCTGGGTGTTCTGGCTGAGGGTGGGCGCCTGTGAGATGACAGTGAGAAGGCGGAGTGGTGATGCCCTGTTCCCACAGAGGCCAGTGCAGCTACAAGATCACCTCTTGGGGGTTAATGCAGGTGCTGAGGCAGGAGCAGGTGCAGACAGACACACCTGGTGGGCGGGCGGCCCTCATTGAGGTGCCTTTGGTCAGCGTTCAAGATCAAGAACCCAGAGGCGGAGAGGAATTCCGTCCTCTCAGTGAAACAGTGGGATAGTCGGGGTGACTGTAGAGGAGGAATGTGCACTTTGGGTGCCAGCACCCATGAGCGAAGGCTGCCCTGACTGAGCCTCGCTTGCTTGGGGCCTAGCGCACTCCTGCTGGGCAGCGGGTGACAGGACGTGCTTTTCCGAATTAATGAGAGAAAACGTTGATTCTCCTGTTGCCCACTTAGGGGGAAAGTGAACTGGGGAGACATGTGGGGAGTGAGCGAGGTTCCCTGTCTTGAGGTTCCAAATCTGCTGTTGGTTTCTTTCACCACTGACTAGAGATATACAGGGTGTCCCCCCCAAATGTATACACACTTTGAATACCTACTAATTCCAATTATTTTAAGCATAAGAAAAAAACAACAATGGAGCTGTTATCTGTTAAAAGTGTGGGCACAGTTGAAACTGGTTTGGCTCAGTGGATATATATATAAAGTGTGGGCACAAACAGGTAGTTGGACATTCCCTAAGGGGTCTCAGATTGGAGAGGGTGAAGGCCAGACTGAGGGGCCCCTTTCCCCCTACCACCCCAGTGCATGAATTTCGTGCCCCAGGCTACTAGTATAATATAAAACATAAATAAATATGAATGTCAAGTATAATTAAAAAAAAATTAAAGTTGATATGATTGAACATGAGAAGAGTGGAGGAGTGTGCAAAGCAAGAGGTTTGAAAGACTGCAGTGCCTGTGGGAGAGCCAATAGCTAGCACTGGACCGAGACCCTCATTCCAATGGCCAGCGAGGGACTGACTTCTGCACCAACCACGTGAGTGACTAGAGACGTGGGTCCCAGGCCTGGCCAACAGCATGACTGCAACTTCATGAGTACCTTTATCCAGAAGCAACCTGAGTCAGGCATAGCATCCACAATCACAGAAACGGTCAGGTCTTCAGTGTTGTTTTCAGCCAATAGGTGTTGGGGTCATCTGTTATGCCGCAATGGGTAACTACTGTAATAAGATGTAGTACAAACAACATTCTTCAAGGGATTTGCAACTTGTGCATTTGTCACCAGTGGGTGACAAATGGACCATGTGAATTTAGGTTAGCAACGGACCCTCTGTGCCTGCAAAGGGACAGGAATCATGGTGTCTGAGGTTAGGACAGCCTAATCCCCATAGTTTATTAAATGAGTCAAACTGGTTCTTACATCTAAACTACAGACATGGATTGGAAACTTATGAGTGGAATATAGCCCCCAACTTTTGATATTAATTGCCAACATTTAAAAGATTTTGCATAAAAATCCATATCTGTGGCTGCTTCAGAAAAAATTGAAGGTTAAGCCAAGAGGGCCCATGTTCCTACATGGGAATACCGGATCTCTCATGCTTCTCCACAGATCTCAAGACCCGTCCACCTTTCCCTGACCCCTCTCACTTGCATGATGGATGCCTGGCTAACATGGACTTTAGGGAGCTGCTTAAATTATACTTCATCTTGTTTTCAGATCTTCCTGAAAACAGAGCCAAGGTACTCTCCTACCTTCTGGTCACATCTTGAGTGCAGGACCTGGGCTCTTTGAGAAAGACTCTCTGTGTCCTAACTTCCCCATGGACCTCGGAGGACCCAGCGCAGAGCTGGGCATGAGGCACATCTGTTTCCCTTGGGGCCCATGTTCTCCTCTGTCTCTGCCACTCACCCAGAGCCCCTGGTCGCTCCCCTGTGCACTCACCGCCACCCCCCCCCCCGCCCCCGCGCGCGCGCACACACACACTGAAACACACACACACAGGATTCACTTCAGCTCATACAGAGCCCATCTGATCCCTCTGTTCATGATTTGAGAGCCTGGAAATACTTCCCCCTTTCCACCACCTGCAGGACCTCACTGCCCTCACGCATGATGGAACTTACCCTCAGACAGAGCCCCGGTTAATCCTTGATTCTCTGTCCTTTGCTCTTTCCTGTTCATTTTTTCCCCTTCCATTTCCTTCTTTTCGACCCCCTCCCTTACAATCATGGTACACACACTTTTTTCTGCTGACCTCTTTTGTTTGCATCTTTATTCTCATTATTTTGCTTGCTAGGCACTAGCCCTCATGAACAACACAGCCTATGTAATGTAGATACGTACATACATATTTAAGTGACAAGGACAGAACATTTATTTTGTGCCGTGGGACTCTTTGTGCTTTGTTATAAGCATGTCGCAGAGTCAGGCTTCAGGAAACTTCTCTCAGCTCAATCGACGTATAATTGACCAAATGGTGAAATACTAAAATTTCACGGCCTATTGGATGTCCCCATATAGTTAGTGACACACACTTCATCTCACACCTTTATCTGTTTATTCCTTTGGTGCAAACCTTCTTCCTTTTTTTTGTTTTCTAACCTTGAACACAAATTTCAAACTTGCCTCAACTGGCCCCGCTTCACTGAGGTAGCTCTACAAACTACCCAGATCCGTCACAAGTCTGTCAGACCCCTCCCCGCAGGGGGAGCCTCAGGCATTATACATGATCCTAAGAGCTGCCAGGGTGGCACTGAGAACCACTGGATCGGAGGAAGGCAATTTCCCAGGAGGGAGGCCGCTCACCTGGCGAGACATAAGCCTGGCCTGGTGGCTGGCCACCAGCTGTGCTCTTCTGGGCTCCCCCTGTGGCTGTGCCAGGACAGCAGTCCAGTGAAACTGTGGCTTTTTCAGTTCCTTTGGCCGTGCTTGTTGGGGACTGCACCACGCCCAGTACCACGCCTGAGCATTCAGTTTCCTGAGTCACTGTGATTCTTGGCTGTCAGCTGCTCAGGTGGAGCAATGCCAGGGCCCTGCCAGGTGCCACCCACTGTGCGTGCTCTCAACTTCCTTCATTTCTTCATTTCTTCCTCCCTTTCTTCCTTCTTTTCTCCATCTCTATCTCCCCCCCTCCCTTCTTCTCTCTCCTCCCT
>NW_006293329.1:195370-205863 GCF_000327345.1 Myotis davidii
CCACAGCCATAGTAGACACAGAGCTAAATATTCAAGAAAAAGCATTGTACATGAGACAGGCTCTGGGCTGTGAAGGAAGCAGGTGAGGGTTCTGAGTGGAGGGGCGTCTGAGCCCCTTGAGGTGTAAGGAGGGAATGCCTGTCATTCATTCCTGGTTACTCCCTGAGTCAGCTCAGAAGAGGAAGTTCCTGGAGGGACAGTGGGGATAATTATACTTGCCTCTGGATGAGTCACTCTGGGGAGGATGCAGACCTGCCCGGCATTCACCACTGGACCCTGCTGGACACAGTCTGGTCCCTGCCCCTGCCCCTACTGGCTGCCTGGGTCTCGGACCACTCCCAGAATGGCCAGCCCCTCCTGGGTCAGAGAGGGTGCATGACCCTGGGCCACTTCCACTAGGATCAGAGGCAAAGTCCCCTGTCTGCCCGCACCTCCTCCCACCACAAGCTGGAGGGGATATAACGTACACAGTGATACCCTCACAGGTCTAGCACCCACCTGAAACCCCACACAGGGTAGTGTCTCAGAGGGAGGACAGGCAGGTAGGTCCCCATTGGGAGCGGGCTCAGGGTCCCAGGTCGGGATGCAGGGAACAGCTCTTGCTTTCTACTTGCTTGGCTGCTGGTGATCCTGTCCCAGTCCCTGTAGAATCCCCGGGGGAGGTGGCCGTGGGGCACAATGAGTGGCAGATCTGGGCGGCACCTGTGGGTACTCCTCTGAGCCAGTGATTTCCACTGCCTTGAGCTTCCTTCCCACACTTGAGAGTGCTCAGCACTGGGCCCTGGGGCATCTGAACTCCACAAGGGGCAGGGGTGTGCTTGGACCTCACTGTCCATTGTGCTTCGCTGGCCTGGCCTGGCCCCTCTCCCAGATAAGAAGAGGTGCACAGAGATGCTTTAATGGCAGCCTGACCCCTGCAGTCCACATACCTGCAATGGAACTCGGAGCTGGGAAGAGATCAATGAGGCATTCCAGTCTAACTCGTGCCAAGAAAGGCAAGCTAGGCATGCTGGGAAGTCAGGCTCAACTTGACTTTTATTTCCAGCTGCTGCTCTCCTCATTTTTAATTTTTTTGTTTTATATATTTAATTGATTTCAGAGAGAAAGGGAGAGGGGGAGAGAGATAGAAACATCAATGATGAGAAAGAATAATCAATCAGCTGCCTCCTGCATGCCCCACACTGGGGATGGAGCCTGCAACCTGAGCCTGTGCCCTGACTGGGAATCAAACCCTGACCTCCTGGTTCATACGTCAACCAGTGAGCCACATGGGCCGCCTAATTTTTTGTTTTTTAACTACATTTGACATACAATATTATATTAATTTCAGGTGTACAGAATAGTGGTTAGACATTTATATAACTTACAAAGTGACACCCCCTTAAGTGTAGTACCCACCTAGTTATTGCAATAGTACTGACTATATTCCCTGTGCTGTACTTTGCGTCCCTGTGGCTATTCTGTAACTGCCAATCTGTACTTCTCAACCCTTTCCCCCTTTTCTTTCTTTAGCAACAAGCCATTATCAAAACCGGCCAGGGGCAGCGCGCCCTCTGTTGGCCATTGTAGGGATCGACAGACTGCTTGTGGCCAAGATAGTTTCTCGCTTTGAAAAATGGTCATCATTTGGGGCTTCCTGCTCTTTTAGAGCCACACCAGGGCATCTTAGGACCACATTCAACTCAATGCTTTAAAAAAGGGGGAAGGATGCTGTGGATATTAAGGGACTTATTTCATATTTCAGAGAGGCAGTGCAAACACTGGCATCCAGGTATTTGGGACACATTTTCACAGGATGAAGTAAAGGGTCGGATTGACTCCAGTGCAGCTGCTGAGGACACCTGGCACCCCTTCTGCACCTGGCCTTAATTCCCTGCCCTACACCTTTGCCTCCCGAAGCCTCAGCCAGTGCTGGGGCACCTCTTCCCTGCCACCTCTGACAAGGGTATACCAGAGGGCCCGACACTGTCACCAGGAAGGTCCCATCAGGCCCCATTTTCACGAGAAAATGTTTCTGTTTCTATCAGGAAAGATAAACAGTGCAGAGGAGGCCTAGTGCAAATCCCCTGCTGGCGGGTCCTGGGCTCTGCCTAGGGCCCAGTAGGCTGTCTGTCACCTGACCCTCCAGGGACAGAAGATCCAATGGTTTCTTCTCCTCACCTCCCTGATGGAGCCCCCGACCCCTAGGACCGCTGCTGTAGTGTTGAGCCTGCTCTACAGCCTGAAGAATTGTGAGGGTCCCAATGCCTGGACCAGCTGCCTCGTTTTGTTTTGGAGGAAAATTAGGCCAAGAGAAGAAACTGGTTGCCAATGTCACCTTCTCAGCGTAAGACAGGGACTGCAACCCACTTTCCAGCATCTGGGCCTGGCCTGTCCCCCCAGGCTTTGTTGAATTTTACTTGGGGGTAGAGGTGGAGTGGCGGTGCTCTAAGCAGAGCCTGTGTGTGCCCACCTTATAGGGCAGGAATCGAATATTGGGGACCAGCTAATTGTAAGAAATAGTAATCCACCCTGACCGGTTTGGCTCAGTGGATAGAGCGTTGGCCTGCAGACTGAAAACTACCAGGTTCTATTCTAGTCAAGGGCATGTACCTTGGTTTTGGGCACATGCCCAGTGGAAGGTGTGCAGGAGGCAGCTGATCGATGTTTTTCTCTCATCAATGTTTCTAATTCTCTATCCCTCTCCTGTCCTCTCTGTAAAAAATCAATAAAATATATTTTTTAAAAAGAAATTGTAACCCTGCTCTGTTAACTGTGATTGTGTTGTTCTGACTAAAGAAGGTACATTCTAACCTGCCTGGGATGGGGCCTGGGAGCTCACCTGGAAGTGCAGCCCATCCTCCCCACCAGGGAGCTACCTGTTAGCATGGAAAGATTAACAACCTGTTCCAGAAACCAGAGCTGCCATCCCACTGAAGACCCCAGCTCTTTACAGATCACTAGCCTTTGAAGACCCCCAGCCTTTACACACTCACAGGCCATTGCAAATCTCCAGCCTGCATTACCTGTAAACTGCCCATTTGCCCTTCTTCCTACTTTCCCATGTAACCTTTGTCCTTCTCCCCAATGTAAGCCACTGGCTTATGGTGGGGGGCAGAACAGATTTTGTGGGTGACCTGCTGCTCTCCCATGTTTCAGGCTGGATTGGAATGAGCACTCATATGTGACTCAGCTCTGTCACTGCTGAATTGGCTCAAGCAGTGACAGGCAGTCCAGACCCCTTGGATGTCCTGAAGCCTGAGATGTGTGTTTCCTGAGGACCTAACATTCACCTGGTCCACATGCAGGAATATGGCAGATCTGGAGTGGCCCCCGCCCTCTGAGAGGGGGGCAGAGGACTCTCCGGGGCTTCCCGTGGGTAGGAAGGGCTCCGCTGCAAAGCCCTGTGGGTTTGTCTGAGAGATGGAGGAAATAAAGCTAGGAGTGAGTGCTGATGAGTCTGGGAGAGGCCTAGGCATTACCCCAACATTCACTGGACTTGGGCTTGGAGACAGGCAACAGAAATCTGCTTTCCAGGGACTCTGGAGGCAAGCTCAGCTGATTCATGGACAACTGGTTCGGGCAGTGGACAGAAACATTGGAACAGGTCGTCTTGTTGAGCTGTTAGTCTAGAAAAGCTGGGCACCTGATCTTGTACATCAGCACGTCCGATTTTATTATCTTTTATGTGTCTGACCTGTCACTGTTCACTGCCCTGGGACCGACTGGCTTAGAGATAAGCTATGAAGGGCAGCTTGAGCGGCATCCAGAGGAAAGCAAAGGGGAGGGTGAAACGCTCAAGGCAGTATGTGTGGGGGAAGCGCTACACGGTTTCACTCATGTGTGGGGTACAAAGCAAACTCGTGGACACAAACAGCAGTGTGGTGGTGGCTGCCAGAGGGAAGGGCGTGGGAGTGCATGGGGTCTAATATATGGTGATGGGAGAAGATTGGACTTTGGGTGGTGAGCACACGGTGCAATCTACAGATCCTGTAACACTGAAACTTATATGATCCTATTACCAAGGCCACCCCATCAATGTAATAAAATGATTAAAAAAACAAATAAAGCTCCAGGGATCCTATTAGCAGGCACCCCACCTTGCTTCAATTGCCCAGAAGTATGTTGCTAAGAGGCAGCTAGAACAACAAGCCCTTGGCCAGCAGGTATGCTGAGAATCCCACTTAGGAATGGCTAGCCCGGGCAGTACGCTTAACCTCCTGACTTCCCTGCTACAATAGATTGTTGTGTTAACCAAGGGAGGTTACTAGGAGTAAACCTGTGAAAACAGCACAGTCCTAGGAACCTGAGACCTCCTGGGGTTATTGCTGGAGGGGCCAGGGAAAGGGCACAGTGTTCCCTGTGATCTGGGAGCACATAGGATGAGCTGATGTTGGATTTGATGTGGTCACTCAAGTGGACAAGAAGCAGGGGGGTTGGCTGTAATTCTGTCCCTGTGAAGATAAGATGGTTTAGACCTTGGTTTCAAGTTCACCCCCATCTGTGGGTAGGTAGGCGATACCCTCTGAAACAGAGAAAGGGACTAGAATATTACAAAGTTCTGAGACTTCTTTTTAATTCTCACCTGAGGATATTTTTTTCATTGATTTTTAGAGAGAGTAGAAGGGAGAGGGAGAGACAGAGAGAAACACCAATGTGAGAGAGACACATTGATTGGTTGCCTCCTGCATGCCCCCTTCCAGGGCCGGGGAGGAGCCTGCAACCAAGGTGCATGCCCTTGACCGGAATCACACCCAAGATCCTTCAGGCCACAGGCTGACGCTTTATCCACTGAGCCACACTGGCCAGGGCCCAAATTCTGAGACTCTGAAAAAGCACTGACAAAGACAAAGTGAGAAAACTTTTAGGAAAATTCTTTTATCAGACCTCCGCCGTGGGTGCTGGACTCATTCAGCGAAGGTTTATTGAGCACCTATGTAAGCCATGCATCTTTCTAAGCTCTTGGGGGACTTGAAGGTCCTGGCTGCCTTCCAGAAGCTTCCATGTCAGCTTTGTCACTTTTCTCCGGTTTATTGTTCCTCTCTTCCTCTGCAGTGGATATGCAGCACCTGTTCCAAGGGTCAGAGCAGATCTCCCCCTTCCTCTCACCACCGTGGCAGAAAAAGAGTCTGCAGGTTCCATGTTGCATCATGCAGATAATATTTCGAATTCCAGGTGGGATATCGCCTGTGGACACGATAGAAGAGAGTTGATATTTCCTTCACACAGAGAATGAAGGCGGAGCCCAGCCCACAGCTCAACTCCAGGTGGTGACTGTATTCTCACAGCGCTGACTTTCTCAGAACAAGTTCCAGGCTTCCTGAGCTCCAGTTTCCCAGCTTTAAAACAGGAACAATAAGCTGTACCTCAAAGTGCCGCCTGGACTTGTCCATTTTATTCCAGATTATTAGGGCCTGACTGGTTCCAACCTCCCTGGGTACGATGTGAGCTAACGCATTAGGGAGGGCAAAGGCAGTTTGGGTGACTGGAGTGGAAGAATGGAGGGCAGGTCTTGGTCACCAGGAAACTTGGAAATAGTTCTGACCCTCAGTTTGTGGCCCAATTTTCATTTTTATATCCTACAATGAAAGGCAGAAAATAAAACCTCTCTCCTCACCCTTACTTGTGCGTGTATAGGTCAGGCACAAGCACCTTATGTCCCCATTAGGAAAACATTTCATATTTGTCACAAGAAAAAAAAATTGTAGCTGTGTGAAGCAATGGATGTTAATGAGACATGTCTGGTAAATATTTCACAATATACACAAATAACAAATCATTGCATTATACACCTGAAACCAATATAATGTTATAGGTCAATTTTACCTCAAAAATAATAAAAACCATTTGCCATTTGGAATGGGAAAATTAAAAAAAGGTCTTATGTCAGGCCTGCAAATGCCAACTGTCATGGCTAAAAAGACACACACCTAAACTAAAGAGACACCACCACCCCCTCCCCCCCCCCCCGACTCCCACGCAGTGTAGGTCTGGCATGATTAGAAACCTCGCATGTGTCTTGGCCACAAGGAGGCACGGCTGGGGTCCTGCCTCAGTCAGCTCCATTCAGGTTTGGGGAGGACAGTGAGGTGAGCAGACAGCCCATGTCTAACGAAGGTGGAGGGTCCAGAGCCTAGTGACCTGGAGAATGGATTCTGGTCTTGCTGTTACAGTAACGAACTATTTCTCCATGGACCTTTCATTTCACCGTCCCTGCTTCCGTTTTCCCATCTGTCAAATGGGCCCCGTGTGACTAACTACCAGGCCCGTAATTGTCCATCACACAGCAGAACGTGAGTCAGAAGATTTTCTCTCCCCAGAGAGTGAGGAGCTGTCCCTGGGGGTCCCATCCTTTCTGGCTCTGCCAGGAACACCTGCCCTTGTCTTCTAAAGGCCTCCTTCCTGGCTGTCCCAGAGCAGGGTGCCCTGTGCCTTTGGCAGGATCTTGATTTCACATCTGTCTTTAAAACACTCTTCACAGGGGAGATGAAAATAGCCCAGAGCTGAGCCCTGGGGAGGAGGGGAGAAGGATGCAGACACACAGCCCTGTGGGGACATGTCCGTGAGTTCTGCAGCCTCCCCCAGCCTCCTCCCTGGTCCAACAGGGTTACCTGAGTTCATCAGGACCAGGCAGTGGAGAACAGCGAGAAGAAAGAGGACCTTCATGAGGCCGAACTCCTCACGTGCCCAGCCTTCCTGCGAATGGATGACTGTGCAGAGGAGCGGAGAGCAGCCGGGCTCAGACGGCCCTTATAGGGTTTGGGCCACACATCAGCCCTGAGTACATTTACCTGGTCCACTGAGTACGGACGTGGGCAGAGGGTTCAGGACGCTCTACGGCCTACAAATAGATAGGCTTTCTGTGCTCAGAGGAGGGGGCTGACCAGCCCTGAGTGAACAGGTGACGTGGGAAAGGAGCCTGCAGCCTGGAGCTATGTCGTAGACCCTGGTTCTGGGTTCCGTGACAGGTCACAAACATGCAGACGGCTTGCCTGCCTCCAGAAGGTGGACACCAGATGCTCTCAGACACACTCCCGACAGACAGGCCCACATGCTCAGAGGCACAGGCTCAAGGCCATCTATGGAGCCTCATCCAGCACAACCACTGACCGAACAGACGTGAGTCACAGCAGAGTAAGGGGGCCCTGGCACCCCCACAGAAGTGGGGACAGAATCCCACCATGGGATTCTCCTTCTACCCCCTTCTACCTCCTTAAGCCCAAACATTCTCTAGCTTAAGAAAGGGGGGTGGGGGACGCAATACAACATACACTATTATTTTTTAAATGTGGTAAACCACATCTATATGTGAAAAATCAAGAAATTGTTCTGGGGAAGAGAGTAAATTCTTCTCTCATTGGACAAAGTCTTCTTCTTTTTTTGTTTTTTGTTAACCCTCACGAGGGTATTTCTCCATTGATTTTTAGAGAGAGTGAAGGCAGGGGAGAGATACACAGAGAGAAGAGACATATCGATCGATTGTCTTCTACTTCCGAGAGGAATAAACCTCCAATTAATAAATCTCTTTATTATTTGAAGTTCTTTTCTTTTTTAAATATATTTTTATTGATTTCAGAGAGGAAGGGAGAGGGAGATAGAATTATCACCAATGAGAGAGAATCACTGATTGGCTGCCTCCTGCACGGCCCCTACTGGAGATCAAGCCCACAACCCGAGCATGTGTCCTGACTGGGAATAGAAACAGGGACACCTCAGTCCCTAGGCCAACACTCTATCCACTGAGCCAAACAAGCTAGGCCTGAATTTCTTTTCTTAAGAAACATTTGTTCTCACACATCTCTGGAACCTCCCACTGTAAAAAGGTTATAAGCAGTTCGCTTTGCCCCTTGGGATTATAATTATAATTCTTCATGCTCCTTGCGGATGGAGAAGGCATAGCTAGCTATGAGAAACAAGAACTATTGTTTGGTAAAAATACTGCAACCTATCTATCCAAGTATATGGGTCATTTTAGAAGGGTACGTTAGTGGATGAGATAATGAAAAATAGGCTTTATGCTTTGCATTCATTCTCAGTATTTATACTGATTTTGAAAAGATTGAAGAGTTTGGTTTTTTTTTCCCCTAGCAGTGAAGCCACAGCTCAAATGTTGTGAAATGATAGTTGGGAAATTGTTTACTGTATAGTTTGGAAATGCTGAGCTATTTTGGAGTCAGCTCATTTGGGGGGGGGAAATAAATGAATACTGTCAAGATTTATCATCCATAAATTCCATACATGAATTTGTTTCCCAGTCACAGACCTGGAAGGCAATGTCTAAGGCAGAATTTCATGAATAGTTCTGGAGACTCGGGTGTGCCAATCCCAGGAAGACAAGCTAGAAAGTCAAGCTCCCTGACTAAGCCCATTAATCTGATCTTAGGTTCACACGTTCATGAAATTGTGGGTTGAAAGGAATCAAGGCTCAGTTTGTTCCAATACAGAAGAAAATTATTCTGGTGGGCATGATCTTCACATAAAAGAAGATGAAACAAGGAGAGATAAAAGATACACTTGGGCTTGCAAACATTTGACAGTCATAAAAACATTCATGTATATTAAAAGAAAATTTTGATTCAATTCAACAATTATTAGACAAACAACCTAATTGAAAAAATCAAATGGGCAAAGGACTTGAGTAGACATTTCCTCAAAGAAGAAATACAGACAGCCAACAAACATGCTCGACATCGATAGTCCTTAGGGAAATGCAATTGAAACCACAAAGAGATCCCACTTCCCGTGTACTGGACGGACATGAGAAGACAACTATGAAATGGAAAACAGCAAGTATTAGCAAGGATGTGGAGAAATGGGCACCCTCATCCATTGCTGTTGGGGATGGAAACAGTGCAGCCACTATAGAAAAGCTTGGTGGCCCCTTAGTAAGTCAAACATAGTTATCACATAAGCTAGGTAATAACTATATCTACATATACAATAACAGCAGATATTCAAATAATAACTTGTACGTGAATGTCCACAGCACTACTATTCACAATAGCCCAAAAGTGGAAGAACCCGAATGTCCATCACCTGATGAATGGATCAACAAACGGTGATTCGATCATACACTAGGGTGTCATTCAACAATAATAGGAGATGAAGTCTGGGGCTCCTCTGGAATGCTCTCACGGGAATGAACCTTGAAAACACTCTGTTGAGCAAAGTAAGGTGGACAGGAAAGGCCACATGTTGTGTGACCCGATTTCTATGAAATGTGCAAAACCAGCAAATCCACTGGATGGGCAGCAGATCTGTGATTGCCAAGGGCTTGGAGGAAGGGGATTGGGGAGTGTGAGCTCACTGGGTGATAAAATGTTCTGGAACGAGGCAGTGATGGTCATTGCCCAACATTATGAATGTAGGTAAATGCCCCTGAATTGCACACTTTGAAGTAGCAAATGTTTGTATTATGTGTATGTTATTACAATGAAAAGAGAAAACCTCGAGGATTTTTGAAATCACATAATATCAGACCAGAAGGGAGCCGTGAACAATTGTGCTGTTACAATTTCCCTCCTTTTAAAGAAAGTGACTCGCCAGAATGGTTCATTCCACTTTTAGGAACCAGCCTTTGAACAGCTACAGGGGTTTCTAATGCAATGAGCGGTAATGCCATGTGGACACACTGGACAGGCACAAACTACCCACCACCATGCCCAATACAACACCTGCAAATTGTATCTGTGAAACCCAAGATAAAACCCTTTAACCTTCAATGTTATGTCAATAGGGGGAAGGCAAGACATGGTTCTTACTGGACTTGGGGCAAATGCCTCCCTGAGATAATTAATTAAAAACTCATAAAGAGGATTAGAAAACTGTGGTACATCTACACGAGGAAATACTATGCTGCTCTAAAAAGGAAGGAACTCTTACCATTTGCAACAGCATGGATGGACTTGGAGAGCATTATGCTAAGCAAAATAAGCCAATCACAGAAAGATAAATATCACATTGTCTCATTCATTTGTGGAATATAATGAACAACATTAACTGATGAGCAACAAGACATTCAGGTACAAAGAAGCATCGATCAGACTGTCAGACCTCAGAGTAAGGTGCCTCAGAGTAAGGAGCTGTTCATGAAAAAAAAAAACTCATAAAGAGAAAAGGACTGGGTGTTGGCCACATTTTCAAAGTAAAAAAAAAAAATTTCACTGATCTTTTAAAATGAAGAATGTATCAAAACCAGTACAATAGCCTCTAAAGTCTTATAAATGTGACAGCCTCTCTGGCCAGATTCTTCATCTCTCTGGGTGGTGGATTCTTCTATCTGCAGAGTAAAGTGTTGTGATTGTAGGTCTCTTAGAGTCTGAAATTTATGCAGCTCTTTGATTCTATCTATACAGTGTACCTTACCTAATAATAGACAAACATGCAAATTGACCATACCTTTGCTACACCCCAAGCCATGCCAACCGGCCAATAAGAGTGACTATATGCAAATTAATCCAACCAAGATGGCGGCCGGCAGCCATGGAGCTGGAGCAAGCAGGAGGCTTAGTTGC
>NW_006293329.1:206188-208201 GCF_000327345.1 Myotis davidii
GCACATATGGGAGGAGCTCTGCTCACCTGCAAGCCAGGCTGATGGCTGCCAGTACAGGTGGTGGTGGTGGGAGCCTTTCCTGCCTTCTCAGCAGCGCTAAGAATGTCCGAATGCAGCTTAGGTCTGCTCCCTGCTGGCAAGTGGACATCCGCCGAGGGCTGTCGGGCTGCCAGAGAGATGTCTGACTGCCAGCTTGGGCCTGATCCCCCAGGGAGTGGGCCTAAGCCAGCAGGTGGACATCCTCCGAGGAGTCCCAGACTGCAAGAGGGCATAGGCCGGGCTGAGGGACCCCCCCCGAGTGCACAAAGTTTTGTGCACTGGGCCTCTAGTTATTAATAATAAGCAATAATGAAATTGACATATAATTAACTGTCAGAAAGATTCCTATTGAAAAAAGACCATTGTAATAAAACTTTACTGTGGAATAAAAAATGGTGTGTATTTCCATGATATTTCAGAACTTTTTATTTGGCCTTGTGGGAGATATGAGGCAATGACTTAGCAGTTAAATGATGATGATCAAATAGAAAAATCTTTATTTGTTATTTTATAGAATCAATGAATCCTAATACCTTACTTTTGTGCATTTTTTTATAATTGAAAATTAAATTCCACAAGTTTTGTCTCTCTTCAGCAATTCCATAATCTGGCAGGTGGGTTTTCATTGTTCCAGTTCTAATTGTTCAGAAATGGAAGCACAGGGAAGGAGGTTACAGGGAGCCTACAACTCTACCTTGTATCAGGGGTTTTTGATTCCAGTGCCATGTTCTTTGTCTACACATATTTGGTCTCCACAAAAACCCCTTTCCTTCATATGTGTTAATCATGTATTGTCATGACTTTCTTGCTTTAGGATGTCACTTGACTCACAGACATTTAATAGTAATAGCCAAGCACCTGGGAACTCCTTGGCAAGCGAAACTCTATCCAGCTAGTTGGTACCCATATTCCATACTTTATTACAGATGCGACACACAATCACTATAAAAGATTACAAGGAAAGAGGCCTCCTTACTGCCCCACTCTTACCAAGCTATGACTTTAGGGCCTAAGAAGAGAACTCGCATTTATTAAAAACCAAGCATCAAATTGTCCATTGATTTTTCTCTTGGTTTCCTTATCTGGGTAAGAGAAACAGAGAGTTGCTTCAGGAAATTGCTTGGGGGTTATAAGTGTGGTACCTGGAAATCTAAGCACCATGTTTGCCATAAGGTGCATATGGTACATTGCTAAGAACCAAGATCAACAGTAATTAATATAAATGTGAGAGAAGTCTGGTCAGAAGGCTAAATGGGGTTTTTTGATATTCACAGGGATGAATATCTGCATTTTATTACCTACTGCTGATGACTCAATGGCCTAAAGCAAACTCCCCCAACCTGATAATCTTACTGTTTACCAAACATCACTTTTGATATGTCTGTTTGCATTTCTAAAAGGCAATTGTGTATTCCAGTAAATAAAAGCATGTGGGAATGGAGACTCGAGACTCCGTGGAACTTGGTCCCTTGTACCAAGGTCACAACTGGCTTCCCCCATAATTTCCAAATTTATATTTCTTGTCTGTGTATTAATTTGCACATCAGCCCTTTCTCCAACTCTTTGAACCCAAGGCCACACAGGCTGTGGCTTCACAGTACATGAGTCAGCTCCTGGGGATGGTATGGTGACCGGGAGCCCAGTCCAGGCTCCTGAAAGAAGATGCTGTTTTCTTCTAATAGACATGGACACAAAGGCACTGGAGCCTCCAGGCTCCAAAACCACATGGCATTCTGTGGCCCAGGAGGCAAAGGTCTTGGCCCACTTTCTGTTAGGGTCTACTGGGAAGACCTCAAGACTGGACTTCTGCTGCCCAACATGTTCTAGGGTTTTCACTTCCAATTTCAGTCTCTCCGTTTTACTAAATGAGTGCTCAGACACAGGTAGAACTTGGCTGGGACTCCCACACACCTGCCATCTAGGTGGCCCTCAGATAAGGTTCTGCTATTCTCAAATAATTGGTGACAAAAGTCA
>NW_006293329.1:208232-217026 GCF_000327345.1 Myotis davidii
GTTTATTTATCCCACAGAATGTCAGATCTGTGCAGACAGGGTTTTTGTGTGTTTGGTTCTTTGCTGAATCTTTAGCTGCCAGAACAGTGATTGTAATATCTGTGTAACGAATTCATGATTTTCAACAGAGACAGAACTCAAAATCAGTACTGGAGTGTATGAGAAAAAAATACTGAAACAATAAAGATAAAGAAATGTCACTGAGAAAACTGAGCAAAACAGCTGAGCTCTGAAGAAGATCCACTGCAGCAAGCAGAAGACAATTGTCTCACATTGAAAACAAAACAAAACAAAAAAAACAGCATCTACTCATTAGAAGCCAGTGAATAATAAGGAGAAAGCAAGGTGAAATAAAACCACAGTACATTAAGATAAAAACAAACAAACATACATACAAAACAAATTGGAAAAGTAAAGAAATGTTTATGGTAGAAGGGAAAAGTTGACGCTTTGGAAGTTGAATTAATAATGTGAGGATCACACTTGGATTGACATTCCAGACTGAGGAGGAAAAATACACAGACACCAAAGCTGCTAGAGAATGTGAGACATGAAAGTCAGAGGAAGGACAGTCAGTCTAAAGGCTATGGAAATCCTGGGAAGGAAACAGACAATTTTCTAAGAAATAACATTGAATGCTGGTTACCAGGGGCTGGAGGGAGGGGAAGTGAGGAGTTACTAGAGACCTTGCAAGGTTGAGCCCACAGTCAACAGTCTTGTATGCTACACTTAAAAATTGTTAAGGGGACAGACATCCTGTGATGTGTTCTTATCACATTAAAATGAAAATTTTTTTAAAAGAATGTTAAATACCATTTTAAAACCATTTATGAATTAGAAAATTACCAGAATGAGCCAGTTCATAAGACTTACAGATTTTCAGGTAAAACCAACAATAGGAAAAAAGAAGCCTATGGAAATCAGGCATCCTATAAGCGACCAGAAGTAGGCCTGCCTTTGCATTTCTTACCCTCCTCCAAATGCTAGATGAGGAAGGCACTGTTGAGTTTGCAAGGATGATTATCTGCTATGGATAAAAAAAAAGTTTGTTCTAAAATATTCAAGGGATCAGAAAATATTTCATCCAAATGCCATTATTAACAATATCATAAATTTACTTTTTTTCTGTACTAGATTGGCCTTTTTTAAAATATATTTTTTATTGACTTCAGAGAGGAAAGGAGAGAGAGGGAGAGATAGAAACATCAATGATGAGAGAGAATCATGGATCGCCTGCCTCCTACACGCACTGCACTGAGGATCAAGCCCACAACCCAGGCATGTGCCTTGACCACAATCGAAACCATGACCTCCTGGTTCACAGGTTGATGCTCAACCACTGAGCCATGCCAGCCCGGCCCCTGCTTTATTTTTTAATGTTAAGCCAGCCTTGCACTCATAGAATAAATTTGGTCATGTCATATAATTTTCTTTATATGTTGCTGAAGTCAGTGTGCTAATATTTTGTTAAGATC
Organism: Myotis davidii; assembly: GCF_000327345.1. NCBI lineage: Eukaryota > Metazoa > Chordata > Mammalia > Chiroptera > Vespertilionidae > Myotis > Myotis davidii. Next base: position 209,708 of record NW_006293329.1, read on the forward strand.
AAGCCCACAACCCAGGCATGTGCCTTGACCACAATCGAACCTGGGACTCTTCAGTCTGCAGGCTGACACTCCATCCACTGAGCTGAATCAGCTAGCCGCCCCCCACCTTTTTATAAAAGGAATGCCAGCTGTTATTTTCTCTCCACATGTGCCATGTTCAAAACCATTTTTATGTGTCCTTCTTACAAAGGTCTTCCATTGTCCTGAGGACAGACAGCATGATTGTGCCCTTCAACATAAACTCTGCAGCATTGCCTGTCTGCTGCGTTCTGCAGTCACGCCTGCCATTGGAAAACACACAGTGGGGGCCCAGTTCATCTCTCTCAAAGCCGATCTTACATTCATACTTACATTTCTTCAGTCCAAACTGGAGCATGTTTCCTGTCTCAGCACAGGTCTACAGGGTGTTTCACTTCCTCCTTCTCACTCCTGAAGAAATAAGCAGAAATTTCAAGGTTCACTATCCCAGCGGAACCATCTCACTTCCCCGAAAACCATAGGTGGGGCGTCTAGATTGTCAATAGGAAGCTGTTTCTCTGTGATCAGAGGCTTAGACCCAGGGTTTGGTTCCAGCCCCTTGAATTACAGCAGCACAGCCCTCGGGTTTAGACTAAGCAAAACTGGTTCTCATTGCCTGCCTCTGTCAGGCGGCAGCTTCTCTTATTCTCTGGCTCAGGATTCACACCACAGTATCCCTTTGAAATCATCTTCCCATTGACTTCCTCTTCCAGAGGCCATGTGGGTTCTTTCTTGTGTTTCTTTGGTTTGTTTTATTCCTGTAGCTTCAAAAAAAGACCCAAAAAATGACTCAGCAGCATCACCAGCCTCCTTTCCTTCAGCCTTGGAAACTGCTTTGGGGCTTTCTTCCTACTATCCCAACTCACCTCCTTAGTTATGTCCTATAACCATCCGTATTATGACCTCTGAATGGCTCACAGTCATTCACCAGACCCTTGACCAAGCTGGGAGGCTGGGACAATTGTTCATTGTTTCCGCATAGTCCTACCCCAAATTCCTGTCTCATTTGTGTCACAACCTCTTTCCCCTCCAGACCCCACATAACTCATCACAGGAGAGCTCACCAAGCATCCCCATCACATTTCCTTTGTCTACCCAGGCTTCTGCGTGAGTCTTGGAGGCAGACCTCTGCATAATTTGTCATCCGGCCACTTGCTCCCCAGGGTGAACTCATTCACACAAATACAACTCATGGATCATCAGGAGTTACCGGAATCACATACACAATTGCTGTTGGGGTTTGGGACTGGAACCCAAGCATCGGTTTTGGCAGTATGTGGTTCTCCCTCTGCCCATGCACTCACACACATGGTCCCCTGGACACACAGAGCCATTGCCCTCCTGTGGGGACAGCACCTTTCCCAGAGCTTGCTGAGGAACTTGTCACCCTGTTTCGTCCAGTGCCCATCTTCCTGAGGGGCTGCCAGGAGCCTTCTTCGAATCAACATGTGTCCTCTCAGAAACACCAAGGTCATCAGGACAGAAAAGGCCACACTTGAGTCTTCTGGCTGGACGTGGGTCAGGGTCCTGGATGTCATCCCATCTCCACCTGGTCTGGGTTGGGCCACGGAACCTGGCCCTCAATTTGTCCTGCAGTGAAATAAGGATTATAATCGGCTCATGACAGGTGCCTGTATAGACAGACTAGAGCTCATATCCCCATTTGGTTCCTATGATGAGAGCTCTTCAAGGAAATTCTCAGAGGTCTCAGAGGAAGGAGATACAGAGTGGGGGCCAGTCAGAGGAGACCACTGGAGGAAGATGGAGGAGCAAGAACGAAGCTCTTGCCGGTGCCTGCTCCCGAAAGCGTAAGACTGGCATGTGCCGCAGCACCCACCGTGCATTCACCAGAAATCAGAACTGGCCTCACAACAGGGCTGGGCTTGGTGTCCCCATAGCCAGGCTCGATCCCGTCCCTGATGTCCTAACATTACTCTTCTCACTCAAAGATCTACCAAGAAATATACATAGAGTGTGTTAAGAAATTCAGTCTCAGGGCGTTGGTGGTATAGTGGTGAGCATAGCTGCCTTCCAAGAAACTCAGTCTCTTCATTTGGACAGACTCATTTTTTATTTTTGTTCTTATTGCCAAGGCAACCTGGGGTCCAGCAAGGTCTCTTACTATGACCCAAGAGGCAAGGGTGAGCCACCTTAGAACAAGTCATGCCTGCAGGATCATGTGCACAGGGAGGAAAGTTCAGGTGTGGCTATTGTTATAGGAGCCAAATTATAGGACCCAAGTAGGGATATGAGTGGCTAAGCTGGCCTGCCTGCCCCACCCCCACCCCCCAGCAGGTCTTGGGCACCGAGGAGGAAGTAGACTTCCAGATGACAGGAAGGCTCGGGGGTGGATGAGTCAGAAGGATCAAAGTGCCTGAAGGCTCCGGGTGCCATGGGAGGCAGCACACTGAGTGAGGATGGTGAGCCTGGAGAGCAGGCGGCCAGGCAGTCGGGCGTGTTGACACTGGCTCTGAGATGACTCGAAAGCCACCTACCGTCTGAAGGCTCTCTTCCCACCAGAGGTACAGCTGGTGTCCATCAAGCCTCCTGAAAAGAACCAAACAGTGTGACCAACAGAATCAACTGGCCCAAAACAGCCCGGAAATCCCTTGAGTCAATCCAAACAGAACTGCATAAAATATCAGAGAATGATAGGAAAAAAAACAGATTTTACTTCTTTCTTATAAATCCTAAAGTAGGATGCAAAATCTCTCTGGGTAACAGGTGTTACTGTTTTATAATCTTAATGCCCAGAAAGTTCTTTCTTCTGTTAAATTTATGACTTTCTTGATGTGACTTAAATCTAGTATAGAATGTCTTCACCTCCCCCTCTGCCCCGATTCCCTTTGCTACAGCCACACTGGCCCCCTCTTGTCATTCCTCAAATAGCCTACATGCTTATTCCTGGGCACTGGCTGTGTGGTTTCTTGCTGGGATGCCCACTGCCCATCAAACATAAACCAGACCACAGAGATCCCACCCCTCACCTCCTTCAGGTCTTTACTCCCAGTCTACCTCTCAGTGAGACCTTCTCTCCCTCCTGCCTCCAGAATTCCACCCTCTGCCTCACAATTTGTATTCCCTGCCCAACATTTTTTCTGTATCGTTGATCGCTTTCTAATATATCTTATTTTTACTGACATATATTGCTTTTCTGTCTCCCAAATGTGAATGTGAGCTACATGAGTGTGGGGGATTTTGTTCATTACTGGACCTCCTGAATCTAGAACAGTACCTGGAGCACTGTGCATGGTTACTGCATCGTTTTTGAAAGAATGAGTGAGTAAATGAATGAATGAGTGAGTGAATGCGTGAGTGAATGAGAGAGGGAGTGATATCAGGGGCACCACTAGAAAGACTTAGGAGAATGATGACATACTTAGATATACTTTTGCAGAGAGGACTCTAGTTTTCTCCATCTCCTTATCAATCATCTCAGCTTTATGCTTTCTTTCAAAGATCCCCTCACATGCACACTAGTCCCCACTTTCAACTTATAGCTAATCACTATTTTAACCCTTACACCAAAACAAACAAACAGAAAACTCCCTTTAGTACATTTTTGTTCTTATCACTTAGAAGGAGATGCTGACATCCTCAGGCTTACTTTGATGATGTGAGCAGATTTTTGGAAGATGATCACCACTACCAATTTGGGATTTGACCTTCACACCCATCCAAGGTAAAGGGGAGTTATCCTCTTTCTGACCTAACTTCTTTCGCTAGATGCAGTATTATTATTTGTGCCAGCCATGGGCAAACTCCGGCCCGCGGGCCAGATCCGGCCCGTTTGAAATGAATAAAACTAAAAAATAAAAAGACTGTACCGTTTTATGTAATGATGTTTACTTTGAATTTATATTAGTTCACACACACACTCCATCCATGCTTTTGTTCCGGCCCTCCGGTCCAGTTTAAGAACCCATTGTGGCCCTCGAGTCAAAAAGCTTGCCCACCCCTGGTCTAGACCAAAGAATCAACTGGTTAATCAATTAAAACTATTTTCTCATCACTTACTTTGCTTGATGTAAACATCCAAGGCTACATTGCTGATGGACCTTGACCTAGGACCAGGGTCCCCTGATGCCCAATCTCTCAACTAGATGCAGCTGAGAAAAACGTGGAGACAGATGGATACTTCACTTTTCTCTAGATCTTCCCTGTTGTCTCAGACACCACTGTCTTCCCTGGACCCTCTTCCATTCCACTGAGATTTCTCTTTTCTCCTCTTTCAGAGCCCTCTTCATCTCCCTCAGCAACTCCTCATTTCTGTGCCAGATAAATTCTAAGACTTTTTCAAGATTTTGTTTCCAACTTTAAGTAAATGACATTAAAAATATCTATATTTTTATTGATTTCAGAGGGGAAGGGAGAGGGAGAGAGAGAGAGAGACATCCATGATGAATCATTGATCAGCTGCCTCTTGCACGCCCTCTACTGGGCATGTGCCCTGACCGTGAATGGACCATGACCTCCTGGTTCCTAGGTCAATGCTCAACCACTGAGACACACTGGCTGGACTAAGTAAAAGACTTTACTCTTTTACTTCTTGTCTCTTCCTCTCTCCTGGAATCCATGGGTGAATGTCTCAGGTTTTCAAAATCAATGCGACCAGAGCCAATCTAGTTTTCCCCCTGCTCCTCCTCCTCTCCTCCTCTTCTGTGTGCTGCCTTGGTTAACACAACTCTTGCCCATCTGATGTCCTTCCTTCTCTGTCACAAAACCTGTAAGGTCAGTCTCTTCGGTTATCCCTCCCTTCACTGTTCCCTCTTCATAGCCACTATGTCCTCTTAGTCACCAAGTGTGAGTCCCCAGGCCCCACCCATTGCCCTCATCTCTTACTCCTGATCCTGCCTCTAGTTTCACACATTTCCAGTCCATGCCCATTCTTTTGTCAGGATAAACATTCTTAACTGGAGACCATGTTGATGTCACTGCTTCAGAGCACCTGGAAACCTTCTGTTGTTTAATAGTCCAAGGTCTTTAGCCTAATACTTTTCTTTTGAGAATTTCACACAGCATTCCTACACCAGCCTCGTCTGATCCTTGTAATTAGTCCCTCTATTTGCATTTCCTTAGCAAACCATGCTTCATGTCTCCACACCTTTCTACAAGCTCTACCTGTTGCCTGGAAACACCAGCCTCTCTCTTTCACTCAACAAACTCCTGATCATCTTCCAAAACCCCGCTCACATTTCTCCAAGAACCTTTCTTAACACTCTTATATTGATCTCCACACATCGGCTGGGATAGATCCACATGGTGGAATATGTAGCATTTCTATTTAGTTAGTGCTTTTCTCCCCACATATCCATGTTCTCAACTCATTATATTTGTCAGTGACTGGAAGAAAGGTAGACCCTCAAAACATAGTTTTAATACAAAAGAATGAATTCCTTGAATGCTTGCCTATAAAGTTTATTAATCCACATCACTAGCAAAAATTGTGTGATTTTGTTCATCTCTAGCCAAGTCACTTTCTCTAAGATCATGTCTATAAGATTATGCATAGCCCATTTTTATTTTTATTTTTCTACAGTAACATATTTAGACTTCCTAGCCCAGGTGACAATGCTCAGCTCCTCTCTGCTCAGGTCCTTCACCAGACGACCTGCACATGGGTCTGTGCTGCGGCCCAAGAAGACAGCAGGTGGACGACTCTCTGGCTTCTGGGTCAGCAGCCTCAATTCTGAGGTAAACAGCAGGCATCCTTTCTTTCAGAGCAGTAGCCCACTTGTATTTCCATATAATTACAATATTCTTGACAGTGGCCTTCGCTTTTCCTGCAGTTGACAACTTTGAAACCTGTTCCATAGTCTGTATAAAGAAATAACCAACATTAGTCTCTTAAGACCATCTCAAAAATAGCTTTAGCCCAAAGGGCTACTGGAAGGATGGCGAGGGATAGGAAAGAGACGTCTTCTGCATATGATCTCCCACATTTCCATGCAACCATTCTGAGAGTAGAAAAGGCAGATTCTTGAATCGGGCTTATATGTCACCTTCCCGATCCCTGTAAAATGAACAGCCAAATCAGAGGCAACTAGGAAAGCTAATAGTGATGGGTGTGTTACAGAGCAAATGTGACTCCTTGACTTAGAAGGTTGTGCAAGGGGACCGATAAGGACTCTCTGAGGCAACCTGGGAAGTGTTATGGCCCCATCAAATGTGTACAAATGCAGTGGTCCCCTGGGAGTGGGATTTAGCCCTTCTTGTGGAGAGGTGGGCCAGCTAGGCTAGTCCAGGTGAGCAGGGAAGACAGTGGGTAGAGTTTTAAAGAATTGGAAAAAAGTTCCCCTCATTTTGAGGGAGTGCCTGAGTGACTACTTGGTCCCTTGAACAGGCGCCGAGGTACTTGAGTAATGTGAGCTTGATATTTCACTCCATAGTTCAAGGACTGAAATTACTAAACATTAGTTTTTCTTATCAATGGCATATTTTGAGGATAACTGATAGACAAGAGCAAGGGGCAAGTGTTAAAAATATAGATGAACACAATGAAAGCAGAGGCCCAGGATCAGAGATCAAGGTACGTGTCCTCGGGGAAGACTGCACCCCAAGGGTGCCCCCATCTCTTCAGAGTCTCCACCACCAATTTGGGATTTGACCTTCACACCTATCCAAGGTGAAGGGAAGTTTACCGTCTTCCTATCCTAACTTCTTTCACTAGATGCAGTATAATTATTTGGCTAGAGTCTAGCTCAGCCGTGGGCAAACTACGCCCCGCAAGCCGGATCTGGCCCGTTTGAAATGAATGAAACTAAAAAAAAAAAAAAAAAAAAAAAAAAAAAAAGACCGTACCCTTTTATGTAATGATGTTTACTTTGAATTTATATTAGTTTACACAAACACTCCATCCATGCTTTTGTTCTGGCCCTCCGGTCCAGTTTAAGAACCCATTGTGGCCCTTGAGTCAAAAAGTTTGCCCACCCCTGGTCTAGACCAAAGAGTCAACTGGTCAATCAATTAAAACTATTTTCTTATCACTTTGTTTTCTTATCAGCACTCTTTTTTTTTTAATAATTCAAAACCCTGTTTGTACATGATGTGATGCCTATACATCCGTGATACCATCCACAATCCAGGTAATACAGGAATATCACCTCACAAAATTTCCTTGTGTCCTTTTGCTTTTTTTTTTTCTTGTGGTCTGACCACTCAACATAAGACCTACCATCTTATGAATGGATTAGAAAACTGTGGTACATCTACACGATGGAATACTATGCTGCTGTAAAAAAGAAGGAACTCTTACCATTTGCAACGGCATGGATGGAACTGGAGAGCATTATGCTAAGTGA
>NW_006293329.1:217085-231927 GCF_000327345.1 Myotis davidii
TAAAAAAATAATAATAAAAAGAAAGAAGAAAGAAAGAAAGAAAGAAAGAAAGAAAGAAAGAAAGAAAGAAAGAAAGAAAGAAAGAAAAAAGACCTACCATCTTAACCAATTGTATAAATGGGAAACACCATGTTGTTAACTTGGAGGCCCAAGCTGTAAGCCAACCTCTGAAATCTATTCATCTTGCATAACTGGAGTTACATACCCAAACATTTAGAACAGCCAGCGTGAAGAGCTGTGTATGGATAACATTATTACTCACTGAAGCTCCTAAGCACAGGGTTGCCCCAGTGACTCAGAAGACAAAAGGACGGGGAAGGTGAACTGGGCGCAGGAGGTTACTTACCTGCCAGCGGAGGGGTGAGTGGCACAAGGTAGCGCTTTCCTGGGTGGTGAAGCCTCTGAGAGTCATTGGTTCCAGGTGTGAGGGCCTCATCCTTGGGTGCCCTGGGGCCCTCGGTGCCTCCCTGGCTCACATGCCTGGTCCCGCACAGCCCTGTGTGGATTCAGCAAAGGGTGTTTGGTCTGTGCAGCCAACCCCTAGACTTTAAAGTTCTCCCAGATACAGAAGAGAGACTGTCCTTTGTGAGGGGAGGGCATGGGAGAGGGAAGACAGAGGAGTCGGGGTTGGAGCCTCCCTCCTGGGAAGCCTGGGCCATCAGTACAGCCAGTGTCACTGGGATGCCAGCCAGGAGACTCTCACCTAAAATCCCCACCAGTAAATGGGCTCCCAGAGCTTGTGGTCTCCCCACTCAGCCTGGACACCCATCCCTGAGTGACCAGGGCCGAGACCCTGGCCCTTTGGCCCAGGTCACAGCTCCCATTTACCTGGAAACAGCAGGACTACCAGGAGCAGGGCCCGTGGCCAGAAGAGTCTCTCCATGCGGCTGTGGGACAGTGAGCCACAGGGCCTGGTGGGCTGGCAGGCAGTGGGGCCCTTTATTGCTGAGCCGGGGGCATGTGGGGCCCTTTATTGCATTCCACTGCACCCGGGAAGGGCAGTGTTCCAGGTAATGTCTCAGTCACATAGGACTCACGGGGACATATTGTCCTCCCCTGCTGGCTGGATGAACACTAAGCCATCTTCTCAGGAAATAAATACCATGCCTGAATGCCTTGTGTGGGTTGTGAATAAGAAAGAACAGAGCCCTAGCTGGTTTGGCTCAGTGGATAGAGCATTGCCCTGTGGGCTAAAGAGTCCCAGGTTTGATTCCAGCCAAGGGCACATGCCTGGGTTTGGGCTCTATCCCCAGTAGGGGACATGCTGGAGGAAGCTGATCAATGATTTTCATCATTGATGCTTCTTTCTTTCTCTTCCTCTCCCTTCCTCTCTGAAATCAATAAGGAAATATATTTTTAAAAAAAAAAAGAAAAAGAAAGAAAGAAAGAAAGAAAGAAAGAAAGAAAGAAAGAAAGAAAGAAAGAAAGAAAGAGCAGGGTGCCCTGGCTGATTTTGCTCAGTGGATAGAGCATCGTCCTGTGTACTGAAGGGTCCCAGGTTCAATTCTGTCTGGGGGCACATGCCTGGGTTGGGGCTCGATCTCCAGCGGTGGGTGTGCAGGAAGCAGCCAATTGATGATTCTCTCTCATCATTAATGTTTCTCTCTCTTCTTCTTCCTTCCTCTCCGAAATCAATAAAAATATATATTTTTTTAAATGAAAAAGGAAGAGTAGGTAGGGTAAAAGAAGAGTCGCAGAAAGAGGGAGAAATATTCAGGTACCAATATTGATGAATTATGAATCAAAATATAACAGTGTTGCCCTAGCCAGTTTGGCTCAGTGGCGAGAGTGTCGGCCTGCGAACTGAAAGGTCCCAGGTTTGATTCCGGTCAAGGGCACATGCTAGAGTTGTGGGCTTGATCCCCGGGGCAGGCGGGGGGGGGGGGATGCCAATCTATGATTATCTCTTATCGTGGATGTTTCTATCTCTCTCTCCCTCTTCCTTCCTCTGTGAAATCAATAAATTATATTTTAAAAATATATATAGCAAGTGTTTTCATAAGCACCACTCAGCTAAAGTTTTGTTCTAATTCATTAAAATTACTTGATCTAATTAGATGAAGAAATTGAGCCCCAAATAGTCACCTCTCAGGTCCTGTCTGGAACTAAAGGGCAAACAAGCTTCCCAGACATTTCTGAAAAGAATGACCAGCCCACAAGGAGCCGATTCTGTACTTTGATGGGCAAAGTCTGGGAAGTTGTTAGGAGGCAGCTGGCGTCACACCTGCCCTAAAGGAATGATAGTCTGAGCTCTGTTCTTCATCCACCAACACTGTTTTTCCAGAAAAATGATCAAGCCCTTTGCCTGCCGAAAGCCACCCCCATCCTGATGGAGATGGCAGCAGGACCCTTGCAGAATATCTCATCCTTGTTTCTAGCTCTTCCTAAAAGGATGTTGTCCATACACCTAATGCATAGCATGTTTCTCCTCTAACCTCTCAGGGTGTGAGATCTCAGGTCATTTGAACCAAGGAGAGGGTGAGCAAGACAGCAGAGGCTGCAAGATCAAGGAGGATGCTGGAGGTGGTGTTCCTGCATCTTACACTCGCGTTTTCCAGGAGGTAATGAGCTCCACCTGGAGGCCAGGAGGAGGAGGTGCTGACCATCTCATCACTGCCGGTTCCTCATCCCAGGAAGGAGGACCTTGGTGTAGATCTGCTCCCCCATGTTCTTCTCTCTCTCTCTTCTCTCTCTCTCTCTCTCTCTCTCTCTCTCTCTCTCTCTCTCTCTCTCTTCTCTTTCTCTCTCTCGTTCAAATAATTCAAAAGTGGAAAATGTCCAAACTCCATTCTTCTTTCTGTTGATTTTCATGAGGCTAAATTCAAAGGCGTATTGGTCTTCCATTTCAAACTGCCGTCTTCAGATCCATCCCACCCTTCACAGAAAGAAGAGACAGCAATGCTGTCGAGTTTCCGAATGTGTATGCAGTACGCCAACTATGTCTTACTAATTCTGGAGACAATAAACTAGAACAATCTGCCTTTGTTCTTTTGCTATAAAGCCATGAAATTAAAAGAGTATGACTTTGTAAAATAGTGTGACTTTTTCTTGGCTGAGAGGAGCAGTCATTATGAATATGTCTATGTAAATTATACTTGAGGGGGAGGGGCTATTTCAGACACACAGCCAATGGCTTAATGTGGGTCTTTAGGGTCCTAATTCTCAGGAACTGACTGACAAGAGCATTTATGAAACACGAGAGCATTTGAACACTTGCTGGTTGTTGAGTTATATTAAGAAGTGAGTGCTAGTTTTCTCCAGTTGTGGAAATAGAACTGTGATTACATTTTTTTCTGAGTTATACATTCCAAAGTATTTTCTGAGGAAGTGATAAGGCATCTTGAGTGCTCGTGGAAATAATCTAGGAGGGGGCTTGTCCAGGGATGAAGCTGGGTGGGTGAGGTGGCTCCAGGGAGATGGGCTGATCCACCTTATTTGTCCCAAAGAGCACAGGTGGCAGCGTGTACGTCTACCAGGAGCACACAGTACCAGGCGTTGTTCTTGTTCACTGTAGTGGCGGCTGACATTTATGGGCTAGATCATGAGTCCCCTGGGTGTTTGCAAAATTGTGGCATTCTCATTCTATTCTTACTTCATTCATCAGCTGGGCTACTTTTGCAGAGAGAAGCTTTTCGTCATAAATCTTTTGGTTACCATGAGACAGTTTTGATGGGAAAGCCAGGAAAAGAGTTCTATTACTCCCTTTCCCTAGGGACAGTGAGTAGATGTGACCCCCTAACACTGCCCAGGGCATGTGCTCTCTGCTGCCACCTGCTGGCTTTGATGCTCACAGACATCTACTTGGGTCAACCTTTTGGTCTACTCTACACCCTTCTCATCATACATTGTTTTCCTCCCCAGAAGCTGATGTTTTGCATTACAGTGTATACCAAAAAATTGCCCTTAATATTGATTTATTTTCCAAAGTAAAGAACAAAAGACATACATGACTGCTGAGCAAAACTTCTGATCAGAAAAACAACATCAATATTATCAAGATCAATTGCTATAATTCAGGCCAAAAACAAAAAACACGATGTTCAGTTAGGCTGTGGCTGATTAGATATATGTTAGTTTGGATTTACAGTGCTGAAAATCAGTTAACCTGCATTCCTTTCACAGCAGAGAAGAGCCATTGGGGGCCTGGAAGCCAAGGCCCTGCTGCCCCCACTCTGCTGCCTCCACTCTGCCTCTCAGCAAACCCTCCTTTAATATCCAGCTCAGGGGCTGCACCTGGACTTTCTGTCTGTTAGCTCTCAAAAAGGGGAGGCTCTGAGGTCCAGCCATCAGCATGTCTAGGGATCAGGCCCCAGTGGGCTTGGGTATTTCACAGGATTCAATGAGGTGCCATCCGTCTTTTCAAACAGCACGGGTTAGTGTTGGGGCAGACTCCAATTTTGAATTCCTGTCTTTTACAATTCCACCGGCAGCGAGCAGTCCCATAGCCACATATCTTGTCTGCATCAAGGTCACCTCTCACTGAAATAACAAAGTCAGTCAGTGTGATCAATTGCACCTGAGGATAAGAGGCAAGACATTGGAGCAGTTTTTGTGGAGAAAGGCTTAAATGACATAGAGAATGTTTGAGGTCCCCATGATATTCCCGGGTGCCTGGCCTGCCATGAAGCGCCGCCTATAAGGCTGGGAAGCTTGTTAGCCAGGAACTGGGCTCCATAAAGTCAACTCAGTTCCTTAAACTGGATTCTAGGCACCAAATTCTAGGTGCAAGGATGACATTCCAATCAAAGCTGTGGTAACGTAAGCATTGTTTTCAATTGTGTCTTGTTACAAGGATAACATATTCTTATTGTTCTTACACAAATAATTATGTTGACATAAAAATAAGAATAAATAATAATTTCCTAATTCTGGAAGGATCAGGCAGGGAGAAAAAAATAAGCATTTTATTTTAGGTATTTGCCCATCAGCAAATTTGAATCCAGTCTATGGATGCAAAACAAATGCCTAGGCAGTAATTCAATGTCTCCAATTAAAGGTGTGGAGTCAAGATATTAATCTCAACAGGTGAGTTGCTGGGGCTCCTGGCATGGGGCACCACCTTGCCAGGGCTGACCAGCAACCCCTGAACATCAGATGAATGGATTACTCCAACACAATTTCACTGTGAAAGAGAGGCTAAAGGACTGCCTGGCTAAAGGGACCAGGCAACCTCTATTGCCTGCCTTGTTAGCCTTTTATTTTAATAGCAGTTTGAGATAAATTTTATCTTTAAGTTAAAATCAGTAGTAATCTTGGGAGGACACATCTGTTTGTAGTGTCCTTTAAGCAAGGGCACCCAGGGATTAAGTATAAGGATTCCAGTAAACACTCAGCGGTATGCACATGCACAAACTTGTTTGGAAAGGTCAAGGAATAATTAGGGGCATCACTTTTGATACTCCCCTAAGTCTCCCCTAAGGCGGAATTCAGATAAACAGGGTAGGTGGCCTTCCGCACACTTCCCTTTTCTCAGAATGTCCTCCTTACAAACTTTCCAACCAAGTCTCTGTGCTCCCCAACATGAGAGTTTTTGGTAAGTAGGTCATCCATCTATATTTATTATTAATATAGCTACCTATACTGTGTGTATTTATTTCTTTAACTATCCATCTATCTATATCTGTATTTATGTTTATGTTTACATCTTCGTCTACCTCTATAACTGTCTACATCTGTATCTCTATCTCTATCTCTCTATCTCTATCTCTATCTCTCTATCATCTTTATCTCAGCAGGTTGCTTGGGGCTGACTGCCTGAGAGAAAGCTAGAGGTCTGTTTGTTTACAGACTCCAGGAGTCCCTCTTTAAAAGAAATATCAGATGACTTCGGGACAGTTCCCTTGTCAAAACAAAACAACAACAACAGCAACAAAACCCCAGAAAAAGAATCCAGGGACAGTCAATGTTAGCTACTCATGTTCCCCATCCAGGTGAAGCACACAACACGTTGCTGAAAGCCAGCCACTCATAGAGGTGGGGGAGGAGAAGGTGTAGCTAGATCCTCCATGGTTCTCTCAGAAGCCTTTTCCTTGATGATGTTCTCTTTCTTGTCACTGTTGGAACATGGCTGGAGTGTGAGGTAGCATTTCAGAGCCCTCTGGCAGAGAGCAACAAGCTTTTCATTTTTCTGACAAGATTTCACCTATTTCCCTTTAAGCTTGAGGCATTTATCATAAAACAAACAAATGCATTTCTGGCTTCACAAGGGAAGGGCCACTGGTATTTGTTCTTGTCTCGGCCACATCTGGTTACCAGGCACAGCCAGGGAGGGAACTAGTTGGTGAAGATTCTATCTGAGTTGTCTTGGTGCCTCTCCTACCATGAGAGGGCAGGGGAAATGGTTTCTATCTGGTCTCAGAACAGGAAGGACAGATTTGGCTCCCAGTGTTTGGGGGGCTTTGGGAAACAGACACTATTGTTCTCTTATCAAAATCTGTTGGATTGGGTTTTTTTAAAGTTTTATAAGAATATATTTTTATTGATTTCAGAGATGAAGGGAGAGGGAGAGAGGGATAGAAATATCAGTGATGAGAGTGAATCATAGATCAGCTGCCTTTTGTATGCTTCACACTGGAGATAGAACCCACAACCTGGGTATGTGCTCTGACCAGGATTAGAACTGTGACCTCTTGGTTCATAGGTCGATGCTCAATCAGAGCCATGCCGTCCATTATTAGCTTGTTCCTATAAACACCTGCAGTCAGTAATTTCCCCCAACACTCAAAGGACTATAAGGTGAGAGGAGAGCCCTCCTGAGATGGGGGGATGTCCGAGGCTGGGGTGAAAACAAAATAAATGTAAAGAAGAAAGAATTGTGCTAACATGAAGAAACTGCTTTAGAAAGAGTCAATCTGATTTCTTCTCCAGGTCCACCTCTGCATTCAAGAGAAGAAAGGGGAGCTGGGTGAGTTGCTTCCCACGCCTTCTCTTCACTAGTCTGCACAGGGGCCCAGTTCTGGCTTGAGGACTGGATCGGTAGCAACCATAAGAGCATCCAGCTTCAAGTTAAGGACAGACAGCACATCAGAATCCACACTGTAGAGTTGTCAAATTTGGATATTTGCAATGAAAGAGTCAGATGGACACAGATTGCAATGAATGTTAACATACAGCATGGACATGCACTAACAAGAGGGATGGGTGCCCCGCGTGCTCTGGTCCTGCCTCTCGGAGCATAGAAGCTCATATGGATAAACACCCCACATTTAAAGGACCAGGGAACTGTGGCTCCCACAGAAGGAGTCTGTACTCTCTGTCCTCCTAATTTGTAAGGTGTCTCAGGCTAGGGTGCTGGACCTCACTCTGACAACAGCCCTTGCATTGGGTTCAACTCTCAGTGATGGTCCAGGAAGAGAGGCCTCTGGGAAGAGGAAGAGCATTGGTGACCACAGGCTCCTGGTGAATTCTCAGAGACGCCCATCTAGAGGCTCATGCAACTCTGTTTGTGCAGGTGTGAGCACCCAAGACACATCCATGGCAAAGGTCCATGTACTCAGATCAAATTATATCATACAATCTTCACAAGTGATCTGAAAATGATACCCTTGTCCGTGTCTGATGTGTGCATCAAAGCCAGTGGAATGAATGGCTCACTGGAGGCCCTGATCATCATGTCCTTGACCCAGAATCTACTTTCCCAGGTTTATTGCAAATCTCCTGACACAGGGGCATGCATGGTGAGCATGGACACTCTGAACCCTGCAAGAGCTCACTGGCATCTGGGGTGCACCTGGGCTCACTGTGAATTCTGCAAACCCCTCCTTTGGTCTCTGGAACCCAGGGTGAGTCTAATCTTAGACTTTAATTTTTGGGAGGATCAGACTAGAGCCAATGGAGGTTCCAGGAACAGGAAAAAGTGGTGAGAGTTAGGGTTGGGAAAGGAAAAGTCCTCTCACTGTGGACAGAGCTGGTCTCAGAGCCTGGCTCACCCCTGTGCATCTGCAGGTCTCAGCACCTGCTTAGCGCCCCCTGAACCTCACTATCTGCAAAAGAGATGTCAAATGGTTCTTCCCAACCAAAAGAGATGCTTGGAATGTACCTGAGTTAGGGCAGGGCAGAGTTTCTGGAAGGCACTGGCATTGAAGAGCTAAATGCATGTCAGCATGTGGAGTTGTTGTCACATTCTCCAGCTGCATAGCTTGTGTTTCAGGCATTGCAGCTGGTTTGATTCTCACCCACTGGCACGAATAGCGCCTCTAAGCTCCATTTCTTTTGATTTCCAGCTCTTCCTTTCTTACCCATCTTCCTCTCTATCACAACTATGTTCTAAAGGACCCATAGATAGTTACCCTTGCTTTTCTTTCTTTTTGCAAATATTTCTTTTGGCCAGTGAGCATGAGACTAGGGGCCCAGGGGTACCTTTGCTGGCTTATCTGTGTTTCTGAAAACCTGTGACACTCTGTCCCAGATAGTAATGGAAAAGGGGAAGCCTTTGTAGAAGAGGCACGAGGGGACTGTCACCTCCTGGAACCAGCGGTCCCCGCAAGGCCATGAGGCCCAAGGCACCCTTGTTTCCCGGAGTTGACCTTGGCCACGTCCTCCCCGAGGCAGGTCCTGCCTCCCCTCCACCCACTCTGATGCCCATCTTGCAAAGGGGCTCATGTTACCTGGGGCCAGAAGGAGGAAAACAGCAAGGAGAAAGAGGATCGTCTTCATGACTTCTGGGGTCTGGAGAGACCAGCTCGGCATCCATGAAAAATGAAGCAAATACCTCCATTTATGCGTTGTTCCCAGACCAAACCCGATCTTGATCGCTGAGGCATGAAGAACTGTCTCTGCGCTCGGCTGCAGCGAGCCCACGTACCTCGGTGGGTGTCAGCCTGCAGCTCCTCCGAGTGTTGGTTTTACTCTGGAAAGTTCCCAAGAAGAACTTGGGATGTCTGGAGGGCAGAGCAGGTGTGCACTGAGGACCGAAGCTCCATATCCACCTAGCCCCACCAACCAGGCTGCACATCATGATTTTTATGACAGTACATCTCAGGGTGGATCATTTCGGGGGCGAGGTTGTGCGCATTGATTTCAGTCTCTGTTCAAGAGGCGTGTCCGCGTCTGGAGCCCATCAGCCCCTGGCGCGCGCTTCCCAGACCTGCCAGCACTCCCAGGCCGCAGTTCTGTCCCGTGGAGCAGGGTCTTCACTCCTGGGACTAATCTCTGGAATGGCTCCATGTCCGCCTCCGAGGCGCATGTCCAGCTGTGCTGATGTGAACCGGGGTGGATTATGCCCTCGGGATGGCCGCGAATGCACGAAAACATCCGGGTGCCCTCCCAGGATCAGCAGCCCCGCACACCCGGGGAGGCTGTGTGGCTCACGAGAGCCCCCCCCCCAAACATTTCTTATCCCTCCATGATGGGCTGTCACTGCTCTTGCCACCCTGGAGAGGCTGGGAAATGTGTGAATAAACGCCTGAGCGTCCTCCAGGTTTTCCACCATAGCCCACAACCCCGGATCCGCCATTGCCAAAGAGGGTTGTCCTGGACCCACCCGAGCCTGTCTAAATATGTGTGGTCCCCACTTCGACCCAGGAAACAGAGATGCCGCCCTGCAAGACCTGGAGAAGGTGCCCTGTAGGGCTCCAGGGACACCTGCGGAATCTTCCAAGTCCTCGCCAAGCCTGGGAAACGCTGCGCAGGACCGTCGTCCCCTCTGCTGGTCGAGGAGCGCCAAAGCAAGCCCCCCCCCGCCCCCCCGCAGCCTTGTCTGGGGAAGGCAGAACCAGGTGCCTGGACATCCCCAGTTCTGGGTAGACCCCAGGGTGGAATGCCAGTTCTGGGTAGACCCCAGTGGGGAATGTCCAGCAGGGGGCGCTGTCTGCAAGCAGGCAGGGACTGAAGAGATGCCGATGGACCATGCAGATCAAGGAGTGTCGGTGCGTGACCGCGGATGGACACACACACACACACACACACACAGACACAGACACAGGAGCACAAGGTCCACTATCAAGATTTCTGTTGAGTGACCCATGTCTAGGAGCTTTACTGTAGCTTTTTTCCTTGTGGCTTGTGCCTGTGTATAATATTTTTTTAATATATTTTATTTGTTTTTTACAGAGAGGAAGGGAGAGGGATAGAGAGTTAGAAACATCGATGAGAGAGAAACATTGATCAGCTGCCTCCTGCACACCTCCCTACTGGGGATGTGCCCGCAACCAAGGTACATGCCCTTGACCGGAATTGAACCTGGGACCCTTGAGTCCACAGGCCAACGCTCTATCCACTGAGCCAATCCCGTTAGGGCTGTGTTTAATATTTGATGCTTACGTGAGATTCTGATCACACCTACAATAAAACTTACCTCATTCGATTAAATCATTTTGAAAAATAGATGTCATACAGAAGGGCGTACATCCTGATTCCCAGTTCAGTTCTGCTCCACCCCTGTTGAGGGAAGCGCTTAGGCCTGGCTCTGACCTGTGAAATGGGAAGGATGTGCTGGGCTGGCTCCTGGTGGGCACTGGCTGGGCGGCAAGTGTTACTTTACCTTCTACAGTAACAGGATTCGGCCAGCAGAGGCCGACATTCCATGTTGCCTCCCAAGGCAGGCAGCTGGGCTGGGCAGAAACCACACCTGGTTACCGCAGGGGAAAGTGGGAGGCTGAAGGATAGTTTTGGGGCCATATGAGCATTCAGCTGCCCGGGGAATCCTGTTTCACCTGCCATTCTGCAGATAGGTCCCCTCAGATGGCTGCATTGTTCAAGCCAAGCCCTCCAGGAGCTGGAAGCCAGCTCGGTGCTCATCACGTTTCCCAGTGGGTGGGTTGGGGGTGGGGTCACAGGCAGAGTGCTCACCTGGTATCTGCACCCCTCTGTCTAAGGGGTCAACCCACCGGTCCCTCCCAGACTTGTTTGAGGACCCTGGGGCTGCAGGCAGGACCTGGGGGGACTAGTGACAAGCTTGGGCTCAGGCTCAGCAGGTGCCTTTGAGGTGCAAAGGAGTGATGAGGGTGCTGTGGGCTGAATGAGAACTCCATGGGATGAGAGATGCTGCCACAGAAGTGGTGTGCATCAGGGACTTGGACCAGGTGGTACCAGGGAAGAGCCACATTTCACAGAAGAAATGTAGGAAGTCAGCCTGTTTGCAGACCCAGAATCAATTTCTTTTTTAGGTAAAACAAAATCTGCTAGGGGAGGCAGGTGTTGGAAACCAGACACAGGAAGAATAATGGTACTTTGTAATCTAAGCCACAGACTACCTCGAGGGGAGGCATGGGCTCTTCACACAAGGCGCTCACCCCAATGCAGTGGGACTCTGCTAAGGTTACCAACTGCAAGAGACCGTGGGGCAAAGACAGCAGCCATCCAAAGGCACTGGTGCGATGACAGGACCCTGTCCACTGGGGTTGGAGGAGGCGGGGGTGGAGACCAAGGTGACCACTTCCCCAGAGGTCACAGGTAAAGGAGACACAGACTGTGGACAGCGCAGGGTTCCATTTTTAGCTCTGCCCTTTTACTGCTGTGTGCCCTTGAGAAAGTTGCTTGCCCTCTCTGTGTTGCAGTAGCCTCATCTATACAATGGGCCACAGCTGTTCCTCACAGAAGTGTGGGGTGATTGTGTGGGCCCCATTTGCCCTGAGGGCTTTCTGGTCCCTAGTAAGCACCCCCACCTCACCATCCTTCACTCCTCCAGCCTTCCAGGGACTGCATAGGCCCTCTGTACCTCTTGCATGGACTCTGGATGGGCCACTGCTGTCCTGTCTCCTCTTCAATCCCAGTTGTCAGAGTCCCAGCAGGAAAGAGATTGCACATGCAAATGATTTCCTGGAAGGGCTTTGGCAAAGGGACTGTTGACATGTGTGAGAGCAGGCGTAGACAGCCAACCAGGGATGTGGCACCTCAGAAACAGAGACAATCCAAGGTCTGAAGGGGGTGGGGCCACGTGAACATGAGAGAGTGAGCAGGTGAACAAGATGGGGCACGTGATGAACTGGAAGTGGGCATGTGAACAAGGAGACAAGGCCACGTGAAGATTGAAGGGATGCAGTCAGGAGCCCACAAAAGCTGAAGAGGTAGGAAGGACCCTCCCTGGATCCCTTCAAGGGAGCACATCACCAGAAATCCCTGATTTCAGACTGTGGCCCCAGAACGGGGAGAGTACATGTTCCTGCTTGTTTAGGCCAGTATGTAGTTATTGGAACAGCAGTCCCAGGAAATAGACCCCTCCTTGTCCCTCCTTTTGGGGTTTTGACCAGGTTCTGGGAACAGCTGAGCCCTATGCCCCAGCAGGGGAGACACTTTAGACCTCTCACTGTAGGGCTCCCAGAGAGATTCATCCTGTGTCTGTGCCTGAGCCCTGTCTCCCACTCCCCCAGGTTCTCTGACCAGTAGCTAGGATGCGCACTGACCACCAGGGGGCAGATGCTCAATGCAGGAGCTGCCGAGCTGCAGTGACTTGGCAGCAGCGGTTCATGGATGACACCCCAAAACCAGAGAGAAGGGAGCCCAATTCCTCACGGGTCTACGCAGTTCCACCTTTGGCCGTGGGTTATGTTGTTGCTGGAGCACTGTCAGCCCCGAATCTGGTTTACTGCACACTTGCATTTGTGTTCTGTCAGGATGAGGGATCCCACCTGCCGGAGGGACCCTGCTCACTCTGCAGATGCCCTTTGAGCTGCAGTGCCACAGCAGGTGTGGCCAGCTGGGGAGGGACTGAGTGAGGTTGACTCCAAGGTGTGTCTGGACCATCTCGCCCAGTCCTGCCCCGTGGTCACCTTCTAATTAATTTCTTTTCAATGCTTTGGGGCATGAGTAACATAATAAAGTAATGATAATATTAATAACAAAAATACTAATATCTATGTTCCATGTATATACATTTATTTTTCATTAAAACGGATGTTGTAAAAATTTCAACCTGCACTAAGAAAAAAAATTGCAAAATATTCAAAGGCAAATTAAAACAGGGAACTCCCAATGGTAGCACGTGTCCTGTCAGTACACTAAGCAGCCAGGAGTAATGGTTCCCTGTGCGGCTTTTTGGCAGTAATACTCCAGGTATCTTTGGTCCACACATTGGAAGGTTATGAATGGTTTCTAATGCTCAATATGCACTTTTGATAATCCACTGTGAATGTTTTAAAACATATATATTAATGGAAGTTATATATTCAATCTGAAAAAATGGACTTTATATTATTGTCTATGTCATTGTACAATAATCATTAAAAAGCAAAGTTCTTATCAATTACTTTATTAACAAATTTATAACCATGCTCTAAATTTTGTTTGGCATGTATAGAATCATTGTTTCAAATAAGTTACATCCTATATAATAAAAGGCTAATATGAAGATTGATGGAATGATGGAATGACTGGTTGCTATGATGGTACTGAACACCAGAGGGCAGACGCTCAATGCATGAGCTTCCCCCTGGTGGTCATAGTGCTCCCACAGGAGGAGGGCCTTTCAGCCAGAAGCTGGGTTTATGGCTGGTAAATGCAGCACTGATGGTGGGAGCTGCAGCACTTCTGCAACAGCGCTAAAGATGTCCAACAGCTGGTTTAGGCTCGCTCCCCAGGCTTAAGCTGTCATTTTTACAACCCCCGAGGACTCCTGGACTGCAAGAGGATGCAGGCTGGGCTGAGGGACCCCCCACCCCTGAGTGCATGAATTTTGTGCACTGGCCCTCTAGTCTTTTTTAAAATTCATGAGAAGGTGTGGTTTACTGTAAAGTACAGATTCTAAACTGGCCATATATTTAATTAAATATTTATAAGACTCTAAGAAATACCTGAATTCATAAAAATGCTGGTAAATCAAAATCAATAAACATTGATTAAGTCTAAATAAAATAAAAATGATAATTCTTGTTACTGTTTTAAATATTGTTAATTTTTATATATTATAATTTTTCAAATAAAAGAAACACCAAAAGGAAACATTCCACATTAGTATAAAGGTTCATGAACCAGGTTATAGGGACTGATAAATTAACAACATTAATGTCACAATATTCTTGCAGAGACAAATAGGTCAATGACCACGACTTAACACCAGGACATTTTTGTCCATTTAAGGAAACATTAATTAAAGACTCTCCAATATTGTTGCACTGAACCTTATCAGGTTCCTAATTGCTAATGGACATCTGCCCTTGTCTATGACACCTCCATCAGCTTGGAAATCAAAAGGTTTTCAAGGATAGATAACATTTACAAAAATAAACAACAGCCACATCCTGGGGCACTGACAAGGCCTATATACCTACAAATCCTATGTAATAAAATCCTAATATGCTAAGTGTCTGGTTGTCCAGTTGGCTATTCAACCAATCAAAGTTTAATATGCTAATGTTATGCTGAGGCCACTCAACTGCTTGCTATGACATGCACTGACCACCAGGGGGCAGTCAGTCAACTGATCGATCAGTTGCTATGACATGCAGTGACCACCAGGGGGCAGACACTCTGACCAGTATGTTAGCTTGCTGCTGGGGTCCAGCCAATCAGGAGTAAGTGAGATAGGCCGGACATGGCCTGGAGCCCTCCCGCAGTCCTTCCCTGGCCCCGATTGTGCAGGGGTCCCTCGGCCTGGCCTGCACCCTCTCACAATCCAGGACCCCTCGGGGGATGTCCGAGAACTGGTTTTGGCCTGATCTCACAGGCCAGGCCAAGGGACCTCACTGGTGCATGAATTTGTGTACTGGGCCTCTAGTATTTTTAAGAATAATAATGTTTATATGCCCAGCCAGAGGTTGAGTGTCAACCTCTGAACCAGGAGGTCATGGTTCGATTCCAGGTCAGGGCACATGCCCAGGTTGCAGGGCAGTCGTGAACTCTGGTGGAGGATATGCAGGAGGCAACTGATCAGTGATTCTCTTCCATTTTTAATGTTTCAATCTCTCTT
>NW_006293329.1:232056-233414 GCF_000327345.1 Myotis davidii
TACTCTTTATTGTTTCTCATTTAAAGATTGAAAATACTGTTAAAAATAATTAACTTCAAAAATTTTATATGTAAAGTTCAATGTTCAATGTTAATTGATTTTTTACACAGAGGAAGGTACCTCCCCTACTGGATATGTGCCCACAACCAAGGTCCATGCCCCTGATGGCTCAGCGGTCAGAGTGCCAGCCGTGTGTGAGGCTGAGAGTGAGGTGAGCTGCACGTGTGCAGGATGTGAGGAGAACGCCCCCCCCCCCTCAGGTATGATGCGGGAAGTGACACAGTGTCTTGCATGAGTGGCGGGGCACACTTGTCTTTCCTTTGTTGCTGCGACTTTTATTTCTCAGGCAGGAGCCACAGTCACAGCCACCCCTGTCTCTCCTGTGTCTTGTGTGCTGAGCCCTTTTGTGTGTTACATTCCCCATGTTAAGTGGGCGTTGTTTAGCTGTAAGCACATGTCTGCGTGACTGGTACTGCGGCTGTCATCCCAGGTCCAGGTGTTTCTGGGGTTTTGCTGTCTCTTCCCCATCGTCTGTGAAATCAGTGAAGATGAAAGGAGAAAAAAATTGTTGCTATTTTCAGGTTGAAAGTTTGCAAAGACTACAGATTGAGCTTCTGGATGTGAAAGTTTTCTTGACCGTTCCAAAGGTGTGAAGAAAGAGGAGCAGAGGTTTTGCACTTTGGATGTTGCTATGAAACTGTTCTGTAAGTTAAGAAATAACCTCTACTTCTCCCCCATTTGTTCCTAAGAAATGTCCATGGCGATACCTGTTTTTACTAAGGGAGTGCGATCCTCAAGGCCTCAGCTTTAGGTCTCAATGCTGGCAACTGTAGTCTGTGCAGCACCCCCAGCTGTCCATGTGCTATTGGTTTTTGTGTTATTTTTAGAAATTGTCTAACCTGCCAAGTGTGCTGCAGTTTCTGTAAATATCACCCCACTTCACCACCTCCTAAAACAAATGTTTGTATTGGAGAGACAGAACTGCTTTTTGCATTGTTATGTAAAGTGATAGAACAGCAAAGAAGTTTTAGAAAATGATCCCAAACCATCCATCCATTGTGTAGGATGAGGATGATGTCTCCGTAGATCATTTGCATCCACATGTGTTGTAAAATAAGTGGTTTTGGGACCTGGACACATAGTAGGTGAGAGATATTTAGGAACCTGTATGAATTCTTCCCAATTCGAGAGGCGGGACCCTTTGCTGTGGGTCCACTTCTCAGGAGCGTGTCTTTCAGGCTGAAGAGCAGCCTGTGGAGCACAGCACTTCCCTGTGAGTGTCCTGAGCTGCGCGGTCCCGTGTGACAGTGTCTCTGGAGGCCGAGCCTAGGTAGCGGCTTGTTGTCCCAGCAATGAAT
>NW_006293329.1:233485-237190 GCF_000327345.1 Myotis davidii
AGAGTGTATGGCTTTTTCTGGAAGGTTCCCGTGTGTGATTGGCAGTGAAGGACATGTTTGTGGGATTGGGGTTTGCTCCCCTGTGAGTGCAGGAGGCAAGCCATCATGGATGTCTCTCCTTGCGGTGGATGTTTGTATGTGTGTTCTTTGCGCTTCATCCCTCCCTTCCATGGTTCCTGAAGAATCAAAGAAAATATCTTGTGAGGTTAGCCAATAAAAAGAGCGGGGGGGGGGGGGTCATTTCGTGAATTTTATAATTTCTAATGTTAACGTAAAAAAACCATTGAAACATGTAAAGAATTTTTGTGAGTTTATTTGAACTAAACTGTCGACATATGCCAGGAAGCAGAACCTCAAGGAATTGAGATAGTGCTCCGGAGAATGGCAGGGTTACATCCGTATTTATACATGAAATTCATTGGTGACAGATAGGCGCAGCTACAGTAAAGGTTGACCTTATCAGTGAAGATATCTGCTTAGGACGTGTAACTGCCCACCATCACTGCTTTTAGTTAAGGTTTAATTTCAGACCATCCTTTGTGGTTACTTTAGGTCTCCGAGTTTGCAAAACTGCCATGCAGGCCTCCCCTGAGCTTGTCAGGTCAGCATGTGGCCCCTTTTGTCCACACTAAAAAGAAGTCCCGGTGAGGTGTTGTTGAAAAGAATAAAGCCTGTCCATGTTCAGCCAGGGTCCGTTCCATCCCATGCAGGGACCCAAAGCTTAGGATTCCCGTGTGTGCTAACTTGTGGCATTACGCATGAGGGGGCGCCAATTTAGAAAGCAGCCACTTTGTGCTCCACAATTTCCTAGAGTTTTTATTGTCTTTCTACTGAGAAGAGCAGGTTGGAGGAGCCAATGTGAAAGGATGCTAGCGGTCAGGCCATTCCTGCGGCCAAGCGATCCTGTGCTGCCCTCTTGTGGCCATTGCAAGAAAACACACTGTGCTTCTGTTTTTGGTGGTGAAATGTCAGGTCCCAGCCAATGTCTCCCGAAAAAAGGCAAACACGAAATGGCAGAAAATCTTGGAGGCTGTCCAGGGCGGCCGTGATTCCGTGGCTGAATGGAGTGAAGTGACGGGTGTCGATTTGTGAGCTGTTTCTGCCCAGGCGTGCAGAGGGAGGCGTTAGCGCTGCAGTGGCCTGGGGAGCAGGTGCGATGAGGATGTGAGCTCCTCCTCCCCTGTAGGTGGGCATTGTTGAGTCATTTCCCAGGAGGCCACGATTGTGGAGCCTCCAGTCCATCCTTGGAGTCTTTGGGGTATGGGGAGAATATGTTATTCCCGCCATGGTCATGGAGAGGCGACCATTGTTGATGCCTTCTGTGACCTGGAGGCCACTCTGATTGAGGCAGCCATTTCTTTGGTCCATGAGTGAAGAAGCACGCAGCTATTGACCTTGAGGCCGCCATTGTTTACGCAGTTTTTTAGTAGTGGGGAGACAACGCTGCCCATGTTGAGTCCGTCCATACCATGGATACCGCCACTTTTGGGGCAGTCAGTATCCGGGAGGCTGATATTGTTTCGAGTGGAGCTAGATGCAGTGAGTTTTTGTAATGGGATCGTGTTAGTACCAGGAGAAAAAGATTGTGGTGAATGGCTTGTTGCAGAAACCATGTTTTTATTTTGATAGGAAGTTTTTATTTTAGAAAGTGTTAGGTTGGAGAGAGCCCAGGATTGGATACATGCAGACATGTGACGAGATAATGGACTACCCCTGGCATGTCTAACAGACCAGCATGCCAGACACAGATACTGGCTTCTCCATGACCCCCACACAGATACTGACTCATTCCTGAATACCTGGCTGACCTGACCCCCCTGCAGCTGAAACTTCCTCAACTGAATACCTCAGCTCATGTCCCCGCCCCTCACCCAACTGCAGTATAAAAAAAGCGCCCCCCTCCCTGTTGGTGTGAATCCAAGGTGAGAGAGAATCCTTGATGATAGAGAATTCCCTGAATTCACTGTTGTGGCTGTGGGCTGTGCACGCCCTGCAGCCCTGCAAAGGGGTGTCCTGAAGAGGGGTCCAGGCCTGCAGAGGTTCCCTGCAGGTGAGGTTTCCTGTCAGGTGAAGCTCTCACTGTGTCCAAGCTGCTGATTTTGTGGCCTTTTGAAAGAAAGCAGAGAGTGTTGGTTGTAGCAGGTGTATCTGTGAAGCTGATGCAGCGAGCAGCATGGCTAGTGCTCCTATTCCCTGTGAAAGATGTAAATTTGAAAGGATTCCCAGGCACCCTAAGTGGAAATAAACATGTATTGCTGCACCTGCGTTGAGCATGTGGCATGCATAGGCATTCCTCTGTAAGTGCCATGCGATAAAGTAGAATTGTTGTGTTATTTTTCCATATTGTAAATGTGAATGTGATCAGCATTAAGCAGTGCGTCCTCGTTTCTGAATGTTGTGAATCCTTTGAAGTTCCAATGCCAAGTTCACTGTGTTTGATATCTGCTGAGGAAAGAGAAGCGATCTTTGTTGAAAGTGAAAGGTTTGCATGCTTTTTTTTTCTTCCACTCCTTGTGCGAATATGACGCTACAGAAATAAGAATTTTCTTAAAACCACAGGCATTCAGAATGAAAAGATGTTCCTTGGAATGGAAGCATAGAGAGCGTTCTAGTCTTGTCAAGTTCCTCCCAGGAAGCTGAGTGGGAAGCCATGTGTCTGTGTCCCTGTTGGTGAGAGGATTGCAGTTGGAAAGGCGTGTCCCTGCTTGTCCAGCAGGTGGAGCCAAGAGCTAGGTGAGGAGGATGTTGTGTGTGTCTTTGTGATGGAGAGATTTGCTGGATGTGAGGGTCCTGAGTGGGCAGTGAGGGCAGAGGTGCCCCTTGGTAGCGGGTGTATGAAGGGGGGGCGGGTGATCCCGTGGCTACGTCCTTTTTGTGCTGGAACCCGTCCTTTTTTTCGTTCGGAATGGCAGAATGAATTCCCAGACAGAAAGTGTCGTAGTAAGTGTGGAGCTATCTTGAAGACCAAGTCCAGACTGCCACATAGGGAGGGTGAAAAGGGTCCCATTGGGTTCCTTTTCGTATGTGCTGTCAAGTGTGCAGATCGTGGTGCCTGCTATTCCCTCTGCTGGGTCCATATTCCCCTTGGATTTGGTTCCCCTAGTAAGTCCTGGGCTCCAAGGTTGACCCTCCCATGGGCCTTTTGGAGGTTGTCCCCTCCCATGTTCCCTCTGGGCTTTCTTCTTTTCCACCTGAATGATGGGCTTCCTTGTTTTTATTTTGTAAATCTTGACCTTTGTCTGCTATTTGCATTTCGTTTGTGTCATGCAAATTTGAGTGTTGGTGCTCCCTTGTGTTATGGAGATGTGAGTGCCCCCAGGTTGCTTGTGTTGTGGAAGTGTCCTTTCTCCCAGTGTGTGCGTCCGGTATTTTTTCCATGGAGTCCAATTCTCCCAAATGCTTCAGGCTGGCTCTCTCCCGCCTCCAATTGCTGCTTCCCTGTAACCTCGTTGCAGCTTAGCTGGTGCTAAGGAAAAAGGTGTCTTCCTATTTGTCATGTGCCCTGAGGCAAGTGGTTCCCTTGTCCATTGTGTTGTGTATTTTTTTGCTCCCCTCAGGAAGTGTGTTGGAACTGTGCTAGGGGCAGGGGCCTGACAATAAAGAATTACTAAGTAGGCTGAGGGGCAGGGACCATGGGAGAGAAAAATTGCTAATTATCTGGCTAAAAAAGCAATATGTTATGATTGAACCCAGCCAGGTGTGACC
>NW_006293329.1:237364-237584 GCF_000327345.1 Myotis davidii
CCGAGGCCGCAGTCCCCAATGTTGTGAGTAGCCAGCTTTGTGGAGGGTTCGTTTGTAGATGGGCCATGCAATTGTGTGATGTGTTGTGGAAGAGGCTTGGTGTGTGAGTCCTTGAAAAAATGATGGGATTCCCACGTGAAGCATGTGAAGGTGTTTTCCTGAGGGGATGGATGGCATTGGGGGGTGAAGTCCCTTGGCCATGTGAGGAGGGAGGGTCGGT
>NW_006293329.1:237619-238928 GCF_000327345.1 Myotis davidii
CTGTGCCCCTGTGTCCATGCATGATTGACTTGGTGAACCCATGCCTGCCCAGGTGTTTGAGCATCTTGGGTGAGTACCTCTGATGGGGTGGGTGGTGAATGTAAGCTTTGTCAAATGAATCGGTCGCTGGCATTGTAAAAGCTGGCATCCCTCATGTCCAATCCTTGTCCCCTCGCCAGGATGTGGTTCAAATCCCAGGATTGAGTGTTGAGCTGGAGTCCGTGATGCCATGGAAGTGCATTGAAGAGTTTTTGGTAGTAGAATGTAAGGCCTGGGAGAAGCCTCTCCCTCCCCCAGACCTTTCTTGCAAGCCCTGGCCCTAGTTTAGTCATAGCAGAGTTTATCTCTTCCTGGGATCTGTCTGTGCTAACTGACCTTTCCAGTAAGCCTGGTGCTCTGGTGTAGTCACAGCAGAGTTGTTTTATCTCTCCCTGGGGTAGGTTTGTGCGAGACAGACCACCCTGGCCCCTCAGGGAATGACTCAACTGCTAACACAGGCCTGTCCCCAGGGAGAGATAAAACAACTCTGCTGTGACTACACCAGAGCACCAGGCTTACTGGAAAGGTCAGTTAGCACAGACCGATCCCGCAGATGGGATGGTTGTGGTCTGTTGATTCCTGGATGTGTTGAATGTGTCCTTTATAGGTTTGATTCACTGAGGGTAGTGCTGCGCAGCGGCCTCCCAATGGAAGAGACCTCAAGTTCCCCGTCAGGATGTCCTGAGAAGCCAACCCTTGAATTGTAATGGAGTTTGTAGTGGTTGGTCCTGTCCTCGGGCCATGTGTTCCCTGAGAAAGATGCTTTTGCATGTGGATGCAGGCTTTTGTCCTTTTGTGTGTGAGCTGAGATAGTTGTGAAATATCCTTGTCCCTTTGAAGTTGCATTTGTCTGTCCCCCTGAGGGCTTATCCCTGGCCCCATGGCTTGGAGCATAATTCCTTGTATTGTTGTGATTGTGTGAATGGTTAAACCTGAAGTGTCCTGCAGCTGAGTCAGTGTATTTTTTTTTTTTTCCGCCCAAGCATAGAGGTTTCGTCCACTTTGCTTTGTCCTTGCTTCCCTGTCGAGTAAGACTCCCTCCACGTTCTGCGTGGAGTAGGGTTCGGTATCTGAAAGAGGAGCTGCACAACAAATGAGAGAAAAAGACAGGAGATAATTTTGCAATATTGGGGGATCAGACAGGAAGGACCCAAAGGACTTCCACCCATCTCAGGCTGCTCCAATCTTTTATTGATCTGGAATAGCCCTTAGGGGAAGGAGTTTTCAATGACACACAAATCAGCAGACAATTTCCAGGAATAGACCAAGT
>NW_006293329.1:238955-241916 GCF_000327345.1 Myotis davidii
ACAGTTCAGACCTTTGCTAGAACTTCAAAGGTTACTAGCTTTTGGGGGGGTCTCTGTCTAAACTCAGCTACTGAAGACAATGGACTCCGGCACTTCCCCATGTGTGAGGCAGGCGTGGATTTCAAGTGATGCATTGAGCTGTCATCGTGTGATTTTCAATGTGTCAAAGAAGTTCCTTTTTTTTGGAGAGAGCAAGGGCAGCCTCGGGGTGCATAGTCGTTGAGATGAGTTTTAAGTATTTGGAAGGAGCAAGTGGCTGTGGGTATTTGAAAGGGCTCCTAATGTTGTTGGTGGTAGGGAAGGAAGGAAAGACGGAAGGAAGGAAGGAAGGAAGGAAGGAAGGAAGGAAGGAAGGGGCGGAGGAGGTTTATTTAGGAGCAAGCAAAGGTTTGTGGTGCAGAAGGTACGTGTTTGTATCGTGATTGTGTATTTGGACCCGGTGAGTCATCTTGTTGAGATCTGGCAGGGGGCCAGTTTGCTTCCATCCAAGCAACCCCATTTTCCCTGAGTGTTCCTTGTGCATGTGGTTGAGATGGTTGTGTGGTTTTGTTGTGGGTATGTGTTTTTCATCGTCCTTGTATGCATTTGTAGCAGAATGGTCCTATGAGAGAGGTTTCCTGGTAAGATTGTTTTGTCGCGTGTGTGGTTTGTGTTTGTTGGTCGAAGGAGTTTTCATTATGATGCATCTGTGAAGCCTAAAGCGATGGCCAAGAGGTGTTGCTCTTTGTTGTGAGGCCAGAGGCACTGTGGGGGTGGAGGTGAGAGGCGGGGCTGTGTTTGAAGGAGTTGTCCAGTGTGCTTCTGAGGCCAAGCTGTGGTATTCCGTGAGATGAGAAGGTCTGTGAGGTGAGCCATGAGGCGGATATAAGTGTAAGTTGGAGTGTGCAAGTGTTAGGGAGTGTTGGTGAGACGGGAGGTTTGGTCTGGGGCTCCGTGCGGGGGCCATGAGGTGAGCTTGTGCCGTTTTTTGGTCTAGCTAGGCTATGAGCGATGAGGCAGTGAGAGAGAGGTGTTGGTCAAGGAGTTTGTTTTGAAGTGATTTCTATGCCTTTTCCTTTGTAAGTAGTTGAGTGTTGTGTGAAATGGTCCCTATGGGAGGCAGAGGCAAGTTTGTCCCTGTTTGATGATCCTGTAAACGAGAGAGACAGGTGTTGTGTGAAGATGTGCTTTTTTTTGAGTGGATTTTTGATGGTCAGCGTTTTGTATTGTTGGGTAAGGAATTGAGTCGCATCCGTGTGTGGCCTGTGATTTTGTTGTGCAGCCACTGTCGTGAGTTGAGCAGGAGGCAGTGGTTTCCCAAAGCAAAACAGAAGAGGCCATTGCAGATTTTGGCCAGAAATGTGTTTGCAACGTGATGTTGTTTGCAAGCGCTGGGGCTCCGTCGGGCAGAAGCTTGTTGGAGGTGTCCATGGGCCATTGTTGAGGTGATGAGGGTGGAGGTTTGTGGATCCCCGCAGGCATGGCCATTTGGGTGTGGTCGTTGAGAGGGCAGGCGATGGTGGTGTGTGGGTGGAAGTTGTGTCTGTTTGGATGCTATTAGTTTTGCAATGGTGAGGCAGGGTGAGGGTTTGTGTTTGGTGAGGGAGCCGGCTGTTGTATCGGCCCTTGTTTCCGTGGAGGTGTGTGTGCAGAGGTGCAGAGGGTCCAGCGGTCGCGTCGGTTCTTGGGTGGGATGGAGCCTGTCGGCTGGGGCGCGGTGTGTGTGGGCTGGGAGAGCAGGCTGAGTGTGGTGCGTGCCTCTGAGTCCTGATGGCAGGGACGTTTGTGGGGAGCCAAGCAAGGTCAGATTGTTGGTGAGTGATGTGAGGAAGGCGAAGGTTGTTGTTGTGTGTGGCAGGGACAGGTGGTGTGTGTGTCCCAGGGCCGGTGAACTGTATCCTGCGGTCCACTTGGGGCTAGGATGTGGTCAGCGGCGTTCGTTTTCGTGGGAGCATTGATGAAAAAGGGCAGGTGTCGTGGGGCAAGGGAGATGCGACTGTTTTTGAGTGAGGAGGCTTGTGTCCCAGGTGCTGAAGCTATTTGTGAGCAGCAGATGATGCATCGTGTTGTGTGTGAGGTGGAGAGTCTGTGTCCGCTGAGAGTACAGGTTGTATGTAGGGATGCCAGCGGGTCCCTGTCCTGATGAGGAAAGGGAGGCCGTGCAAGGTGCTTCTTGTCCCCAAGGTTGAGGGATTGGTGCATTTTTGGTCGATGGAGCCCTGGAGTTGGTCCCAGTGTCCCCATTCATGGCTTTTGAGGTGATTTGGGTGTGGGCAGTCGTTTTGCTGCAGGGCTCTGTTGAGTTTGGGTGAGGAGATTGGAATGTGTCCCCTCTGGGTATGCGGGAAGAAGTCTCCACCCCATTCCCCCGCCATTGCCAATCCCGCCTAAAGTCATGTAAAAGCCAGTGACTCCCCTGACCATTTTCTGTATAAAAGCCAGTGACTCCCCTGACCATTTTCTGTATAAAAGCCAGTGACTCCCCTGACTATTTTCTGTAGGCATTGCGGCTGAGCCAGGCATTGTGCAGCTGATGGAATGGATGTTTAATGCCTGAGCCGTGTGTCGTTGTGCGTTCTTCGTGGGGCAAGCTACCCAGCCTTGTTGGCAGAGGTAAGTGGTTGAGTTGTGTTGTGATTTTGTTGTCCCGTTGGTGTGGGAGTGGATGCATGTGTTGGTTTTGGGTGCTTCGTTGTGCAGGCGGTGTTGTTTTTGGAGTGTGGTTTGAGTGGGTGCTGAGGGAGAGGTGTGTTTGGACGTGTGTGTGTTGTGGGTGTGTGGTGGAGCATGTAGGTGGGCGGTGTGTGCTGTGTTGGTGTCCAAGTGTGTTTTTAAGCCGACCAGGATGTTGTCCGGCATACGAGACTATGTCCATTCATCCTCCCTTGTGCGTGTGCAAGTGTCCTTAACGTAGTAGAATTGTAAGAGCTTGTGATGATTGTTTCCTAAAAGGTCTTTCAAACTCCCCCCCCCCCCCCCCCC
>NW_006293329.1:241947-245051 GCF_000327345.1 Myotis davidii
CTTCATCTGTGCTTGTGGTTCCAAGACGTTCCGTGTGAGAAAGTTGAGGGAAGGCCGATGTCCCCACTGGCTGTTGGCTGTAGAGGCCAGGTGGGTGCCATGGCAGTATCCTTGGTGCAATAGGTTTTGATTGGGGGGGGGGTTGTGCGTTCTTCGTGGGGCAAGCTACCCAGCCTTGTTGGCAGAGGTAAGTGGTTGAGTTGTGTTGTGATTTTGTTGTCCCGTTGGTGTGGGAGTGGATGCATGTGTTGGTTTTGGGTGCTTCGTTGTGCAGGCGGTGTTGTTTTTGGAGTGTGGTTTGAGTGGGTGCTGAGGGAGAGGTGTGTTTGGACGTGTGTGTGTTGGGGTTGTAGGTGGGAGCCGTTCAGGCGATGTAGCTCATGTGTGCTTGTGTGAGTCTGTGTGGGGTCCTTGTTAACTGGTGGGTGTGGGGAAGATCAGTGTTGGTGAGTGTGTCCTGCGGTCCTTGGTGATGTGTTATTTTTAGGGTCGTCACCTGGTTCTATTGTTTGCGCAGGACTCATGTGGGCAGCTGTTGCAGGGAGCTGTGGTTGAGTGGTGGAGGTGGCGGTGAGTTGTGAAAGCCCCATGGGTTTCTTGTCTGTTTCGTTTTCTTTAGCATCCCTCTTTTCTATGTAAGAGGACAAACTGCCTTTTTGAGTGTTGTAAGAAATGTCCATGTAGGTTTTTTGTAGAGCATGCATTTTTTGTGATGGTTCTCTTGAGCGGTTCCTGTCTGTTGTCCTTGTGTGGTGTGTGAATGGTAAGCTGTGCATGAGTGTTCCCCTGTGAAAGCAGCAGCAGTTGTTGAGCTCCCAGCTCTCCGGGGGAGTCTGATGTGTATTGATGACCGCTCTTGTTAAGTGTCTGCGGACGTGTGTTACATGGATGTCCCCGTATGAAAGAATGTGGAATGATCCTGATGTCCTTGTTCAGAGTGCTTTCTTTTGCCATGGTCTTTTCTGTCATTCACCTGTGCACATCCTTTTCTAAAATGCACATTGTGTGTGCTAAGGCAGTGTCATCCATGGGTCCTCTCATGGGTCTTGCGTAGAATGACTTTGAAAGAGGGGAATGTCCATTGCAAAGCAGGGAGGGTGAGAGGTGAATGGAATTGTCTGATTTTGGTGATATGTATCATTGCATGTTGTTCAATGAAAGTATATTTTCTGGATTGTGTTACAGAGAGGAATGGAGAGGGACAGGTGTGGGATGCAGAGGTTGAAACATGGATCATCCACCGCCTTCAGAGCTTGAATTGGGGATGGCTGTGCCTACCTGAAAGGTATCTATCTTTGGCTGTCATGGAAACTGGGATATTTGATGGTGCAGGCTGATGCTCTTTGAAGTGATGCAAAGCACTTTCTGCCCATGGCAGCGTTTGAAGTGGCATGGGAATGTTTTTGAACTTGTGGAGTGATTTGGGGAGGAAGTCCATGTTTGTTGGTGTTGGCCTTTGTAAGTT
The DNA here is from genome assembly GCF_000327345.1 of Myotis davidii. NCBI lineage: Eukaryota > Metazoa > Chordata > Mammalia > Chiroptera > Vespertilionidae > Myotis > Myotis davidii. The sequence continues at coordinate 243,413 of NW_006293329.1, forward strand.
AGCAAAGGACGTGTGTCAATTTTTAAAGGATTGATGAGTGTTGCGGTCCTAGCATTGTGCAGGTGAGAGAAACGGAGAGAATGACTAGAGGCATGATGGATGAGTATATAGCTGAGGGAGTCTTTCCTGGGTCATGGCCTAAAGATGCTTTTTCCGTGTTTTGTTTTCCTCCTTGTTGACATTGGTGGCCTGTGAGCTGAAAAGTTTTGTGTTTTAAATGGGTTCGGTGCATGTCCCTATGTTGTAGGTATGATCTGTGTGCCTGTTTGTGTCCCATGCAGGAGATGAGGCAAGATTCTCTATAGGTGTGGTTTTCTTCCATCGAACTGTTTTTCTTTTTCCGTTGCCCTTGTGTTGTGCTGTCAAGGTGCATGGGAAGGCATTGTCCTGAGTTTTGAAAGGAAAGATAGATGCTTGTCTAATATGTGCGTGGTTGTATTTTTTTAAGAATTGTTATTTTTTCCCCGTGAAAAAAATAAGTCCCCATGTGAGTGCCTCGCATGCGTGGTTTCGGAGTGTGAGGAGGTCCTATTGCGTGGGAACTCACGTGAACAGTGGCTTCCACAGATTGTTTTTGTCAGATTTGTGTTATTCTGAGCTTGCTATGTTTTTTTTTTTTTTTTTAGGGCTGCTTGCCTGCTGTTTCCATGTGTGTTGTTCACTGTTCCAATCTGTCAGGGCGATCCATGGGAGTTTTGTGTGTGTGTGCCCCAGCTTCTCTGGATTGTATGTCCCCTGGCACTGTAGAGGAGTGGAGTGTTTCGGTCCTGTTCTTGGGTGTGCATGCCATGCTTGGAAAGTGTGTTGTCAGAGACATGCATCGCCTCCCACAGAGGGTCCGTCTGTCAAGTTTTGCGTGCTTATAGCCACCTGCAGGGAAACCTGTTGTCTGTTCTCACAGGATCGTCAGGTAAGGGCAGAGTGTTTTTGTCATCTTGCAGAAAACATGGAAGTAGCAGACAGCATGTCTGTGTTGCCTGGGTTCCTTGCCTGCTGTTGTGGTTTGTAGGTGTTGGATGTAGAGCTCCTGTGAGAGGTGGATCCAGAAGGAGGTATGGATAGCATGAAAGTTGACTAGAACACCCATTGTTGGAAAGGTCATGGCTTGGGGATCCAGTGTTCTTGTTGTCTTTGTGAGTTGAGAAGGACCTGCCTCGGGTGGGACTAGCATCTCTGAGGAGATGTATGAAGCAAGATATGTAGGAGATGGCTCCTTAGTAGGCAACCATCATGGGCAGGTGGGTGGTGGGGATGGGGGGCCGTTGCCCCTGTCAGGGAAACCTTGCTGAGACTGACATTTGGGTATGTAGGTTTGTGTTTTCCCAAAGACTGTTTCTGAGTCTTGAAAAGCCATAGTCCCTGTCACCAGTGCAGTGTAGGCAGCCCTGAAGTGTGCCATGTCATTGTAGTAAGTGCAGTCCATTCCCTAGGGATTCCAGTCTTGTAGAAGAGGTCCTTGCTCCACCCAGGATCGTAAAGCAGGTTCAAGTGTTGTTCTCCATTTTGAAGTCCATGGTAGTGATATTTGATAACTTGTAGGGGTATAGAGTAGGATATCCCTCAGGTCTGTATTTCTTTGGAGTCTTTTGAATTCCATGTGTTGGGTGGTTGGTTGAGTGAGTGGGTGAGTGGGTGGGTG
>NW_006293329.1:249940-251233 GCF_000327345.1 Myotis davidii
CTTTGTCTTCCTGCAGAAAACATGGAAGTAGCAGACAGCATGTCTGTGTTGCCTGGGTTCCTTGCCTGCTGTTGTGGTTTGTAGGTGTTGGATGTAGAGCTCCTGTGAGAGGTGGATCCAGAAGGAGGTATGGATAGCATGAAAGTTGACTAGAACACCCATTGTTGGAAAGGTCATGGCTTGGGGATCCAGTGTTCTTGTTGTCTTTGTGAGTTGAGAAGGACCTGCCTCGGGTGGGACTAGCATCTCTGAGGAGATGTATGAAGCAAGATATGTAGGAGATGGCTCCTTAGTAGGCAACCATCATGGGCAGGTGGGTGGTGGGGATGGGGGGCCGTTGCCCCTGTCGGTTCAAGTTCTGTTAACGTGCTGTGTATGGATTCTATTAATAGACATTTCTGTTTTCTAGGAGTGTGTGTCCTTCCTGGTGGCCATGTCTGGATAACCGAGGTTGCTTTTGTGATGGAGGGACCTGTGCCTTGTTTTAGAGGGGCCTGTGCTCCTTCCATCACCTGGCTAGCGTAGAGCGATGTCTTGTGCTGTGATGCCCCAGGGTCCCCTCATGGTGCGGCTTCGTAGAGAATGGAAGCTGTGACTGTGTGTGCTCAGCACCATGTATCTGTGTAGCTTGTGCTTGTGGGGAGCTGACATGTGTCCCATAGGACCTGTGAGCACAGTGTCATTTGTGAGTGAATTGTGTCCTTTTGTATGTTTTTAGTGACCATATGAGCGCGCGCGTGCGCGCGCTTGCACACACACACACACACACACACACACACACTGTGTATTGGGTGGGTGGGCTGAAAACTCGGGTGGGACTAGCATCTCTGAGGAGATGTATGAAGCAAGATATGTAGGAGATGGCTCCTTAGTAGGCAACCATCATGGGCAGGTGGGTGGTGGGGATGGGGGGCCGTTGCCCCTGTCAGGGAAACCTTGCTGAGACTGACATTTGGGTATGTAGGTTTGTGTTTTCCCAAAGACTGTTTCTGAGTCTTGAAAAGCCATAGTCCCTGTCACCAGTGCAGTGTAGGCAGCCCTGAAGTGTGCCATGTCATTGTAGTAAGTGCAGTCCATTCCCTAGGGATTCCAGTCTTGTAGAAGAGGTCCTTGCTCCACCCAGGATCGTAAAGCAGGTTCAAGTGTTGTTCTCCATTTTGAAGTCCATGGTAGTGATATTTGATAACTTGTAGGGGTATAGAGTAGGATATCCCTCAGGTCTGTATTTCTTTGGAGTCTTTTGAATTCCATGTGTTGGGTGGTTGGTTGAGTGAGTGGGTGAGTGGGTGGGTG
>NW_006293329.1:251247-255419 GCF_000327345.1 Myotis davidii
ATGGGTTTTCTGTGGTTCAAGTTCTGTTAACGTGCTGTGTATGGATTCTATTAATAGACATTTCTGTTTTCTAGGAGTGTGTGTCCTTCCTGGTGGCCATGTCTGGATAACCGAGGTTGCTTTTGTGATGGAGGGACCTGTGCCTTGTTTTAGAGGGGCCTGTGCTCCTTCCATCACCTGGCTAGCGTACGTAGAGCGATTGTGCTGTGATGCCCCAGGGTCCCCTCATGGTGCGGCTTCGTAGAGAATGGAAGCTGTGACTGTGTGTGCTCAGCACCATGTATCTGTGTAGCTTGTGCTTGTGGGGAGCTGACATGTGTCCCATAGGACCTGTGAGCACAGTGTCATTTGTGAGTGAATTGTGTCCTTTTGTATGTTTTTAGTGACCATATGAGCGCGCGCGTGCGCGCGCTTGCACACACACACACACACACACACACACACACTGTGTATTGGTTGGGTGGGCTGTCAATAACATTGTGTTATTTCAAGGATAGGAGAGAGAGACAGAGAAGACACAGATTGGGAGAGTGTTGTGTGGGACCAATGGAGTTGTGTGCTCATAGCATTTCTTTCTAAGTGTGGGTCTTGAGTCCAAATGGAGGGGTTGGGTGGCTCCTATTGTGTGTTGCTGTTTCTGAGCCCTTGAGTATTTCAGTCCTACTTCATGCACCTCATTTCATGTTGTGCCTCAGCTGCATTAGGTTGAATGTGTGTTTGGTTTGCGAAGCATCTACACACCCATAACCCTGTGTGAAGGTGGGCCACATCCTTTCAAGTGCTCGTCTGTTCTGTTGCATCCCCTTGCATGTTTCTTGGAAGTCAAGAACTGAGGGGAAGTCTCTGTGGAGTCACCCATGGATGATCTAAAGGTGGTTGGCATGGTTTGTTGGAAGCAGTTGACACATTTGGTATGGACAGCCTCCTTTCTTGTGTCCCACCAGCTGCCCCCCTCTCCTGCACCTAGTTTGGTCCATACAGTGTTGTCCCCTGCCCCTGTTTTCATAGAAGTAACAAGTAGGCGTCCATGCACACCTCTACTGTGTCAAGGGTGGGGTAGCAGGATCCTCACCTGTGCTCAGTGGTGGCATGGATGCCTGTGAAAGTGTCCCCCCGCCCCCCATGTCAACTGGTTTGCAAAATTATTGGAGCACTCACCTGCTTATGCTTTTTATTGTGGATCCATGAATACATTGTACAGTCTGGTGCCCAAATCGCAGTTGGCCCAGTTCCTCACTACAATTTGTTGCTCACCTGGGCTTCAGGTGATCATTTTTTTACTCGTCCATCCAGTTCCTGTGTAAAGGCAATGTGTAGACAGGAGTTCCAATGGAGGGGACTCTTCGCTGTTGTCCCCCCTCCCCCACAAGAAAGTTTGTTACCTTTATCTGTCAAGTGCCTATCCACTTGCCTAGCTGCCTGTCAGTCTCTTGGCTACTCCTTTGGCTACCGGCTTAAGGGGTGGTGCATTTTTAGGGGGCTGGGCTGTCTGTCACCAGGCAGTTGCAGGTGATGAGAAGCATGTGTGAGTCCATACCCTGTTCCTTTGAGGAAGGCTCCGTTCAGGAGTGTCGTGCCAGGTGCCGACAACCCCTCAAAAAAAAAAAAAAAAGTGCTCTCTGGTTCCAGATAGCGATGTTATGTGGTGACTCTTTGGCAGGGCTGGTGGTGCCCATCCATGTACCCCCCCACCCCTTTCCCCCCACTGCTCCCGCATGGAGTCTCCTATGGCTTGGCGGTTTGAAGCGGCAATTAGACAACCTTCCTGGGTGAAATGAGCATCTGTTGGGGGCTGGGGGGAGTGCGAGTCTGAGCTTTCCTCCAGGCCTTGCAGCAGCATAGGGCTCCAAAAATCCCCCCCCCCAACGTGTTCATGTGTGAGTCAAGTCCTGGCCTGCTTCTCCTTCCCCTAATCTCAAGAGTCAGCGGGTTCATAGATCCAGCAGTCCCTCTTCCCCGAGAGGCTGCCTGGGGCCTGCCCCCAGAGGGCCTATCGGCAATCTTTCTGGCGCCACCCACACACAGTTAACCCCCCCGCCCATGTGACCTAGGGCCAAAAGGCCGAGACTCTGGTGCGCATCGGCAGGGGTGAAAATAAAGCGCAGGTTTATGGCTATGGGCAGCTGAGTCCCCTGGCTGGGAGTCATCAGTGTCATCCCACAAAATCAGCGCTGCTGGTTCCTGTCTAATGCAGCCTGTTGTGCACTCCCCACTCTGCTTGCCTACCCACTTCATTCCGAGGTGCTGGCCTGACCCTGGGGCTTTTGGGGTTTCCTTGGAACTGAAATAAATTTGTACAGACCTGACTGAATGTCGTCTTCTGTCCTCGGCAATTTCTTCCGCGGATGTGGCCATGATTCGGTAAGTTGAGAGGGCCCCTGTCTACGCATAGCAGTGTCTGCATGGATCACATGGTGGAGCCCACTGGAAAAAGGGAAACCACTGTACTCGCTCTCATCTGTGTGCATTCCTCTGTAGCTTGAAGGATGCTTATGTGTCTGCCTCTGTATGTGGAAGCATGACTCCCCCTTGTGTCAATTCTTCGTGCCAACAGTTCCCCCTCCCGCCCACGCGGGTTCGAGGAATGCAGCTGAAAGCCTCACCTGTGCTTGTGTGCGTCAGTGATTCCTATTCTGAAAAGCACTGGCGCTGGCTGTGTTCTATGCTGTTGGCTAGCACAGCGACTAACTGTTGGTCAAGCCCCTCACATGCCGCAAATTATCCTGGTTCCTCTCCCGCCCCCCCTCTTTCCCGATAATGTGCCGGTACCCAGTCAGTGTACCCCCTGATGTAGTGCCCTATGTCTTACAGATGACAGTGTCCCTTGTCTACCTTTTCAGGTTTGCTTTGAGCCTGTACACTCCTGAAATAAATGAAGTCCATGTTTTGAAGCTGACCCCGTGTAGTTCTTTGTGCCCTCACCCCTTTTCCCCCTCCATGGGCCTTTAACCTGTGAAGTTCAGGCCATCTCGTAGGGGATGCAGAGTATGGCCCATGTGGTAGAGCAGCCTCTGCAAAAAGATAAAGACCATGGATTTGTGAGCCCCATGCACCATTGTTGTCTCCCACTGCCCCCACCCCACCCTGTTCGTATCACACTGTTTGTGTGTTGCTGGATCTTATTACCCCGTGTGTGGACAAGCACGCCCTCCTCCCACCCTTGCCCCCTGGTCCAGTCTACCACTGCAGGGTGCTGCGCTTAATGACAGAGTTATTGTGTCGGTGTCCCTCTCCCCTAAGGGCGTTCTTTCAAGGTTTGTCCTCAGCCCAGCATGCCCTGTGATCTCCACCTCCACCAATGTTATGTCCCTGGTGCTTTTGGAGGGAGGAATGTGCTGGTGTCTTCCCCACCCCAGAGCTTGGGGTGAAGTTCGTTGAAGGTCCTCCCCTATCACCCTACCTGCACCTCATCCACAAGTACTGTCTTCTGGCCTGCTGTGTGTCTTGCTGTTGCACGTTTTCCCCAGTGCCCACCCTCACACAGCATGTCGTCCCCAATGTTCAATGGAGTCACTCATCCACAGTTGACAGGTTGTGGGTACAGGGACAAGGGCAGGGACAGACAAGCGAGTGAGCATGGCAGAAGCTGGGGCCAGGGGTTCATGGAGTGGTATATGGAGTGCAAGGGGTTGCTTCAAGGTCAGACTGTGAGAGGCAGGGCAGAGTCTCGGGGTGTTTGCAGTCTAGGGTGGCTCTTGCAGCTTCCCAGGAATGGAGACTGCAGCTGAGCTCACTCATTCCTGGGTTTGCTCTTTCAGGTTGATGTGTCCCAGTCCCCCTTCATGTCCAGAGCTGTGGGTGTTGGTGGGCAGTTCTGCCTGAGGGTGTCCTAGGCAAGGGACCTGCCTCTCTGCAGCACGGTCTCCAGGCATTGGGCTCTAGCAGCAGCATCATGCTTCCTGGAACCTTTTTGCCTGTGTGCTGGCAAGGGATGGGCCTTGGTCACTACTTTTGCCCTGGGAATGTTATGCCCTGGCAGCAGCAGGGCAACCATTGTGTTCTGTAACTGTCCCCCACACAGCCATTCCTGTTGTCCCCACAGCGGTCACTGACAAGCCTCTCCATGTCCCCTAGCCCAACCTCAGCTACTGTCTGCCCAGAAGCTGCCTACCATCTTCCTGGTGCCTTGCAGCTCAGCCCTCTGTGTGTTTGGAGCCAGCCCTCACCAGTCA
>NW_006293329.1:255681-256523 GCF_000327345.1 Myotis davidii
CTCCCACCTCCCCAAATCCTACTTGCAGCCTCCCAACTCCCCCAATGCCACAACATGTTCATCTGCCTCCTGCCCTCAATGGTGGCTCCTGCTCTCTTGTGGCAGCAGCCACTGCTGCGCACTCAGCTGTGAGGGCTGCCCATTTGTTCCCTCTGTGCTCATGCACAGGCACTCACCTTTTCGTGTAGCAGCACGTGACTGTGAAGTCAGCAATTTCCCCTCATCCTCCTCGTCGGACTCGATTTCCAAGGAAGCCATCGCATCATCCCTCTGTGTTCGATCTGCTTTCATCCTCAGGAGTTGGCCCCCCTATCTGTGAAACAAAGTGAATCAGCATTATTCCCGAAGATTGCCTGTGTGTGATTTTGGTTGCCAGAAATGTGATCCTGGCTTTCCGCAAAGTTTCTGTTGGGTGTGGCCCATGTTCCTGCCGCACTGGCTATATGGTGTATGCATTCAGACATGGCTCTACTGTGGCGGCCATGTGTTTTCCCTGTTGTGACTGCAGATTTCTAGAAGCACAGCAGGTTTCAGTGGGACCTCAGGTAGGTCTGTACTTGCCTTGTGGATGTTTGTGTGCTGTTGGTCTGAGGATGTGTTGCTTTGGTAGGTCCCTCCACCTCTCAGTGGCTGTTCCCCCAATGGAGCTGTTGGCATCCTATCCTTGAGAAAGATGTGGCAGGACTCTCACCCCTGTTGCCCATCGCATCACCTGGGAGTGTTAGGGCAGCAGGTGCATAGCCTGTACAGAGATGGGTGGGTGCTGTGAGAATCCGCTGTGGTCATCTCTGGCAGGAGACACAGGGAGCAGGTAGGGGAGCATTTTCCTGTTTTTACTGATG
>NW_006293329.1:257402-258001 GCF_000327345.1 Myotis davidii
TTATATTTTTATGTAGGTGTTTGATTTTTTACAGAGAGGAAGGGAGAAAGATAGAGAGTTAGAAACATCGATGAGAGAGAAACATCGATCAGCTGCCCCCTGCATATCTCCCAGTGGGGATGTGCCTGCAGCCTGGGTACATGCCCCTGACTGGAACCGAACCCGGGACCCTCCAGTCCACAGCCAGAAGCTCTATCCACCGAGCCAAACCGGTTTTGGCAGACCAGACCTTTTTTTGCTGAAAGCATTTGTTTTGTTTTTTTCTATTAATGTGTCTATTTCATCAATTGTTATTGGCCTGTTCAGGTTATGAGATTTGTCCTCAGTCAGTTTTGGGAGATTGTACTTCTCTAAGAATTTGTTCACTTTCCCGTTCTGCCTCTCTTCCCAGGAACTGCTTTCCCTTTCTCCCCATCCTCCAGAATAATGTTGGAGTGAGCATTGCAAGTGTGAGGCTCCACCAATGCCTCTCAGGTCTCCTGTAAATTCCATGGACTTTTTGGGGGAGCCGTCATTCCTCTACTGTGACCCCAGGGATGCTGATTGCTCCTCCTCTGGAACACTGCCTACTGTACCTGCCTTCTTCCTGTGCCGCCCCC
>NW_006293329.1:258138-258608 GCF_000327345.1 Myotis davidii
GCCCAGTCTGCTTTCATCCTCAGGACTTGGCCCACCTGTGAATCACAGTGAGTCAGCGTCGCTCCCCCTGCCCCCTGCAGATTGCCTGTCCACAGTTTTTGTTGCTATTAAGGTGAACCTGGATCATGGCATAGTTCGTGGTGGGTGCAGCAGCACATTTCTTTGTCTTACCGGCCATCTGGTGTCTGCATTCTCATAGGTCGCCAATGTAGCCAGCATGGTTTTTGCCTGTTGTGTCTGCAGATTCCTGTGAGCCCAGCAGCTTTCAGTAGGAAGTCAGGTAGGTCTGCACTTGCCTTGCGCACCTCTGTGCGCTGCTGGTTCCAGGACGTGTTCCATTGTTGGGTTCCTTGGCTTCACAGTGGCTGTTCCCCCAACGGAGCTGCTGGGATTTCGGAGGAGCATGTGTCAGGATTGTTAGCCCTGTTTCCCATGGCATCACCTGGGAGTGCTAGGGGAGCAGGTGCAGA
>NW_006293329.1:258656-261647 GCF_000327345.1 Myotis davidii
GAGAACATATGGGCCAGTTGGGGGAGCATTCAGGGCTTCTTACGTACTTAACTGTTTCACAGGCTTACCTCCTCCACTTTCAGTGCAGGTAAGGTTTGTCTGGTCCTCCATAGGGGTCCTTGAAGTCCCAATGCATAGGGGCTCCCCAGTTACGGGGTGTATGTTGTAAGTGCTGGGAGTTTGGGTCTTCTTCAGCAGCTTTCTGGGTGCCATTTTGTAGAGTGCTTTCCGTGGTGCTTTCTGAGGCTGGTGGGGATCCAGTCCCGCACACGCACTGTCTGTGCCATTTCTCCGTGAGTTGCTCCCTTTTCTGATGAGTTGTTATGTGCCCCTTCCCCCATCATCTCCAAAACAGGTTCTTCTGACCCTAGGAACACCAGGGAGCTCTGCAGCCAGGAGGATGGGGCCATGGACCTTCCTGGGTCAGGTCCTCTGTTGGGAGCCATTAGAAATATTGGCTTAGACAAAGCCATCTTAAAAACTATAAGTTTCTGGTTCCTTCGGAAACTCCTAATTACCAGAAACCACCTGTGTCTTGCAAATTGGCCAGGAGTTAAAAGATAACCTACCCTCACCCTAAGTACACAACTGCTAAATCTCCACTGACAATCACACGTCTCCACTGATAAGCACACAGCCATCCGAAGGCTGCTAATTCACGCATCTCTGCTGATAAGCACAGCCATCCGGAGTCTACTAAATCTCTAGTAATAGGTTACTGCCCATAGACCCCCTTTACCCACCCCCCGTCCCTAAAACAGTATATATTCTGCCGCTGTAAGAATAAAATTTGAGGCTTGATCAGAATCCTGTCTTGCCTCCATTCTTTCGTGTCCCTTGCTTGTCTCATTCTCCTAGGGTGTCTCTTGGTTCCCCCGTTGTTGTCCCGCAGGCCGGGACAGTCCTCCAGGTCTCATTGGTGTGGCCCAGGGTCTCTGCTCAGACTCCCACACATCGGTTTCCCCAATCAGCCGCAGCTGCCCGTCCTTCCCCTTCCGTTCTCCACTGCTCTTCCTGCTCTTATTCCCTTAGGGTCCCAGAATGCCCACCCTCCCTGTCTCCTGTTACAGAGTGTAGGTCGAGTGCAGTCCGATTTGCTGTTAAGAGCAGCGGAGGGCCCCCCTTGCACGCAAGGAAGCACTTACCCAGGGTTTGCTGGCTTCGGCGGGCAGGTGGCGGGGCTCACGGAGCCCACTTGGTGCATCCCAGCATCGAATCACAGTGCCCATGGGGCTTCCTTGACCTTCCTTGGAGTTTTACCGCGACCATGGCAAGTCCTGTGTGTGATGATTCCAGTCGCCTGTGCTGCGACTCTGTGTGGGCAGCTCTTTGGGCAACTGAGCAGCCAGTGCGCACAGAGGGATGCAGCCATGGTTTGGAGAGGGGATCAGGAGGGTGCACCTTGCTTTTATCAGGTTTCCTCAGAAGGAAGCTACGTCACTCTTTCTCATTGTGACTTATTGGGTGTTCGCTTAGGGGCGTGGGCAACAACTCAGCTTTTCCCGCCAGGATGGGGGGTTGCTTGCTTGGGAGAGCTCTTGCCCGCAGGTGAGCTCCATCTCAATGACAAAGAGCGGCCCCCTCATTGCGCATTTTCTGGCTCTCGAGGCACCGGAAGCAGCGAAGCCCCGACCGGTCGACACTTTACTTACGGCTCTGTCGTCTCTGCTGCCCAGAGACAGCGGGTCCTGTCAGGGACGAGGTTGGTGTGTGAGGCTGGGGATTCGGTCCCCGCCCTGAGGAGAGGGAGCTGTTCTCGCTGCAGCGCACAATGGCTTGCTTCAAGGGAAGGAAGGGGCGAGCATTGTCCTGGCAGCCGCTTGCCGCCTCGTTTGCTTTTGGCTTCAGCCGCTCAGAGCAAGGGCCCTCAGTCGTGTGTTGGAGGCTGAGGTGAGAGCGCAGCGGGTCTCTCTGGAGCGGTTGTGGACGTGAGGTTCCAGGTGAGCCGGGCAGAGCGCGGGAGGGAGGGAGGGAGGAGCGGGGAGTGCGTGCGCTGAGGTGCTAGGTGGGCCCGGACAGCAATCTCTCTGCTTTGCTCCCCTTTCTGGGTCATGTCGGCTTGTTTGCGTGCTCCCTGTTTTCCTTGAAATCATGGCCGATTGAAGCTGGAGAACAGTGTGTTGGCTTCTTTCGTCCTTGTTGTTCGCCAGCCACAGTCACCTGGCGTGGAGATGCACAGCTTCCATGTGCTATTCCACAGGGAGTCGTGACGGGTGGCTCGGTATTGTTGCTTCAGTGCTAATGTCTGCCGAGTGTTTGCCTCCCGTGAGGGCCTGCAATCCTCTCCCACTTCCCTCGGCCCATTTGCATAGGCAGTATTCACTGCATGGCTCTGGCTTCACATTTTCAGCCTCTTCTTAGGGGCCATGCAGTGTTCTGTGTGCTGTGCTCTGCCTTGTCCCACTTCCCTGTTTGCCTGTTCTTTTCCGCTTGTCGTGTGCTGCTGCCACATGCCGTGTGTGCGTGCTCATTCTTGACTCACTTTCTGTTCTGAAGTGGCCTCCTTATCTGCTATGTGTGTGTGTACTTTGTGGTTGGCGTCATGGTTCTGAAAAGTGGTCTGCCTGTTTTGCTGTTCAGGCACTTTTTGGCAGGCAGGGCTGCCCTACGATTCCTGATGTTATTGCTGGTTTATGATTTGCCCTGCATGTTTCCATGCTGTCTCGCGACGTTCGCCTGTGACTTTTCTCCAATTAGCCATCTAAGTGCGCTTTCAGCTTGAAACGCACAGGGTCTGCTGTGCGCTGTGTGAGGGTTGTCCTGAAGGTCTTGCCTCTGCTGCGCTTCCCTTTCCACATTTTCGAGTGTTGCTTCTGTTCCTCTGCTGCCGTCTGGTGGCTGTCAGTGGGATGGCACAGTCTTTTTGCTGCGGTGGGGAGCTGGTGCTGCTCCCTCACCTTTTCTTGGTGCATTGCTGTTTCGAGGACATTTTTAAGGCTGCCTATGACATGTTGTCCTTCCATTCTTCCATTTGTCCTCCCTCCCTCCCTC
>NW_006293329.1:261923-267090 GCF_000327345.1 Myotis davidii
CCTTCCTTCCTTCCTTCCTTTGCAGTTATGCTTTCCAGTTTTGCTGTCTTCCCAGGGCTGTGGATCATTTGTGCCGATTTTGTTGAGGGCGACTCCCTTTTGCTGTTTGGCTCTGTGTTTGAAGGTGTTGTTTGCCTTTTTGAGGGCATGCACTTCTTCCACTTTGGTTGCCAGCAGGTTTCCATGGAGGAGCCTGGTCTGAGAGGGGGATCACCAGGGGGTGGGTCCGGCTTCAGGTCCTTGGGCTCTCACTGTGACCCATACAGGTGCCCGGCAAGCACTTCTGCCACATTTCTTATAGGTATGTGGTGTATGTCTGGAAACCCATTCTTTGGTGCATGTGGCGCTTGCTGCCGTTACCTTGCAGGTTAGTTGGCCTACATTTTCCTGGAGTCCACTCAGGCTGCAGATGTCACTGCGTTGGTTTGCATGTGCGTTTTCTTGTGCCTTCTCGTTATGTCCTGTGCCAGGATGTTTCCTTGGTCATTGGAACCAGGCAGAGCCTGTTTTTCTCAAGGTTTGTGTTGGTGTTGGCCGGTGTCCTTGCTCCGTTGTTCATGTAGTGCCATGTGCCTTGGTTCTAGGCGTATTCCTTCCTGATTGCATGAAGCTATTTCTTCATGTGCTCTTCGATGGGTGAAGAGTTCGCTCCCCCTACACCTTAGTTTCTCTGCCCGCACTCTGCTGTTTTCCACAGGGACTCTCCTCAGGGTTGTTTTCCCGCTTGCATAGTTATGAGTTTTATGTGGCCTTTTTTAGGGTGTTGCCTTTCTGAAAGGGCCACAGTAGTTTATGCCATGCACATCTGACATGGGTCAGTCCTTCATGCATGACAGTGTTGGTATTCCCCGCTGCCTGTGTGCGGATGCTTGGAGCCTGAGGACGGTGTCAGCGACAGGCTTTGGTGGATGTCCCTTGTTATCATTCTAGCCTTCCTGCCTTCCTACCTTCCTGCTTTCCTGCCGTCCTTCCTTTCTGCCTTCCTGCCTGTCTGCCTGCCTGCCTGCCTGCCTGTCTGCCCGCCGCCCGGGTTTGGCAGCATTTCCCAGTTCGCCTATTTTCCATGCTGGCAGCTTCAGATCCCTTCGAAGCCTTAGGATGGATCCGCAATCCCTTCTTTGTGTTCTGTGAAGCGCGCGCCACTTCATTTGTGATCCTTTGCTGCCATCTTGCGGTTATTTTTGGAACCGCAGCACATTTCAGAAAAGGTTTCTGAGAGTGCTGTTTCTGGCTTCATTTCAGGCCTTCCCTGAAGTGTCCTCTGCCTTCTTCTCCTGTTGTGAGCTTCTGCTTTTCCTGCGATTACTTCTTGCCTTGTATTTCCTCTGCGGGCAGCTTTTATGGTGTGGGTGTGGGTAGCTACTGTGGAGAGCTTGGTCTTATTTGAGTGCGTGTGCTTTCCTGCTGCCCCTCCTTGTGCTTCGCTGCGCTGCCTCCTTGGAAGGGTTGCTGTGCGCAGCCTGCCCTCACACTGTGCCGGCAGGATGACTGTGTACACTGTGGAGCCTTCTTTGCAGCTCTTGACTGTTTCTTTCGCCGTGCTCCTTGAGGTGCACTTGTGCTTCCGTGCTGTTTGCTGCTGCCAAAGATTGCTTCCTCTTCACTGTTTTGTTCCTAGCCATGTGTTCAGGCAATTGTTCGCTGCCTGTTGTCGGCTCCAGCCCTGTTGGCAGCTGTTCCCTGATTGCCCTTCTGTGCTTGCGCACCCACATCTGAAGCATGCATTGCAATGGCTCTTTAGCACGCTTCCTATCTGTCCTTTCGGTGCTCACTTTTCCTGTGTCCTTATGGTGCTTGATGCGTGGTTCAGGGTTGGTTTGGGGGGGCAATGCAGGTTTGGAGGGTTCGGGGTTTTGGGGGAGGTTTGGAGGGTTGTAGGTTTTGGGGGTGGTTTGGAGGGAGGGAGGGAAGGGGGAGGGAGGGGGGGAGGGAAGCAGAGAGGCATAAAGAGAAACAGGGAGACACAGGGAGACATGCACAGAGGCACAGGTGCAGAATATGTGCTTGCTAGGTATCCTTTTGTGAGTCTCTTCCCTTCTGTGTCAAGCACCCAAGGAAGCATGCCCCCTCACTGTGAGTCTGCTTCTCAGCTTCGGTCTCAGTCACTGAGATGTGCTGTTGAGACTGCTGCTTCTTTTTAGCCTTGCTGTGGCTGGCTGCACACCTTGCCAGTCTTGTTTATGTTCTTCTGATCGTTTGGAGTATGATTTTGAAATATGGGCCTTCCGTTACCGCAGTGTAGCTGCTGTGCTGCTCATGTGTGGGGATTGCTGTTTGTGTGTTTGTGCCGCTTGATCGTGGCCTGAGGTTGTGGCCCTTCCTTTTGCAATTCCTGATGTGCAATTCCTTTCATTTCTTTCCTGCCCGTGTGTTGTTGCCTTAGGCTGCTGTGCAGTTCCATACTGCTTGTCGATTTCTTTCATGGTGGGTATGAGATGTGTTGCTGGGAATCCGTTTATGACTCAGTTCCACTCACTGCTTTCCAATTGTCTGCAGGGATGTGTAACAGCAGCTCTATGGTATGGCTCCCTGGGAAATGGCGACGACTGTCATCCATTGCAGTGAATGATTTCTGCCTGCCTGCCAGGAAAGGTAAGGGCTGCCACTGCTGTGCAGTCTGTGTGCTCTGCCCTGTGCGGTGCTGTGCAGTCATATGGCCTTCTCTGCTTGGGCTGCTGCCTTCATGCTGGTTGTGTGTGCTGCCGTGGTCGGTGCTGTTTCCTCGTTGGTTTGGTGCTGGCCCTTGCATGTGCTCCTGCCCCTTGAAACATGTTGTGTGCTTTCCAGCACTGGAAGCATTGTGCTGTGTGTTACAGGTGCGAGTGTCTGGTGGCTGTCGCGTGGTTGTCTGCCATGATCCTGTGTGTCTTGTGCATTCATGTTCCTGGTACGATGAGTTCAGCCACAGTGATGATGCGGCAGGGTGCAGGTCAGTGGTGACATGGTGAGCAGGTATGGTGAGGTTCTTCTCAGGCCATTGTAGTGCTTAAGAGGACAGTGTGTGCGTGTTCCATGCCCTGCGCTCCTAGAATGTCAGTCACCACTCTGTTGCCGTTGCCATCAGCATGTGCAGCAGAACACAAACTGGGTCTTCACCACATGCTTGTTCATGCTCTTGGATAGGTGTGTGTTTTCCGTGTCATGAAGTGACCTACTGTTCCATGACATGTCCTGCTACCTGTGTGTGTTGCAGCTTCAACAGCCGACCGCTTTCCCTCATGTTTCCCTTGTGGGGGTTTTCCCCTGATCCCACTGTGCTCAGCTGTCCTGTCTGCTCAACTGCTGGCCCTGTGCATGACGTTTGTGAGCATTGGGCTGCGATTCCTTACCGGGGATGTGTACATGCCGCTGCTTCCCCTTTCCATGACAGCAGCATGGTGGATGTAGCGTGATCACTGCCGTGTGCGTGAAAGGAATATGTGAGCCTGTTGAGAAAACACACAGTACCAAGACACTGTCTCAAGGCCAGAAGCATGGCATTACAGCAGTGGAACCACGGCAGAGGCCCTGCCAAGGAAGTGCTGTATCTGTACAGCAGTGCTGCTGCCCATGGTTGCTGCAGTGCTTCCCCTGATGATGCTGTCTCCCTGTATTTCACAGGAGCATTGACTGTGCTTTCGGAGTGCTTGCCTCATTTCCTTTGTGATGCAGTGCTTACAGTTGTGAGTTGGAAGTCACATGCTGTTGAGACTTGAGATGAGCAAGCTTGCAGCTCGCCCTGTGTGCAAGTGAAGTGGGTTCCGTTAGGGAGGTGCACTCTTCTAGAGTTTGGTCCTGGCGATTTCTTCATGGTCCTCACAAATCATGCCATTGCTGCAGACTGTCCCTGCACCCATATGAATGGGAGGCTAGTGTTTCCTGGGGGCAAGTCATGTCTTGGAATCATGACAGCTTTCACTTCTTCAGGCGCTGTGACTGCCTCCATTCTGGTGGCGGTGCCTCCTAATCCATTGAAAAGTAATCCGAGGGCATCAAAGAGAACCCATGTACCATTGACAAGTCCCAATGGCATGATGACCGTGCATAGTGTGCAATTTATTTCGCGGTGTGCCATTCCTGAGGGAGTAGCGTCCTGGATCCATTCCATGGGAAATTTTCCCTTTCTCACACTGCCTGCTGAATCACTGTGATGTTCCAGACTGGGTACAGCCAAAACACTCCATACTTACTGTGCTGACCATGATGGGCAAATACCTGGGCTTTCCCATATGCGTGCCATCATTCCAGTGCTTGTGACAACCTCCATGGAGCATGTTTAAGGATTGCTAACTTATTCTTTGGTTGTGCTCAGTCTTTGCAGAGGACATTTGGGCTTTCCATTGCATTTGCAAAGCTGCCCATGACAGCAGTGTTTCCAAGGGCAGCGGAGCTGACTGGTCCATTACAAGGCTTCTCGCAGGGTGTAGTCATGTCATCCATTCCAGGGTGATAGCTGTCGCCGGCTATGCCATCTCCCACTCTTTGCATCCGTCCAGTGCCAGCAGAACCTGTTCATCCCAACCTTGCTGCCAGATGCAAGTTGCCTGTATGTCCCCAGACACTGTACTGCCTTCAGCTCCTTGGTGCCACGGTCGTTTTCTTACCATGTGGTGGAATGCTGAAGCATTGCCTACGATCCCCTGCGAGAGCAAGCACTGTCCCACCAAGTCCAGCATTCAATGCCACTGTTTTTCTCAGCAAGGTATGCGTGCTATCCATGGCATGGCTGCATGCCATGGTATGTTCCTGTGTCCTTACTGGTTGGTCTTTTCCAGTGCTTCCACCGATGTCCCTGCTTCTGAGGAGTCTGCAGACTGGGGGTTCCCAATTTGACACTGGTGCTTTCTGCTGGGAAAGTAAGGTGCTCATGCCCAGAGGCCTGTCCCCCATGATTTTGGTTGGCACTGCGGAAAAAGCATTGGTATCCCTATTTCTACCATTAAGTGCTCAAGGTGTTCATAGGCATGAGTGCCAGGAGCTGGTCCATCCTTGCTGTTTCAAGGGACCTGGCATATATGGCATACTGTTCTTAATATGTTTGCTCACCTTCTTGGCACTGTGTTTTAACCAAGGTCACTCCTCCAAGAAAGGTTGTTTCCCCAGGTAGGGATTTTCTCCTGAAGTTAGAGAGGGAATAAAACCTCTTAACTAAGTACCAGGCGGGTAATTAATCACTTTAACTATGAAG
>NW_006293329.1:267251-270113 GCF_000327345.1 Myotis davidii
AGAACATGGACACAGAACTTGGCTGGAGATTGTGGCTAGAGATCCTGGCAAGGCTGCTGACCAACTGAACGTTATCTCCGTGTCATTCCTTCTTCGCCGACTCTGTCCACACCTTTTGGGACCCCTGGACCTGATGGGGCTGGACCCCGGCACATGAGGCCCAATAGGATTCCCAATTGGCAGGCCCCAGACAGCAAGCTGACTCTCTGTGCATTCCGTGAGGGATGGGCCTGCCTCCTCCCTCCTGTGACTGTGTGCTTTCCAGGCCGGCCACTCCCTCCTCCCACCTTGATCATGGCCCAGATGTCCAAGAAGAAGCTCTGTGACTCCCTGCATCCCTCGAGTGGCTATTTTGGGGTGCTTCTGCTCTTTTGGGGGTGGGTTCTTCCCTTGTGCCGCAGGGGAAAGAAGGGCTGCAGGAAGGAAGGGTGCATCCCTTGGCATTTGGGCTCATCAGTCAGTATTTCTGTGTGGCAGGGGCAGGTTGCTGCTTGAATCCTCGCCCTACGAATACACCTGGGTTACGGCACAACTGTTTCCAAGTCCAGCCCTGCAGGCCTGCCTTCCCTCAGGTGCTTCCGGCTGTGTGGGTCACATGATTCCCCCAGGGTTGTCCGGTGATTCCCTGGGTGCGGTGTGTCATGTTGCCTGGCAGATTCATGCATGTGCTTCTGGGCTGTGTTGGGTGTGCCTTTTCAAGGGCAGGAAGTGATATCCTGATTAATGCCATGTCATGGGAGGTGTCTCTGTTTCAGCTCAAATGTGTTGCCGCTGTCTGTCATGTTTCTGAGATTTATGGTCAGCCTCTGCTGTCTCTGGGCTTGGCCATCTTTGCTGATGCGCGTCACCAATGTGTAACAATGCCTTGGCAAATGTGCTCGCTCTGGGGTGGCTTCCCCTGTGTTTGTTCCTGTGCTGGCTCCTCTCCTTTCCTGACCACTGTGTGCTGAGACATGGCAATGCACCATGGCCTCTAGGATGCAGGGTGGGTTTGGAGTCTGCATTCATGGTTGTCAGTGCTGTTTTCCTGTGATGGTGTGACTGCTCTCTGACAGCGAGCACATGAGTACTGCTGCTCAAGCTAAGCCCAAGCTGGCTTAATCATTGCTCGCTGTGGAGACCTGTGTGGTGTTCCTTCTCGTCTCATGTCTGCACAGTTGACTGTGTATTGTGACTGATGGTTTGAGCTGATGGTGCCTGCAATGTGGGTTTGTTGCCCATTACTGTAAGTTCCCCAGGCTGCCATGCACAGCTTATGGCAGCAGCTGCGCCATGCCAGAGGGTTCTATTCCCCCTCTGTGCTTTCTGTGTCAGGCTCCCATGCTGATGGGCACTGCCCAAAGTTTTTTTCTGCCCCTTATCAGACGGTTCGCTGCTGCTTTCTGTGATCGCAGAGAGCTGTTACCTTTTCCATGGACAGATCTCTATTTGGTGCCAAAGACTCCCTGGTCCCAGCCCCCTCTGCTGTGCCTGCAGTGTCTTGTAGCACTTGGAAGTGAGCATGTATTTGATGCCAGTTGTTTGTGCAAGAGTGAGCTGCGGTACTGTTTATTTCCCTGGAGAGTGCTGTTCCCGTGGTTGCCTGCTGTGGTTTAGGCATGTCACCAACTGCTGGTGGCTGATGAGGTGGGTGATCCTTCTGTGTGTGGGCCTTCCCTGAAGCAATTTTTAGAGCATGCCCTCTGCTGCCTTTCTGCCTCAGTGCCAGCATGACGTCATTCACGCGTTGTGTGTGCTTCTCCTGCTGTTTGTGTGCGGTTGCTTGTCCATCCGGTTCGTCTTGCACATGCAGTGTGGACTGAAGGGTTGCTGTGCCTGTAAGGCATGAATTTGTGTGACAGGTAGGTTTGTCTGCTCTGTGTCCCACCAGGTCCCTCTGTCTGAGTCCTGCAAAGACAGATGCCGTTTCCTGGTTACTTTTCTGTGCAGAGTCACAGGGCTACTGGTGCTTGGAATGTTGGGGGGCGGGGGGCTGCCTGGATCTCCTCCTGTGCCCAGAAACTGGGAGAGTGTGCATTGGTGATGCCTTCTGCTTGGCATTGCTTTCTTTGCTGTCAGATGCTGGATTTCTCTGTGCCGTTGGTGTCTGTCAAAACCCCTTGCCTCTTGTGGTGGGTCCTGCCAGGCTTTTCCCTGCTCGTTTCATAGGGTAAGGAGATCCTCCAAGGGCTTCCCTGTGTGCCAGGAGCAGGTGTCCCCATCATCTTTCCTTTGCTTCCTGGGGTACTTATGACTCCTGCACCGCCTTTTTAAAGGGGACTTTCTGTCCTAAAAGAACCCTTTTCCTGCATTTCCTTGCACTGCTTGCGTTGTCAAACCTTGCTGCACAATGGTGCATGTGTCTTCTCTGCCGTTGCAAACATCCAGGGCCTGTGGGAACGGCTATGCAGTGCTGTCTGCGTTGTGCGGATGGTGAGTGACATGTGTGCATGCATGTGCTCTGGTTCCCTTTGGCAGAACTGCTGGGTTGTGCTGCCTTTGTGCTCTTTTTGTTGTGGCTGTGTGTGTGCAGTGGTGACATCAGCAGTGCCTGTTCTTTGCTGGCTGTCAGGAGCATGTGTGGCCTTTTATTGTGGTGCTGTCATGCCACGCAGCTTGTCTTCCCCAATTTGTTTGCACTGATACATTTCCTGGGCTTGTTCGGCAGCTTCCTCCTGTTCTGGGGTTTCCTTACTTAGCTGTGTTGCCTTGCGTGAGTGCCTTACTGCTTTTTACGGTGTGATGTGATGTTCACTGTGCTTTGCCACATTCGCCGTGTTAAGGTGTTTCTGGGCAGGCCTTTCCAGACTGCTTTCTCTGAAGACGGGGTCTTTGATGCTGTGCGGTGCTGTTGCCTTGCTACGCTTTGCTGTCCTCGCCTGT
>NW_006293330.1:0-373 GCF_000327345.1 Myotis davidii
CCTCACCTGCAAGACATGACTCCCATGTGGTTCGTCCTCTTCCTGCTGTCAGCTTCCAGATGTGAGTGACTCAGAGCTTAGACATGAGGAGATGGGGACCCTGCATCTGAGCCCAGGACTCACTGTGATCTCTCTGTCCCAGGTGTCCTGTCCCACGTGCAGATGCAGGAGTCGGGCCCAGGACTGGTGAAGCCCTTGCAGACCCTCTCCCTCACCGGCTCTGTCTCTGGTCATTCCATCACCAGTTGTTACTGCTGGCGATGGATCCCCCACCCCCCAGGAAAAGGGCTGGAGTAGATAGGGGGCATCCGCTATGATGGTAGCACTTACTACAGCCCTTCCCTCAAAAGCCGAACCTCCATCTCCAGAGACA
>NW_006293331.1:0-3106 GCF_000327345.1 Myotis davidii
AGTTAGGCCCAGGAGCATATTACCTATAAACCATGAGCTATTGCAGTAGAACCGCTGTTTCCCTCTTTGACTGATCCCAAGGAGGAATGCTTGGGGTGGAACTCCACCACAGAGGTCAGGGGTCACCATTATGGTGAGGGCAAAACAAATGCCAGTCCCATAGAGCAGGCTGTACTGTCTTACTCAAGCCTTGGAGGTCAAGACAGGTAGATCACAGAGGTATAACTAACTAACTAACTAACTAACTAAATAAATAAATAAATAAAATCTTGTGATTCAGCACTATCTACTGGGAAATAGGAGAAAGACTTCTTCATTAACAAAGATACAAATGTCTAGGGTGATTCTCAACCTTCTGGCCCTTTAAATACAGTTCCTCATGTTGTGATCCAACCATAAAATTATTTTTGTTGCTACTTCATAACTGTAATATTGCAGCTGTTATGAATTGTAATGTAAATATCTGATATGCAGGATGGTCTTAGGCGACCCCTGTGAAAGGGTCGTTCGACTGCCAAAGGGGTCGCGACCCACAAGTTGAGACTGTAGGCAAAGAAGAACAGGAAGTACCATGAATAACTCTGGTAACAAGGGTGATCAGAAAGAAAATGAAAAATCCCCAGAAAGCAAGCTGGAACACATGGAAATATGTGATGTAAATGAGAGATTTCAAATTTGCAATTCTGAAAATATTCAACACGATGCGAGAAAAAACAGACAAGCTATTCAAATGCACTTAGAAAACAAATCAATGAACAAAACTAGTACTTTACCGAAGACATTGAAACTTTAAAAGAAAAACAGAAATCCTGGAAATTAAGCACGCCATTAAGGAGATTAAGAGTGAACTACTGCGCATAGAAAACAGAGCCAACCAGATGGAAGAAGTGATATTGAAGATAGGAATATAGAAATGGCAGAGATGGAAAAAGAAACCCAAGCATCAAGAAAAATAAGAGTTCTATGAGAGCTATCTGACTCCATCCGAGAAAGCAAAATATTAGAATTATAGGCATGCAGAGCAGTAGCAGTGGGGGCATGGGAGGGAGAGACTATTCAAACACATAGTGGATGAGAACTTCCCAAACCTATGGAAAGAACTAGATCCTCAAATCCAAGAAGCAAACAGAACACTTATTTACCTCAATCCAAAGAGACCTTCTGCAAGGCACTTGGTATTAAAGCTGTTAAAAATTAATGATAAAGAAAAAATTCTCAAAGCAGCCAGGGGGAAGAAGGAAGTGACCTGTAAAGGAAAACCCATCAGAATTTCATCCAACTTCTCAGCAGAAACTCTACAAGCCAGAAGAGAGTGGGACAAATTCCAACATCTGAATGAGAGAAATTATAGGCCATGAGTAATATATCTAGCAAAATTATCCTTTAGATGTGAAGGAAAAATAAGGATGTCCTCAGCCTTACAGAAGCTGAGGGATTTTATCACCAGAAAACTTCCATCCCAGGAAATACTCAAGGGAGTTATTCTACCTGAAACAAAGAATGTAAGGTCATGAGTAAGATCACCAAAAATACTTACAACATAAACAGGAATAATTTGTGATGACAAAAGCATAAAAGGGGTGGGGATAAAGGTCTGAACTGGCAAAGGGGGATGAAGATCAGATGAACTCAAAAGGAAAAAAGCTACAGTATAAATGCAGGTTTATTTTTTATAAACCTAATGGTAACCACATACAAAAATCCCCAAACCAGGTATAGGGAAATCTTCATACATCAGTAACTACCCTAAATGTAAATGGTCTGGATTCACCAATAAAGAGGCACAGAGAGGCAGAATGGATAAAAAAAAAAAACAAAACCCCACCATATGCAGCCTACAAGAGACACATCTAAGTGACAAAAGACAAAGGTGGATTCAAAGTAAAAGGGTGGAAAATGATTCTCCAAGCAAATAACATCCACAGAGAAGCAGGTGTAGACATACTTATATATGACAAAATAGATTTCAAGATAACAAAGCAAACAAGAGCCAAAGATGGATACTTTATAATCATAAAGGGGTCACCACATCAAGAAAACATAACATGTCTTAATATATATATTTACCCAACCAAGGAACACAGAAATATATAAAACTACTACTCACAGAACTAAAGGGAGAAACAGATCAAAACACAATCATAGTTGTGGAACTTAATACTCCATTGACAGCTCTAGAAAGATCAACCAAACTGAAAATCAATACAGAAATATCGGTTAGACACTGGGGGTAGGGGAGGTCAGGGGATTGTCAAGGATGGGAAAAAAAGGAGACATATGTAATACTTTAAGCAATAAAATAATTTAAAAAGTAAAAGATAAAAAAATAACTTTAAAAATTGAAAAAAAGAAAAGGGGTGGGGGGGGGAGAAGAAATATCGGCCTTGCCCCAGCTAGTTTGTCTCAGTGGATAGAGCGTCAGCCTGTGGACTGAAAGGTCTTAGGTTCGATTACAGTCAAGGGCACATGCTGGGATTTCGGACTCAATCCCCAGAAGGTCGCATGCAGGAGGCAGCCAATCAATGATTCTCTCTCATCACTGATGTTTCTATCTCTCCCTCTCCCTTCTTCTCTGAAATTAACATATGTATGAAATATCTGCCTTAAATGAAACATTAACCCAAATGGACATAATTGACATTTCCAGGACCTTTCATCGCAGAACATCAGATTACACATTCTTCTCCAGTGCACATGGAACGTTCTCAAGGATAGGCCATATGTTGGGTGACAAAAGTAGCATCAACCAATTCAAGAAGATTGAAATTATACCAAGCATATCCTCTGACCACGATGCCTTGAAATTAGAAATCAACTGCAAAAAGGAAGAAAAGAAATCCACAAATATGTGGAGATTAAATAACATACTATTAAAAAATGTCTGGGTCAAAAAAGACATAAAAGATGAGATCAAAAGATATAGCGAGACAAATGAGAATAACACAACATATCAAAATCTCTGGGATGCAGTGAAAACAGTAATAAGAGGAAGTTGATATCATTACAGGCCTATCTCAAGAAACAAGAGAAATCCCAAGTAAACAACCTAACATCACATCACATCTAAAGAAAAAGAAAAAGAAGAACAAAAGCAACCCTAAGTCAG
>NW_006293331.1:7718-8761 GCF_000327345.1 Myotis davidii
AAAACGAGTTTTTTGAGATATGAGCCATCTCTTGGCAGATATTTTGCTTTGAGTTGCGAGCTAAAATTCGGGTTACGAGCCAGCTTCAGATACCCCACCTTTGGCTGGCGCAGCGAACGTCACAGTGAACGCCACAACATCAGCCCAGCACCACAGTCTCACTCTTTCACTTTAAGATTTGACATACAAGTAATTTGAGGTACGAGCTCCTTCACGGAACAAATTACACTCGTAAGTCAAGGCCCCACTGTACCTCAACATAATAAAGGCCATCTATGATAAACCCTCAGCTGATATCATACTCAGTGGTAAAAAACTGAGAGCTTTTCCTCTAAGATCAGGAATAAGACATGGATGCCCACTCTTACCATTCTTATTAAATATAGTTCTGGAAGTCCTAGACAGAGCAATAAAGCAAGAGAAAGAAATAAAAGGCCTACAAATAGGAAAGAAGCAGTAAAACTGTCACTTTTTGCAGACGACATGATTCTGTATATAGAAACCCTAAAGACTCCACCAAAAAACTATTAGAAGCAATAAATAAATACAGTCAAGTTGCAGGATACAAAGTCAATGTGTAAAAATCCATTGCCTTCCTGTATCCTAACAACAAAACTTCAGAAAAAGAAGTGACAATATACAATTCCTTTTGCAATTGCAACCAAAAGAACAAGATACTTAGGAAAAAACTTAAGAAAGAACGTGAAAGATCTACATATTGAAAATTACAAAGCATTATTAAAAGAGATTGAAAAAGACACAACAAAATGGAAAAATATCCTGTGTTCATGGATTGGAAGAATCAACATAGTTAAAACGGCCATGTTACCCAAAGCAGTGTACAGATTTAATGCAATCTCTATCAAAATCCCAATGTCATTTTTTTAAAGAAATAGAATGATAAATCATCAGACTTGCATGAAACCACAAAAGACCTTGAATAGCCAAGGCAATCCTGAGAAAAAAAGGATGAAGCTGGAGGTATCATGCTACCTGTCTTCAAATTTTACTACAGAGCTACAATAATCAAAACAGCATGGCAT
>NW_006293331.1:8798-15271 GCF_000327345.1 Myotis davidii
GTGTTGGAGGAGAAACACACACACACACACACACACACACACACACACACACACACATCAATGGAACCGAATAGAGAGCCCAGCTATAAAACCTCATGTATATGGGCAGATAATTTTCGACAGAGAAGCCAGAAACACCCAATGGAATAAAGATAGTCTCTTCAGCCCTAACCGGTTTGGCTCAGTGGGTAGACCATCGGCCTGTGGACTGAAGGGTTCCAGGTTCGATTCTGGTCAAGGGCATGTACCTTGGTTGTGGGCACATTCCCAGTAAGGGGTGTGCAGGAGGCAGCTGATCGATGTTTCTCTCTCATCGATGTTTCTAACTCTCTGTCCCTCTCCCTTCCTTTCTGTAAAAAATCGTTAAGACATATATTTTTTAAAAAAAGATAGCCTCTTCAATAAATGGTGCTGGGAAAACTAGAAAGCCACATGCAAAAGAATGAAACTGGATTATAGTTTGTTCCTTTGTACAAAAATTAATTCAGAAGAGATCTAAGAGCTAAATATAAGGCCCCAAACAATAAGTTACAAAGAAGAAAATATTGGAGCCAAACTTATAGGCCTTTGTCATAGAGAACATTTTATGAACTTGACTCCAAAGGCAAGGGAAGTAGAGGCAAAAATAATGAATGAGAAGAGTTGAGATTCTAAAATTTGCAGGTTGAGGGAGAGATTGTGATGCAGTAAGACATATCACAGGGGTGGTTAGAGAGTAGGAAGCCAATAATTGAGTAGGAAAGAGAATTAAGTTTGGGGTTCAGAGGTACATTATAGATATGATAACACATATGCCACACTTGGGGCTGGAGTCCTTTTACCAAAGATTCTGGGCATCATGGTTCTTGATGACCCTCCAGAGTAGTTGATAGCAGAACAGCAGGACTGGGTCCAGGACTGTATACTCTGACTTATATAGATTTCACAGAGGTCCGGGATGTTCCAAAGGTAGGATTATGAAGAGTCATAGTTGGATGGAGGAAAATCCACATCAACATTTTAATAAAATGTTCTGGAACCAATTCCATCTGATTTCCATCTTCTCAGGTATTTCAAAGCCTCAGGGTAAAACACTGCTTAGGAGTCCTTCCAAGTTGTGATGTGTTTCTTTGTTATAGCGAAAACCAGTTAGCAAAGACTCATTGGCACATCACTCTCCAAATGTTGGCTCGTCCTAGACTTCCCACACTTCTCACACATAATCCACCTTCAGACCTGTACTGTCTATAATTCTTCTGAGTTTTTTTAGGGGAAATTATGAAGTTTCAGTGTGATCTAGAAGAAGAGCAGGGGCTGCAGAAACCCCGGTAGGGAGAATAAAAAAGAAACAGATAGACGTAGGATAGACCCTCTGGGATTCATAAAACCGACTGAAAGAGCACCTTGTAGAGTGCTGGTCCAAAGAAAGGCTCCATCCATGATTCTCACTATTATTGTATTGTCACCATCACTGTTGTTTCCACAAGAAAAATAAGTGGGTTATTCCATGGGCCCCTCTGTCTCTGCTGGCTCCCCTCCCCCATGTCACAGTGAATAGGTTGGGAAGGTGAAAGAGAGATGAGGTAGAGACGTTCAGACCTGGTAAGGCTCATGGTTAGTGGAGGGACTCCCTCCTCTTACTAAGTGTATGTGCAATATTTCAGTATGAGTGGTCCATGCATTCACGTATGTTAGCCCTCCTTTCTTAATTTGACAGATGTCTGTGTAAGTTGGTATATATCAGTGATGGCGAATCTATGACACACGTGTCAGAGGTGACACGTGAAATCATTTTCTTGGTTGATTTTTCTTTGTTAAATAGCATTTAAATATATAAAATAAATATAAAAAATCTACATCTTTGTTTTACTATGGTTGCAAATATCAAAAATTTCTATATGTAACACGGCACCAGAGTTAAGTTAGGGTTTTTCAAAATGCTGACACGCCGAGCTCAAAAGGTTCGCCATCACTGGTATACATGTTGGCAGGTTTCCCCAATGTGCCCTCCTGCCCATGCACCTGACAGGAGTCCCATCTGTGGAGATTCACCTCCCATTTACACAGCACAGCTGATGGGAGCACAGACCTGGAGGGACTATCATTCATAATTCCCAACCTATAAGCAAGGAATTCCTGACTAAAATAGAAAGCCCTCAATAAACAGTACAACTGACTATGAAGTAGAATCATAAGGGTATTACTAGAGGACTTCACGTCTGTATAATTAAATTGTCTACATACAAATCCCACAGAAGCTACTGTTGAGCCAGAGGCATGGCTGACAGATTGAGCCAGTCAGTCAGAAGACAACAGCCCTTTTTAGATTCAGACAGTTTATTACTCACATAAAGAAAGAAAGTAAGTACCCTGCCCCTTGCACAGGGTAGCACTCAAACAAAGGGGTCAGGTGACTGCAGCAAGGATGACAGGACCCTGTTGCTGAGGAGAGAATGCCATTTGTATCTAAGCACTTTTGTAGCCTGCAGCTCAACCCCACAGTACTTAGATGTAAATATTTAACTCCATATTGACTATGGGCAACTGAAGTAAGAACAACAGTGTGTGAGAGTGGAAACATATTGCCTTTTCCTTTTGCAAAGAAATATGTGCACATTAATGTAAGCTATCCAACACGTTTCTAGAAATGGACTCAAGTTAGATCATAAGGAATATGCCTGGAGTCCCCAGTTTCCCTGATATCTATGAATGTGTTTTACTTGATTGAGTAGTTATATGTCCCAACATGGGAAGGTTTGTTACTTCACTGAGCTTAAAGAGGACACTGAGCTCTGAGAGGTTAAGTCATTGGACAAAATCTCACTTGTAAGTGGTGGAGTCAGACCCCTGATGTCATGGGAGGGAATTATAAGCATACTAGAGGCCCAGTGCATGAAATTTGTTCCCTCAGTCCAACCTGCACCCTCTCCAATCCAGGACCCCTGAGGGGATGTCTGATTGCTGGTTTAGGCTAGGATTGGGCCTAAGCCAGCATTCAGACATCCCTCTCACAATCCTGGACCACTGGCTCCTAATCACTCACCTGCCTGCCTGCCACTTGCTGGCCTGATTGCCCCTCACTGCCTCTGCATGCTGGCCTGATTGCCCCTAACTCCACCCCCGCTGCTGGCCTGGTCGCCCCTAACTGCCCCCAACACTGGCCAGGTGACCTGTCACGTCCCTCCCACTGGCCTGGTTGCCCCACGCAGCCTGCTTGTTCAGTTGTTTGGTCATCCCTCACTAACCCCCCTACTGGCCTAGTCATAGGTAGCCATCTTGGGAGGGCATGAGGGTTAATTTGCATATTACCTCTTTATTATATAGGATTATTTAAAACTATGAAGGGGCCAGAGCTAGAAACTGGTAATAGCATTGGACTCAGGAGTGCAAATGGGATGGAGGTCAAAGAGGAGATAGAAACTTATTTTTCATTAAAAACAAAACAAAACATGTACTGGAAGTTTTACTGTATATTTGCATGTTTCTGAAAATTTAAAAAGAATCCAGGTTGGGACAATAACCAGGAGAGTCACCACGTGGCATGCTCAGCAGGATGACAGAGGTGAGCAGGAGTGCTGTGGGCAGATGGAGTGGGTCCTCATTCTCTTTCATGGTGAGACAGGCTGCAGGATGGGAGGGGGGGGGAGGAAAAAAGGTGGGACAGGATGCAGGATGGGAGGTGGGAAAAGGAGCTGAACCCTGATGAAGTAACTTTTTCAGGTGAAGGGTGCAGGGCTGCAAGCAGAGATGGCAGGAGCCAGGCTTGGAAACCTGTTGGGGAATTTCAGGAGAGGCTGTTGGACGGGGGATGAAGGCCAGCGCTGCTGCCCACAGAGCTGCAGAGGGGAGAGCAGGGCAGGTCATGCAGCCGTACTGGGCACACTAGGGAGTTGGAGTTTCATCATGGAGACACCCAATTGTTTGAATCCAGATCATGTTGCTGATACACTGAAGTGTCTGCCCTCACACTTGGGACTGTTAGTCATCACAGCAGCAAGGCAGTGGTTCCCTGTATCACTCATCCACTCCCTATTATTATCTCAATTGTTCACTTGTCTCTCTGTTACACTATTGTGGTGTTGGTGACAGTTCCCATGCATTTCTTGCATTTCTGCTTGTCTTGGAGTGAAGCACTGACTGTTTTCTCCTCCACCTTCTTTCCAAGGATGTTTGTACAGTGAACAGCCGTGGAAGGTGGAGAGGGTGTCCCTCTAGAGCACAGGGTAGATTTGTTTAGCGTCCTGTGTAACAGTGACAAGGTCTTACTCCAGGACAAGGCAAGGCAGGCTTGCTGCCCGATGTGAAAATTCACATTTCCTCACTTTGGGGTTCATCTAATGTGATGAACACCCACTGTGTGTGCTGGCTTCCCCTGGACCTCTTCCATCCCTTTGTGGGAATTGGGGCTCTGGGAATAGGTGCAAATTTGGATACTCTGGTTACTCTCTGTTGCTGTGATAGGAAACTGTCCTTTGTCTCTGACCCAGAAGACTGTGTCTTCTGAGAGAAGTCATGAAACTATGGCAGCGTACAGTTAATATCTCAGCCCCTTCCCAGTTCCTGAGGGCTCATTTAAGTTTCTCTTTACTCATTGCCTTTATTTATTCTTTGTTTCTGAAAGGACTCCAGTAGGCACCATATGGCAATTTCTTGTTACAGATGAAAGACAAACTTACGTGTAAGTGATTTTGCTTTATTTACAAAATTACGAGTACTTTTTATTGAGATATAATTCATGCCACTTCATTTTATTTGATTTTAGAGAGAATGGAATGAAGGGGGGAAAGGAGAGAGAGAGAGAGAGAGAGAGAGAGAGAGAGAGAGAGAGAGAGAAAGAGAAAGAGAAAGAGAAAGAGAAACTTTGATATGAGTGACCTGGGACAAGGATTGAACTTGCAACACAGATATTGCCCTTCACTGGGAATTGAATCCATGACCCTTCAGCCAGGGCATGTTTACCACTTTAAAGTATATGATTCAATGATATTTTTGCTGACTACATTAAACACTTCTAAAGAACACAATGAGACTCCCCAGGAACGTAGTCTGGGTGGAGACAATTTCCACCGGGTGATGGGAAGAGGTCCAGGTGACCCAACACAGAGGGTTTCATTACAGGAGAAGAACCATGAAGTTAGGAGACCTGAACCTTTCTTGACTCAGTCATGGAGAGACTCTTTGTATTCTCCTCTGAAGGCATCTAGCCTAGACTGTCCACTAGATCCTTCTGCAGTGATGGGCATGCGCTTTATCTGCACTGTCCAGTGTGGTAGCCACCAGACACACGAGGCTATTATGGACAAAACAGTGGTGCTGTAATAAATCACAAATTCATGGTGGGTAGTCCCACCCCAGGCCTGTTACTTCTTTAGCTCTGTCCATTGTTCTTGTGCATCTGCTTAACACACCTTTAAGGTGCCAGAAGTAACACTACTTGAAGGCACAACCACCCTTAAGAAAACACATAATCTTCCTAATTATCCTGTCATCCCACCCCCACCTTGCTTTCTCCCATGTCCATGTGATGTTCCTTACAGTCCCTCCTGAATTTCAGCTGCATACAAGAAGCTGCAAAACTTATTCCCAGAGTCTTTGAGGTCTTGCTCCCAAGCATATGTTGTCAGTTTGGCTCAAATAAACTGTATATAAAATTCTCTACAGGTTTGGATGTTTCTTATGTGGACACTATGAGACACTTGAAATGTGGTTTGTAAAACTAAGACACTGAATTTATTTTGTTTAATTTTAATTCACTTAAAAGCAGCAGTTGTGCAGGGGCTGCCATATTGGATACCATGTTCCTGAGAGAGATACACTGCCTCAGGGTGCTGACCGTCCCCAAGGCCCCCCAAGGTCGCCTCACCTGGAAAACACTTCTGAGCTACGGCCTGGAGTCCGCAGGTCCTGGGAAAGCCCTGGGTTCCAGGAACTCACTCTGGATTCCAATGGCTCTTCCCAGGTCTATTGCTTCCAAGCTGCAGCTGAACCTGTCCCAGGGGATCCAAGCATTGGTCTCAGTCACAGGGAGCTCTCCAATGGGACTGAGCCCTGGACAAGCTGAAGCAGCCTTCTTTCGGGTTGTACCCGGGATGGACATGACCTCTGAATGAAAATTGTGCCTGGTGAAGGTGGGGGGTTGTAGAGAGCCCCTGGTAAGGCACATGGGTATTTCTTTAATAAATTGTCAGCTGAATCCAGGGTGATAGGCAAAGCCACGTCCTGGAAATACATCTTGCCAAAAAGGCAGAAGTGTTCTCAGCTTGACCTTCATTTTTGCCCAGGTGCCTGGGAGTGGGTTTTATTATGTAAATCCAGCCAAGCACCAGGAATGAATATCACTCAGGCCCATCCAAGCTCCTTTGTCTTGACCTTTGGTGAAACTTCCTGGTATTTGGGATATAAAATAAACAGGCTCTATGGGTGCTGGGTCTCTGTCTCTCCATCAGAAGAGGGCAGCAGTCCCACCTGGCCCCAGCTTTTCCTTCCATCTCTGT
>NW_006293331.1:15476-18093 GCF_000327345.1 Myotis davidii
GTGAGAAGTTTGCAGAGCACAATGTATGATTAAATCAATTTATCCTGATCGGCATGCAGACACCAGAAGTCACTAAAGGTCCCAATCTGCTGACCTGAATTTTCATATTTATCTTGAGGGAGTGACGCTCCCAATCTCAGTCAGGATCTGAAATGGTAAATACATGGGAAGCTGGGTTCCTCTGTTCATTGCGCAAAGTCTACTTGAAATATTGGGGTGAGCAACACCAAAAGGAATCTTTGGTGCTCAATAATCTCTGTGAGAGTGCAGAATCTCAGAGGGAAGGTGGGAGAGGGTGGGTGGATGAGTAAGAGGTTATCAACCAAACACATTTTATGCATATATGCATAACCCCTGGACACAGAAAATAGGGTGGTGAAAGCCGGGGTGGGGACGGGAGCGGGCTGGAGGGGGCCAATGGGAGGAAAAATAGGATATATGTAATACTTTCAACAATAAAAATTTATTTTTAAAAAATCTCTGTGATATTCACAGGCAAATCTGAGTGAAGATGCAGATGGCAGACACATCGTGGGAGAGCCCCAGGGTGAGGTCAGGGCAAGG
The DNA here is from genome assembly GCF_000327345.1 of Myotis davidii. Classification (NCBI taxonomy): domain Eukaryota; kingdom Metazoa; phylum Chordata; class Mammalia; order Chiroptera; family Vespertilionidae; genus Myotis; species Myotis davidii. Next base: position 16,041 of record NW_006293331.1, read on the forward strand.
GAGAAGTGTAATCTTACCATGTTTTACAAATGTGAAAACCATATTCACTTGCCCACATTCTCATCTACTGTGTGACCTTGCCACTCCTGAACTCTAGAGATGGAGTCTGACTGACCTTTGATTTGGATCAGTCTGAATGACTCACTTTCCCAACAAATGTGGCACAAGTGGTGCTGTATGACTTCCCAGGCTGGGCCAAATAAGGACACACTGTGTCCATCTTTCTTTCTTTCTTGGAACAGCTGCCCCTTGAGACGCTCTCACTCAGACCCTACCCCACCCCACCAGTAGGTAAGTGCCCAGGGCTCAGGGTGAGACCAGGTCTCAGTGTTCTGGCTGAGTCCCAGCTGCTGGAAGTATTTGAGTCATCTTAGCCCAGGTGCCAGACACCTGCACAGTGGGCCTCTGGATGATTCCAGCCCCAACCTTGGGGTCACCCAGCCTTTATGCCTTCCCAGCTGAGGCCCAGAGACATTGGAGCAGAGACATTCCTTTTCCTCTGTGTCCTGTCCAAGCTCCTGACCCACAGGATCCATGAAAACCCTAAAGTGGTGGTTTTTGCCACTACATTTGTGGTGGTTTCTTATGAAGCAACATGTCACTAGAACAGACATGGGTATATGGCCATGAGGAGCTGCTAAAACAGAGACATAAACCACATGGTGTTGGCTTGGGGCTAGGGGATGGAAGACACTGAAAGATCCTAGAGAAAGTTCATGGAAGCTAGAAGGGCCTCAGATCAACTCTAGGTGCAAGCTGGGAGGACAGGGGCAAGTTGTTATGGAATCTGAGGAAAAGTAACTCGTACAGTAGCAGAAAGTTTGGCAACACTGACACTTGAGGTGATCTTTAAAACAGTAAATATACTGAGTAAGCTGCTAGATTTAAGAATATTTCTAGCCCTACCCAGTGACTCAGTGGATAGATCATCCATCCTCAGACTGAAGGGTGGAGGGTTAGATTCCAGTAAAGGGCAGGTACCTGGGTTGCAGGCTCTATCCCTGGTACACTTCTGTCTAGTGACATGTTGCTTCTTTCACATCGATGTGTCTCTCCCCCTCCTTTCCACTCTCTGAAAATCAATGGAAAAAAAAATCCTTGGGTGAGGATTCACAACAACAACAAAAATAATATTACTAAACAGAATACTAAATATACCCAGTGGTTTCTTTTAGCCACATATGATCAAAATAGGGATATGAGAGGTATCAAAAGAGAAAATATCCAGTTTTCCAGCAAATTTTAGGGGATATGTATAGAATTAATAGGACTTGCTGAGTACACACACACACACACACACACACACCCCTGTTTCTCAGTTCCTGCCTCTCCAAATAACAAGATTCTCAAATTATAAAACAGATTCTTGGCAAAGATCAAATCAGGGTGAAGCTGTTACGTTCTCTTTAAGACCTCAGAACTATCCAGGGCGATGCCATCACACAAAGCCTTTCAGCAGAGCAGTATGCCCTCTCTATCTCAAGGTCAGTCTCCCAGATGCTGCCAAATAAACTAAAGGACATTTAAGAATCTGAAGGTAACTGAATATCAAAGAAATATACAGTATGGGTTTTTTTCTTAAAAAATCTTTATTGTTCAGATTATCACAGTTGTTCCTCCTTTTTCCCCCCATAGCTCCCCTCCACCTGGTTCCCACCCCACCCTATCCCCTTATCCCCAAGCACTGTCTTCCTCCATAGGTGTACAATTTTTTTTTATCAGTGTGAAGTTATATTATTCTGACAATATAACACAAAAGTATTTTAGAAATTAATAAAGGGGACATCTGTAATACTTTCAACAATCTAATATAATAATAGAGAAATGTGCAAATTAGCCAGGATGCCACGTAATGTCACCACCGATCTACAAGTAGCAGAGAGCTACAGGAGGGCAGGACAGCCAGCTATAAGTGGTGGAGAGCTATCAGTAGCAGTGAGCCGGGTGGCCAGCTGAGGCAAGCGGCAGCGAGCTACTCAGCATGGATGCCTGCGCAGGGCTACTAATAAAAAATATATAAATAGATTAGTATGGACATGAGTGTTTAGTAAAT
>NW_006293331.1:18237-19322 GCF_000327345.1 Myotis davidii
CCCAGTGAGAAGCCCCAGCTAGCTTGAAGAATATGAAGGGTGCGGCTCACAGTGCTGAGGCAATGCATTATTCATGAGGCATCGCCCAATTGTTTGTGGTAATAAAATCTACAACTCAGCCCAGGACTGTTTCATGCTGTCAATTAAAAGTATGTCTGAAAGGGAACATGGGTGTTATTTCCACTTTCCCATGACATCACAGTGGCAGGAACTGGCTCCTGAGCTCATAGAAGCCCCCTCCACGTCCCTTCAGTGTCCTGAAAGCCACAGGGCCTGGGACAGATGGACACAGGCACGGCCTCACTGTCCTTGGGAGCCAGGCCTCCCAGCCGTGAGCTGGGTCCCTCGCTCCAGTGGCAGCTGGAGATGGGGTAAGAGTGCCTTCCAGTAGCAGCAGGGAATGCAGAACCACGCACAACAGTTCCACCGCTGAGAAGTTGGCTGGCTGAGTGGGCTGTGCTCTCACTGTGTGAGGAGAAGTGAGGACAATGTCTACAGAGAAGGAAAAAATCGATGATGACGGAGGTCATGGCTCTCTACAAAGGAGACGCCAGGTTGAAATGGTGACAGAGGCTCCATGCGAATAGAAGCTGCCGCTGCTGCAGATCGCCACTTTCTAGCACTTTCTGTCTGACCTCATTTATCCTCAGAAGCCTGGAGTGTGTGCTCTGATGATCCCCACTCAGTTTCACTCTCTCACCCCACAAAGCTGAGCCATTCCTGGGACTTTAAACGCCTTATCTCCTTATCTCCTGCATGACTGTCCCCTCCTCTGAACAAGAAATTTTCTCCTTCCTCAGGCTCACTGGGTACTCTCACCTCCAGGTTCACAACTGTAGTCTTCTTGCAAAGCTCCTCTATGACATGACATGGCGAAGGGACCCCCTCACTAAGCCCATAAATCCCAAGGCCAACATTCTCTTTCCTTTAATGCTCTGAAAACTACTCTGACCTTGGTGCCTCCCCCTGCCCCCCCCCCCCCCTTCCCTCACTGAGCCTTTTCAGGTGTATGATTTTTGTCGTCTCTTTCCTCACCCTCCACACTCCTTCCCCCCAAGAATTGTCAGTCCACTCCCTTTCTATGC
>NW_006293331.1:20337-28078 GCF_000327345.1 Myotis davidii
GTCGGTTTCTAGAAAGTTCTTGAAAAACCTTAAAAGTGTGGTTTTGAACTCTATATCCAGTAGTTTGCTTTCCTCCATTTCTGTCATTTGTGCTCTGTTTCTTTGTCTCCACATTTTGGCAGCTTCCCTGTGTGGATAGAGTGGCTTTGTGTGGTAGGTGTCCTATAGGGCCCAGTGGCTCAGCCTCTCTAATTACCTGAGGTTGACACTCTTGGTGCACCCATTTGTGGGCTGTGTGCACAGTCTTGTTGTAGTTTTGTCTTGATTTCTGTTGGTATCACAGGCCAGTTGGCTGTGAGGACCAGCTGTGTCTAAAATGGGAGAACTGTTGAGCTGGAGACACCCTTATGGAGCAGGACTTGCTCCAATGGGGCTTTGGTGATCACTGAATCTGCTTCTTGAGTGTGTCGCTTATGCTTTGGCACTTTGACCCAGCAGCAGTTTTTTGGTTTTTAGATTGCAAAAGAACAGGCCATTCATATGCAAAAGCCTCTGCTCCCAGATTGGGTGGGGTTGTACATTGGGTGGGGCGGGGCCTCAGGGAATCACCAGGGTGGAGCAACCCACAATGGCTGCCAGTCTGCTCTGCCTCTGAGAGGTCCCATGCAGGAAAAATGATCATTGCAAGCACCTCTGAGAGAAAGCCACCCTTGTGCTCCGGCCTGATGCCAGACAGTCCAGTTTCTCCCTGTATGAGTCTGGGTCTTCAGAGTCTTGCCCAGAATTGGAGTTCAGAGCAATCAGGAGCTTGTATCTCCTTCCCGATTGAAAAAGAGAACAGTGTGCCCAGTTGCCAGCCCGTTTCCGCATGTGCCTCCATACTTCCGCACTTCCCCACCTCTGCACCTCCTACCAATTTTCAATGCACTTTTCTCTTTTATTCTAGTTGTAGAATTTCCACTCAGCCAGCCTTCCAGTGGTTCTGGATGATATCTGTTTTGTCTTTTAGTTGTAGTTTTGATGTGGTTGTGCGAGGCAGCAAGTACAAGTGTGTATCTTTGCTGCCATCTTGGTTCCTTTCCACTCCAGTGTGGGTTTTTTTAATGGTATGGACATGAGTGAGGACATGTCCTCACATGAGTGAGTCCCACCCTAAAATTTATAGAACAATCACAGTTTTAAGAGGATTGTATTAATAGGGCACTATCAGCTTGAGCTAAAAGTGACAGAGCCCTAGCCAGTTTGCTCAGTGGATAGAGCGTCAGCCTGAGGACTGAGGGTCCCAGATTTGATTCCAGTCAAGGGTATGTACCTCGATTACAGATTCGATCCCCAGTAGGGGCTGTGCAGGAAGGAGCCAATTGTTGATGTTCCTCTCTCATTGATGTTTCTACCTTTCTGACCCTCTCCCTTACTCTCTCTCTAAAAAATAAATAAATAAACATTAAAGTGACAGATACAAAGATACCTATAGACCACCAACATGCTATGGGCACTCTATCAGCTCCAGTTCCATTCATATCTGTCTCTATCATTCTCTCTCCCTCTCTCTCTCTCTCTCTCTCTCTCTCTCTCTTTCTCTCTCTCTCTCCCCCTCATTCACACACACACACACACCATTCACGTACCCTGACCAGCTATGCCCTCTACTCACTCCATAGTTATCCAGGGATCAACTTGAGTTCCAGCATTTGTTGCCATGTTTGGATATATCTCCTAATGAATTTGAAAAGTATTGACATGGGTGAGGGTGAAGGCCAGCCATTCTAGGATAATTGCAGCACCGTGAAAGTTTACATCTTTGATATCAGAAAGTAGAAGAGAAAGAGTCAGGAGTTAATGGCAGTGAATGTGTCCACTCCGAACTGGAAAGCCTGTGGAGGCAAGTTCTACCCTTGAGACTAGATTGCTTTAGGATCCAGCACAGCCACAGGAACTGGCTGATAGCACTTTGTTCAACTTGCCATTTTCCAGCATGTTCCTTGCATCAGACTCCCTGTGGGCCGTGATGTGGTAGGACCCACGTGTTTGAGCCCTTTGACCTGCCACACCTGCAATCACACTCCTGTGATCACACAAATTCTTCCTTTTGGCCTGCAGAGTCCCAAAAGGTTCTAATTTTTCCCCCCAGAAAATGAAGTACAGGTACATAAATTAAGGAAATATGAAGATGTTTTAATGTTATTTTTTATTTAATTTATTGGTTAATAAAATTACACAAGTTTCACATATACAATTATACAATTCATCATCTGTGTGAATGACAAAAAACACACAAACAAACCTAAATGTGACAACTTTAGACTTTTATTTCAATATATGTAGTAAGAAGTATCCATTAACAGTGCTGAAAGGTCAGTCTCAAAATACGAAAAAGCTTAGGATTTAAATCTAGAAATAAGAAGAAAACCTTTTTTCATTACTTGCTCATGTTTCTTTATTTTCCTGGGGTAGGTTTGGGCCTGAGGTATTGGATCAGACTTAGGAGTCTAGAGGGGCAAAGGAGGCACCGTTTTGGAGTAAAACAAGTCACCACATGCCCAAGGCTGAGGGAAGAACCTATCAAAGTGTAGCTGTGGTTTGTAACTGGGTCTGGATTTGGGTTGCATGTGAAGAGGAATTTGAAACACTTTGTATCAGGAATTACCAAATGATGCACATTTCACATCCCATCAATCAGGCCTGCACAAAGACTCATGCCTACTTACATTCAGTGTGCTCAAAGCAGCCCGGAGCAGGAACTCCAGACAACCAAGTGTGGGTTCTGGTCTGATTAGAAATCGAGTGTGTGTGTGTGTGTGAAGACTTGATATTTTTGCTTTTAAAATTATTTTTATTTAAAAATTTTAATGTTGACGTTATTGCCAATGTCCCCCTTTTTCCCTACTTTTGCCCATCTCCACTCACTCCCTCTTACCCCTCCCTTGTCCCTCACCAAACTATTATCTATGTCCACTCACATTAAATTGTCCAACCAGCCACATTTCCACAGTTTTCTTCTACTGGACTTAATTTACGCTCAGCAAGGCCCAGGCACATCTGTTAAAGAACTTACTTTTGCCATAAAGTAACAGTATGTTAGACCAGTGACGACTGTTCACATGTTGCAGGAATACAATAATATACGTTTAGGCTTATTATACATTTTAGTGCCATTTCTCAAATTTTTTTTTATGAAGGAATATTGTTCCTCCAGAAGCTGGGCTCACAGCTGGCAAGCAAAGCAATGGTGGCAGGAGCCTCTCCTGCCTCCACTGCAGGTGGGCAGTAAGGAGCAAGGGGTCCTGGACTGCGAGAGCCCTAGACTGCGAGAGGGATGTCTGACTGCCAGCTTACAGGCCAAAGCCAGCAGGCATACATCCCCCAAGGGACCCTGGACTGCGAGAGAGCACAGGCTGGGCTGAGGGACCCTACCCTCCAGTGCATGAATTTTGTGCACTGGGCCTCTAGTCTAAAATAAATAAATATATTTGAAAAATATGGTTCTGGATTGCAGGGAGTGATTGGGCACTTACTAAATTATTTAAATTCATTGGCATCATCAATGATGCCCCCAAAACTACCACTGAAGCTTCCCCTCTCCCTTCTCAAAGGACATTTAGAACACACACAGACACACACATCATTTATGACATGAACTATTGGTCATGGCCTGATTCCCTAGTTGTCAGTACAGATAGCACTTCTTCCTTGGGGCACTCACTCATTCTCTCCCCAGATTATGTTATCTCTGCTTTGTGTCCCTTTACTTTTCTACATGGATTTAAAAAAGTAATTCAATACTTATTCCTTTAATGTCTGTCCCCTGCCCTAGACTAAACCATTTGCCTTGTTGGAAGCTATGCACTCTGCTTCCAGCACAGGGCTCTGCATGGAGCAGATGCTCTCTGTTTATTGACATCAGCAGCTGTATCCAGGAAGGAAGTGGAGGTGAATTGGATCCACTTTGATAAGAAAGGATCAGGAAGACCAAATACTTAGGAGTAAATCTCAAACAAGTGTTCAAGGTCTTCACACTGACAACTTCCAAACATTGCTGAAATAAAGAATATCGAAATAAATTCAGACAGATCTCTTCCATGTTCCTGGCTTGGATTTCTCTATAGTCTTAAGATATAATCATTCCCTCCAATTGAGGTAGAAATTCTTTGCAATCAGACTCAAACACCCAAAAGGTTTCTTTATTTTTGCTGCAAATTTACTTGCAGAATGTTATCTAAGGACCTAGAAAAAGTAAAACAATTTAATTTAGGAGAATAATGATTATGTGTAAAATAACAGTAATAAAAAAATATTATACTGCTTTAAGGACAGAATTCATCAATGGGACAGGACAGAGAGCTCAGACAGACCCACACATATATGATCACCTAATTTTCCAAAAGACACCACTGCAATTAGATGGAGAAAGAGTGGTCTTTCCGTATGTGGTGCCAGGTAAGTGAATATCCATGTGGAAAAATGAACTGTCTCACACCTAATACAAAAATAAATTTTAAATGGATTATAGGACTAATGTGAATCATCAGACCAGAAATCTCCCAGAGGAAAACTTGAATTTGGGATTAACCAACAAAAAAAAATCCTTTAAAGAATTAAAAAAGCACTAACCATCAAAAAACTAATTAATCAATTGATAAATTGGACTTTATTAAAATCTTCTGTTCATGAAGAGTGTGAAAAGGCAAGACACAAACTATGTCAACGAGAGAAGGAGAGATGAGCTAGAGACAAGGAAATAAACATCCAGAGTGTAGCACCAATAAGAAAAAGACCAACAATCAATGTTTAAAAACAGAAATAGAGCAGACACCTCAAATGAGAGGTTGCCAACTAGTCCATGTGCAGATGAAAACTTGCACTTCAGTCCTCATCAGAGAAATGGAGGAGATACAGCCACTCACCCATGAGAACGGCTACAGTTTAAAGGTGGCAGCACCATGTGTCAGCAAGGTGTGCAGCAAAGGGGACCCTCTAGGGTGCGAATTGCTCTAACCATTTCAGAACCATGTTTTATCTGTGAAAGTGAACATATGGCCACCCTGTGAACTGGTAACTCCCTCTGAGGAGATGTACACATGGGTTCATCAAAAGGCATGTACAGGAATGTTCAGAGAAGCCTCATTCGTTCCAGTCCCAAACTGGGAACAGCTCACGTATCCACCAGTGACAGACAGACAGGTAGATAGTGGTAAGTTCACCAAGTGGGATGAATGCTCCCCAGCGACAAACACGATCTGCTGCTTCACACATACTGTGTCTCTCAGACATCCTGTTCCATGAATAAAGCCAACCCCGAAGACAACATAATGTGTGGTTCATATTGCTAATTCAAAGCAGGCAAAACTAATCCATGATGGTAGACTGTCATTAAATCTGGGCGTGCGCCCTGGAGCAATGGAACTGGGATTCCTGGGGGTGGCTGGCGCAGGTGAAGCTTCTGAGAGACCAGAAGTTTCAGCATAATGGGCTGGTGGCTGGGTGTGCCTGGGCCTGCTGCAGGTGTACAAGCCCCTGCCTGCTCTGCTTAACCCTTTCCTAACAGCCTGCTTCTCTTCTGGGGCCACGCAGGGCCTCAGTGTTGAGCGGCTCACGTGTTTTTAGAAATCAGCCACCTAGGAAAAATGACTTCTACTCATATGAGCCACCTTCTGAGCATCCTTCCCGGAGATGGGAGGATCCATGTGCTTCCGGCTCAAGTCTGGGCTCATCTCTGCAGGGTTTGCTGCTGTTAAGGCCCCAAATGCTCTGACAGTCACAAGGTGTGTGGTTGCAGGAAGTAGCACCGGACTGTGGACTGCAGATCTGGACACAAGCAGGTTACAGACAGTCAGATAATTTGAACAATACAGTTGCAGACCATAGCTTCCTTTGTCCAGAATTTGAAATCGTCATAGAAACAGAAGATGAGATTACACCTGAAGTTTCAGAAACCAGAGATGAATCGGAGATTACAGGGAGCTGAGAAAGAATTGGATTCCTTGGAAAAATGAATCCAGGGAAGATACAATTTTCCAGAGGTTTAAAAGTAAAAAAGCCCTGGAACTCTAAGGAGATTCTCAAATACAGCAGAGGGAGCGCCCCCATCTGGTTCTCTGGTGAAAATATTCTTCAAGAAAAGATTCCAGATTGCCCCTGTGGTGCCAAGGGAATATATGAATTCCAGGCCCTGCCTCAGCTGCCACCTACCAGAAGGCGCGCAGACTGGGCAGGCATGGTTTTCTGTTTGGTTTGGATTGGGTTGGGTTTTTAAATTATTTATTAAATTGATTGGGGTGACACCGGTCAACAAGAACATGTAGGTTTCAGGTGTGGGCTTCCATGTTACAAGATCTGTATATTGCACCATGTGCCCGCCTCCCAAAATCAAATCTTCTGTCTCCCTTTGTTAGGACCCCCTCTCTCCCCAACCCCCTTCCCTCTGACATCACCACACTGCTGTTTGTGTTCATGAGTTTCAGTCTCCTGTGCTGAGAGCTGCAGACCCACTACTGGCTACAAAGAAGAATTTGTCAGGAAGAAAGAGTGAACATATGTACCTTAAAGACAATGTCATAAATCCGTCAAAATGTTCATAATCTCTTAGACCTTGCGATTTCATAATTAGGACTTTTTAAAAATTGAATTTTTTGGGGTGGCATTGGTTAATAAAATTATATAGGTTTCAGGTGTACAATTCGATAGCACATGATCGGCATATTGTATTGTGTGTTCACCACCCCAACTCAAGTCTCCTTTCATCACTGTTTATTCCCTCTTTACCCTATTCTGCCATTCCCCACCTCCCTTTCCCTCTGGTAATCATATACTGTCATCTGTGTTTATGAGTTATTCTTCTTTGTGGTGTGGTTGTTGTTGTTGCTTTGTTTAACCCCTTCATCTTTTTCACCCGGCCTCCCTAAGGCCCCTCCTCTCTGACAGCTGTCATTGTGTTCTCTGTGTCTATGAGTCAGTTTCTATTTTGTTTGTTAGTTTATTTTGTTCATTAGATTCCACATATCTGTGAAATCATATTTCATTTTTACAACTTTATCTTAAGGAAATAATTATACCAGAGAGAGGTACAAAGATGATGTTTTAGAATGTCTAAATATGAGAGAGACAAAAATGTCCAGTGGCCCATTCATTGAAGGGTCAAAGGTTCGATTTCAGTCAAGGGCATGGGTTGCAGGTTCAGTCCCAGACCCAGTTCAACATGTGAAAACCTATATAATTTTATTAACCAATCATCATCATCTCTCTCTCTCTCTCTCTCTCTCTCTCTCTCTCTCTCCCTCTCTCTCTCTTCCTCTTCCTCTCCCTCCGTCCCTCCCTTCCACTCTCTCTAAAAATCAATAGAAAAAGATCCTCAGGTGAGGATTAACAAAAAAGGTCAAGTGATAGGGAATTACATAAATTTTGGTGCATCTGTCCATTGGGAGGTTAAGGAGTTTTGATACGGACCTATACACACAACCAAATATTAGTAAGGTGCAGACCTGAAGTCACCAAGATACCATTACAGATGATATTCACAGTATGATCATAAATTTTAAAAAATATTTGTGCATGTGTATGTGCACAGAAATCAATCTGGAAAGATATGTAAAAGGCGAATATTATTGAATCTGGATGGAGTTGCTGACTGACAAAGGGAACAAGAACGCATTTTTGAAAGATGTACATGGTCTATATCTTGATGTGAGTGGTGGTTATACACATAAATTCTTCAAGCAATACATTTAATATTTGTCCACCTCAGAAAAATTAAGAAACAATTGCAGCCCAGCTGGTGTGGCTCTGTGGTTGAGCACTGACCTAT
>NW_006293332.1:0-277 GCF_000327345.1 Myotis davidii
AGTGCACTCTGCCCTCCCTCTGCCAGAGCCCAAAGTGAGTGGCTGCACTCAATTTTGTGTTTTGACCCTTTAAGAGGGTGCTTGCATATCTAGCCATCTCTCCCTGGCAGACAGCAACCCCACTGCTTTTCACAACCAGATGTTATGTGGGCACCTTTCTCAGTTCCGGTGCTTTGGACTGAGGACCCCATCTTGGGGTTGAGACCCTAGAGTTTTCAATGGAAACCGTTTGCAACTTCAGCTAAGATATCCCTCTGGAACTTCAGCTGCTGTCAGT
>NW_006293333.1:0-228 GCF_000327345.1 Myotis davidii
TATCCACTGAGCCAAACCGGTTTTGGCTTGTCTCCTTCTTTTTTCCCAATTGACCTTCGCCCCACCGGCACATGCCCTCACTCGCCTCCCAGTGTCTTGCATCCATTGGTTATGCTTATATACATGCATACAAGTCCTTCTGCTGATCTCTTACCTTCCCCCCCCCACCGCCTCCAGCCCTCCCCAGCCTTCTCGGCTGTTGTTTGACAGTCTTTTGATGCTTCTCTG
>NW_006293334.1:0-637 GCF_000327345.1 Myotis davidii
GTTTTATTGACAAAGGTAGGCGCAGGAGGGCCCGGGGGGCCTCTGACTTCTCTGTGTGCCTGGCAACTTGCATACAACCTGGGTGGCAGGTTGCACCCATCCCACTGTGCTGCCTTCCTTTGTGTTTAACTAATTTGCACTAGTGTGTTTTGTGTAATTATTGCATTTTTCCCTTTCCAGCGTGACTTTCCAGAAATAAGCAGGAACTGGGTAAAGAACAATGTGGACTCAGCCTCAGGAAGCATAGGGTTCGGAAACTGATTTCACATTTGCATGAAGATGCAAATCCAGGAACATGCCCAGAAACAAGAGCCTCTCATGCCCGGTGGGCACTGGTTAGAGGCCAGCCCACGCTGCTCAGTTGGGAAGGGAGAGAACACATGGAGAGAACATGTGACATTGATGGACTTTACCTACAAAGACGGGTTCTAGCAGGGGAGGCATGGAATGAATATGGGCTCTCCAAGCACGAGAACTTCCGGTATGTGTGTCTGTCCCTCATAGGAGGTTGGTGTGTGTCCCACCCTGACCCCCACTCATATGTTAGTTATTGGGGTGACCCAGACTCACACTGCCTGGTGTCAATGCACCCAGGGCAGGGCTTACTCCCTTCCATTGGGGATGATTAATGAGGTGT
>NW_006293335.1:0-243 GCF_000327345.1 Myotis davidii
CCTGTAGGAGGGACTTCTGTTTCAGTGCAAACCATCAGCAGCAACAGAGGGACGCCAGCGGAGTGAAGCCCAGGGAAGAATACATGCACCAGGCCTTTTTTGAGATCTGGTACAGCTTCTACTTCCCTTGGATGCCTTCAGCCAGTACGGAGGCTGGTAAAGACATGCAAACCATCTCAGATCTCCAGCACCAGGCCACTCTTTTTTTCTTTTTTTGACATTACAAGATAGGTAATAAGGATT
>NW_006293336.1:0-207 GCF_000327345.1 Myotis davidii
AAAGAAAGAAAGGGAATAACCCATAGACACAGACAGTATGATGATTACCAGAGAGAAAAGGGGTCGGATGAGGTAGAAGAGGAACAAGGAGGGATAAGAGGTGATGGAATAAGTCTTGACTTGGAGTGGTGAACACCAAATACAATATACTGATGTTGTAGTATAGAATTGTACTACTGAAACCTATATCATTTTATTAACCAATGT
>NW_006293337.1:0-773 GCF_000327345.1 Myotis davidii
TATATCATACAGAAATAAACATATAAATGCATAAGTTCCATCCTATACTAATGAAAGGCAAACTTGCACATTGACCATACTTTCGCTACACCTTAAGCCACGCCCACCAGCCAATCATAGCGACTATCTGCAAATTAACCCAACGACGATGGCTGCCGGCAGCCAAGGAGCTGGAGTGAGGAGGAGGCTTGCTTGCTCCAGTGATGGAGGAAGCCAAGATTCCCCGCCTGCCACAGCCCGGCTCTGAGCTCCACTGAAAGCAACAAAGTTTCAATTATAGAAGGTAAACAAACCCTAGATACCTGCTTTTAGCCAGTCATGGCTACGGAGCTGGAGCGAGCAGGAGTGAGTTGCCCCTCCTGATGGAGGAATCCAAGCTTTCCACAGGCCTCTGCTAAAGGCAACAAAGTTTCAATTATAGAAGGAAATAAATCCCAGAATAAAAAAAAAGAAAGAAAAAAAGGAGAGGCTGGAACTTATGTCACCATGGTGCTTGGCCAGCCTGAAAATAGCCCTCAGCCCCTCACTCAGACTGGCCAGGAACTCCAGTGGGGACCCCCCATCCTAAAGGGGGTGTGGCCAGCCTGTAAACAGCCATCAGGCCCTTACCCAGGCTGGCAAAACCTCCATGGGGTGAGGGTCCCCACTGGGGTGGACATACTCCAAGGGGTCCCACACTGCAAGAGGACCTGAGCCAGGCTGAGCAACCCCCAGAGTGCACAAATTTTTCTGCACTGGGCCTCTAATATATATATATATCTACACTAATAAAA
>NW_006293338.1:0-485 GCF_000327345.1 Myotis davidii
GGGTAGGGGGTCCCTCAGCCCCGCCTGTGCCCTTTGACAGTCCTGTATTTTTCATTATTGGAAACCATATTTCCCCAACCCCCAAATCGTATCTCTGGGTTTTCTGTCACTTTCCATGAATAAATAATTAATAATAGAATTGCTTATTGTTATTTTCTCCCTACAGAAAGTGTATGAGCCCTAACCAGCTTTGGCTCAGTGAATAGAGCATCGGCCTGTGGACTGAAGGGTCCCAGGTTCGATTCTGGTCAAGGGCATGTCCCTTGGTTGCAGGCACATCCCCAGTTGGAGGTGTGCAAGAGGCAGCCGATTGATGTTTCTCTTTTATCGATGTTTCTAACTCTTTATCCCTCTACCTTTCTCTCTGTGAAAAAACAATCAAATATATTTTTAAAAAAGAGCATGAAATTTTTATTTAGTGTCTTTCCTACACAGTAAAGACTGAATGAATTAAGTCATAACTTTAGATTTGACTGAAGAACTAG
>NW_006293339.1:0-384 GCF_000327345.1 Myotis davidii
TGCTGATGGGCACTGGGGCTGTTTCCAGATCTTTGCTATTTAACAGACATTCCTGGTTCCAAGGTTGAGTCCAAGAGCTATCGCCCTCAGGCTTGTGCCTTCGGAGGTTGGAGAACTCGGCTGCCAGCCGTCCCAATGCCCTGCAGCTCCTGTCACAATGTGGTGCCTTAAAACCACAGGAGTGAGTTTGCACACATCTGGAAGCAGCAGTCAGCCGGGGTGTGAGCGAGGGGGCAGCGCTCCGTGGGGGCTCGGCGTCTGGGGCTGGACACCACACCAGCTTCCACCTCTGTCTGCGCGCAGCCTCCTCCCAGGCGTCTTGGTGCCATGTCTTCTGGTTTGTTTGTTTGCTGTTAATTCTCACCCAACGATATTTTTTCCATT
>NW_006293340.1:0-472 GCF_000327345.1 Myotis davidii
GATGTGCTGTTCTTTAAACCGGGAAGGAGATACAAGCTCCCACTTGCTCTGAACTTCAGTTCCAGGTGAAACTCTGGGGGACCCAGACACATATGGGGAGAAACTGGACTGTCTGGCATCAGGACAGGAACGCGAAAGCAGCTTACTCTTAGAGGTGCTCCCAGCGAGCATTGTTCCTGCACGGGTACGCGGGATGTGGAGAACCAGGGACTTCTCCAGTTCAGGGCAGCCATTGCTGTTTGCTCCGCCCTGGTGATTCCCGGAGACCCCGCTCCACCCAATTTACAACCCCACCCAAGCTGTGCGCATCAGCTTTTGCATATGAATGTCCTGTCCTTTCACCTAAAACAAATGGCAGCTGGCTCTTGGATCTCTAAGGAGGTGCTATTATTTTTTAATAGTAAGTCTTTATTGTTGAGAGGGGGACATCTGTAATGTAAAATGTATACTTTGCCAATTTTTGAATTAGGTT
>NW_006293341.1:0-310 GCF_000327345.1 Myotis davidii
TAACTGGGCAGGGAGAGGAGTGGTGTGTCCACACGGATGGAGGAGCAAGAGCACATGTGATGAGAGATAGTAAAACCTAAAGATGAGCACGGACAGTCAGGGACAAATTTTGGTCTCCCTGACCCTCAGTTTTCCTATTGTAAAGGGACACAGTCACAGCCTTCAGACATGTACACTGTTTCAGTCGTAGAGTAGGAGTAGCTCTGCCATAAATGCAACACGGGGCTGTTGAAGGTTCTAGCTGTCTTCCCTGAGTGCTGTGCCTACATTTCCAGGAGTCTTGATGGTTATTCCATAGCCTCACCTCTTC
>NW_006293341.1:1604-2593 GCF_000327345.1 Myotis davidii
ACTTAGAAAAACTGGCCAGAGAATCCCAACAACTGGCTTCAAAAAGAAGTAAAACAAGACTGGAAATCCAACAATTTCTGGTTTAACAAGAAGAGAAAACTCTGGTTCAAGCCAAATAACAACCCAGTCCTACCAAGAACTCTAAAATGTTGGCTCCTGACCACTCTCCATGCATTAAACCATTGGTCCACTGACAAAATGATAGGATTCATGAATAAATATTGGTGGGGAGATATTAACAAGGCTGCAAAAAGTGCCCACCTCAAACACAGACCAGGGAAGCCTATTAAATTTGCCTACTGGACCTTTTGTGGTTTGGCAAATAGATTTCATACAGCTTCCCCATCTCATGAATATAAATGAGTTTTAGTCATGATACATATGTTTTCTCACTGGACTGAAGCTTTCCCTTGCAGACAAGCAAATGCCTTTGCAGTGGCTCAAGTCCTGTTAGAGAAGAGTGCTCCTGCTTGGGAGACTCCTCTTTAACTTCAATGAACAAAGAACCCATTTCATTGGTCAAGTGCTACAACAAGTCTGTGCTCTTTTGCTGGTTCCACAACATTTTCACTGTGATTACCATCCTCAATTCTCAGGTTTAGTTGAACGTACTAATGACATTATTAAGATTCAATTGGCAGCCCTGAAGGTGTGGCTCAGTTGGTTGAGTGTCGTCCCATACACTGAGAGAACGCGGGTTCAATTCGAGATCAGGGCACATGCCCAGGTTGTAGGCTCAATCCTCATTAAAAAAAAATAAAAATAAAAAAATCCTATCTTTAAAAACAAAAAAAGAGATTCAATTGGCAGAACTTGCAGAAACTCTTCAAATACCTTAGGCGAAAGCATTGCCACTAGTCATTTTAAATCTCGGGTCCACCCCTTGTGGGACTCATAAGCTTTCTCCTTTCGAGATAATTACAGGACGCCCCATGCGTTTGACTGCTACTTCTTTGGATCCACAGTTGGTAAAGGAAATATATTTCAAT
>NW_006293342.1:0-603 GCF_000327345.1 Myotis davidii
TGCCCAGGACTCGGGTGGAGATCTGCAGCCATGGCGGGAGAGGCAGCTGGATTGTGGCTCCATCCCATAGACAACCACACAGGCGGATACACACACGAGTAAACACACGAACACGGAACACCCACGGCTGTTCACTAGAATCACACCTCTGATGCCAGGGTGTCAGCCGTTTCAGGGTACTTCATAGTTATCATGAAGTGTGGTGATTATTATTTTTTTCCATATTGATGTTCAGTTCTGAGTGAGGGACGTATGTCTCGAATGTCTACACTCCCGATGCCCTGGCTGATTTCTGCTAGAGGTCCATCCACGTGGGCGCCTCCCGCTCCAAACTGTTCGGGAAAACCCACATCTCATCTCTTGCTGAGTAGAACCCGTCATCCGGGATTTCCACTCCTCGTCTTCACGGTAGGCTTATGTTGTTATCACCAGACAGAAGCTGTTGTCATGCTGGAGACAGAATCACCGTGAGTGATGCCAACGACCATGCCCAGACCTCCTCCTCCTCAAGCCCTGAGCAGTGCTCTGCACGGGGGGGATGGGGGAGATATGGGGGGTATATCCCTGAATCCTGGCAGTGACCCTGGGAGGGACAACCTCCTG
>NW_006293342.1:1859-2387 GCF_000327345.1 Myotis davidii
TCAGTGGATGTCCAGTGTGGAGAGGATGCCAAGCCTGTGTGTGGCCTCCTTCCCCGTGCTCTCAGGGGCAAAGCAGAGACACCACTGCTCCACTGAGGATGGATGTGTGTCCTGGAGAGCAAAGTGGTGACAACAGAACCTCTCTCAGAACCCGGCTTCGTGAGTGACACCTGATCACGCCCAGGCCTTCGCGGGAGGGAGGGTGCATACCCCGGGGAGGCATCAGTGAGGGTGAGTGAAGGCGGGGTCGGCAGATACCAAGGACCTAGGACTGCTGGCCCCACGCACAGACACTCCTGAATGAATTGTCAGGATGGTGACATTGCTTTGATGTGAATCCTAGAACTTCATCAGAGCATCATTCTGTTTTAAGACCAGACACCCCCGCCCAGCCAGTGTGGCTCAGTGGTTGAGCATCGACCTATGAACCAGGAGGTCACAGTTCAATTCCCGGTCAGGACACATAGCCAGGTTGCGGGCCTGATCCCCAGTGTTGGGTGTGGGGGAGGCAGCCGATCCATGATTCTC
>NW_006293343.1:0-555 GCF_000327345.1 Myotis davidii
ATATTACCCTTTTATTAGTATAGATATAAAACCTTAATACGCAAATAGACTAAATGGCAGAACAACCGAACAACCAAACCACCAGTTGCTATGATGTGCGCTAACCACCAGGGGGCATGTACGGAACACAGCGGGCATCAGCAGTAGGCAGCAGAGCATGGACCATGGCGAGCATTGGCCGCCATAGGATGGTGGAGCAGGTGAGCGGAGGTGCCAGACCAAGGCGGGGGGCACTGGTTGTTCTCATTGGGGCAAGCCTCTTGTGGTTACTGAAAATTCTTTGCTCCCACGTGCCGCAGTCCTGCCGGACACTCTCACCTACTGCTGGTGCCCGGCGCCAGCTTCAATCACTCGGCACTGTCAGTGGGTGTAAGCAGCGGATGTCAGCCCCAATCACCCCTCAGGGCTGCTCCACCTCCTGCTGCTCCTGAGGGGCAATCAGGAACTGGAGCCACCTTTTGCATCTGCTGCCAGCAACAGCCCCACTCGCACCTGTTGCCAGCATGGAGCCCACTTTGCACTGGGCCCCTAGTCTTTACATAATAACATTGTTTG
>NW_006293344.1:0-327 GCF_000327345.1 Myotis davidii
CACCCCTGCCTGGAGTCTCTCAGGGCTGATGGCTGGCTCTGGGCTCCCCGGCGCTTCCCCTGCTGTCGGGGAGCAGAGCTCTGGCCGCCATATTCCCATAGAGTCCTTCACAGACTCTTAAATGGAGCCGAGCTGGAATCCTCTTTCCTGACCTGAGACCCAACACTTAATTCTAAGATCCCAGAAGGGGAATGTGAAGGCAGTGGATCATATCATCCCTGCCTGGAAGTTTATAGGGCTCTTCAGGGTTTCCTCTGCAGTAGCGGGAGCGGAGCTCTGGCCGCCATATTCCCGTAGAGTCCTTCACAGACTCTTAAATGGAGCCGA
>NW_006293345.1:0-214 GCF_000327345.1 Myotis davidii
TCTGAGAGGCAGAGCCTCTGGGGACAGGACTGACAGCAGCCATAACTGCTCTCTCCGCCAACCCTGTTGATCTTGTGCGATCCGCCCCGCCGAATACTTGCCCAGAGGCATTTGCCGGATAGCCTCAGGCAAAGCCTAGATTAGCACCTCCCCAGAGGACAGAAGTTCTCTCACTGGGGAGACAGCTGATTGTCACAGCCAGTTGGCCTGGAGG
>NW_006293346.1:0-206 GCF_000327345.1 Myotis davidii
AAGGGGTTGCGACCCACAGCTTGAGAACTGCTGACTTAGAGGGAATCTGGAGGGGCCAATTGATGAATTACCTTTCAGTAGATCAATGAACTACTGACGCCCTTATAAAGGGGTAAAGTGAAATTTGATCAAAATCTGTTTTCTTGAAAGTTTTAATGGAAGGTAACAGATTATAAAATAGCCCTCAGAGTTGTACATGAACATGG
>NW_006293347.1:0-713 GCF_000327345.1 Myotis davidii
AGTAGGGCCGATAGGGGAGTTGGGGCACCCCCCTCATCACACACAGAGCAGGATGGATCAGGGGGTTGGGGCGCTGCCCTCTATCACCCACAGAGCAGGGCCAATCAGGGGGTTGGGGTGCCGCCTCTGTCACACTCAGGGCAGGGCTGATGGGGAGGTTATGGCTCTACCCTGTCATACACAAAGCAGGGCCCATGGGGGGGGGCGCACCCTGTCACACACAGAGCCACAGGGCAATCAGGGGGTTGGGGAGCTCCCCCTTATCAGGCACAGAGCAGGGCTGATCAGGAGGTTGGGGAGCCTTCCCCTGTCATGAACAGAACAAGGCCAATAGGGAGGTTATGGCCCCGACCCCTGTCACACACAGAGCTGACAGGTTATGGCCCAGCCCCCTGTCACGCTGATCCCGGTGCGGGGAGGCTTCGCGGCTCCGCTGATCCTGGTGCTGGGAGGCGTATTACCCTTTTACTATATAGGTTAGAGGCCTGGTGCATGGGTGGGGTTGGCTGGTCTGCCCTGAAGGGTGTCCTGGATCAGGTGGGGGTCCCCACTGGGGTGCCTGGCCAGCCTGGATGACGGGATGATGGCTGTTTGCAGCTGGTCACATACCCTTCAGGGTGGGGGTCCCCACTGGGGTGCCAGTCTGGGTGAGGGGCTGAGGGCTCTTTTCAGGCTGATGAGTAACTGAAGCTCCCAACTGCTCCTTTTTTTCT
>NW_006293348.1:0-317 GCF_000327345.1 Myotis davidii
TTTAAAAAAGAATAAGGGCTCTTTAAAAAAAAAAGCTGCAAAGCTGTCCTTCCTGGAGGCTTTTTATTTTTCCAGTTTGCTGAGATCATGCTTCTAGGCACGTCCTCTGGCTCAAAATACATTTTTATAAAAATTCTCTGTAGGTTTGGATGTTTCCTCTGTTGTGTGTTTTTTAAAAATATATCTTTATGGATTTCAGAGAGGGAGAGAGGTAGAAACATTAGTGATGAGAGAGAATCATTGATTGGCTGCCTCCTGCATGCCTCACCCTGGGGCATCTAGCTTGCAACCCAGGCACATGCCCTGACCGGGAATTG
>NW_006293349.1:0-325 GCF_000327345.1 Myotis davidii
CCCTGTCCCCCGGACCGGCTCTGCCCGTGTCTCCCGCCCTCGGAGCGGCCTCGCCTCCCTGCAGCCTGGCGCTCTGTCCAGCACCGAGCGTGTCCTGCGGACGCAAACTCCAGCCAGGCAAGTCAGAACTACAACTCCCAGAATGCCCCGGGCGGCTGCCTAGTGACCGGACGCGGGGCGGGACTTCCGGCAGTTGCATCAGATTCTGGGAAGCTGTGTCTGGGGAGCAGGTCGGGATTCCTAGGATGGCAGGTTCCTCCGCGGAGCAGGGTGAGCGCGGGGTGGCTGTCTCCCTCCCGGGCCTGGCGGGGACCCGGCCCAGGGA
>NW_006293349.1:1197-4177 GCF_000327345.1 Myotis davidii
GTGTGTTCTTGGCTAATTCGTTGTCCTTGTTAATTCTCACCCGAGGGTGTCTTTCCCATTGATTTTTAGAGAGGGAGAGAGAGAGATAGAGAGAGAGAGAGAGAGAGAGAGAGAGAGAGACATTGATGCGGGAGAGACACATCGATCGGTTGACTCCTGCACACGCTCCAACTGGGACTGGGGATCAAATCTGCAACCCGGGTACGTGCCCTTGACTGGGATTCGAACCCTCAACCCTTCGTACTTGGGCCGACGCTCTCACCACTGAACCACCGGACAGGGCTTGTTCGTTTTTTAACGTAAGTGACATTGTTTTTGCTTCCCCTTTCTTTCTTTTTATTTTTTTTAACTAGAGGCCCAGTGGATGAAATTTGCACTCGGCGCTGGGGGGGCGGTCCCCTCAGCCTGGCCTGCGCCCTCTTGCAGTCCAGGGGCCGTCAGTCGGACAGCCTGAGTGCTCACCAGCCCTGAGCCGGCTTCTGGCTGAGTGGTCGGCCCCCTGGTGGCCAGTGCGCGTCATAGCGACCAGTCGTTCCACCGTTGGGTCGATGTGCGTACTAGCCTATTATTATAAAGGATAATAAGAGTTCAGTTTTATTTTAAAGGGTAAAAATGTACACATACTAGTTTATAAAAGAAGTGGTAACATCAGACTAGGGTAAAACATCACAGAATTCAAAATCACAATTTGGATCTTCAAGATTCCAGGTTGTCTGCCTTTCAGTCCAACGCGGTCGCCAGTGTTCAGAGAAAGTTCCCCCCGGGTACCCTGTTCTCCATCGTCTTCCTTTATCACCGGCAACTCACCGGGCAGATAGCTGGCCGTGGGGCGACTCCACAGTGGTGGTTCCGATCTCTGGCCATCGTTCTGTAGCCGTCCTTGCCCCAGGCGTCACCCTGGCCGTTCTGGACAATCCAGGCTTTACTGTCACCAGGACGCCCTGACCTGGACCTGTGCCCCTGCAGCGCCGGCCCTAACAGATGCCGTCTTCATGGAACTGGAGCTAAGGTAGCAACAGAGGGGGCCCCGCAGAGCCTCTGCCTGCAGAGGCACCTCCTGCTGAGGGTGCCCACGAAGCCGGCGTCGTTGGCAGCAGAGACCGCAGGTCCGACCTTTGCGTGGTGGGGATAGGACTGCACCTCCTGGAAGGCAGTGGTCCTTGGGCCGGAGCCTGGGAGCAGCGCACACGCTCCGCTCACTCTGCGAAACGCTTGCCGGTTCCCCGGAACAGCTGTCCTTCAAGGGCACCGGTTGTGCTAAATGCCCAGCAAGAACCACAGTGACCCTGGTCTTCACGGAGTTACAGGCCAACTGCTCTCTAGCCTGCCGCTGGGGGAGAATGAGGTTCCCACACTCCCTCCTTCCCTCGGGCCTCTGGCTGGATGGCCGTCCAGCCCCTGCCTGCGTCTTCACGGTCCTGTCCCCACAAGCCTTTGATACCACGGCGAGGCTGTCCATGGCGAGGCTGTGTCCACGGGGAGGCTGTGTCCACGGCGAGGCTGTCTCCACGGCGAGGCTGTCCATGGCGAGGCTGTCTCCACGGGGAGGCTGTCTCCACGGCGAGGCTGTCTCCACGGCGAGGCTGTCCATGGCGAGGCTGTCTCCACGGGGAGGCTGTCCATGGCGAGGCTGTCTCCACGGGGAGGCTGTGTCCACGGCGAGGCTGTGTCCCTGGTTGTGCAAATCCGTCCTCGTCATATTCTCCCAACTGCGCTCCTCCATCCTCTCCGTTCTGGAGGCGCACGTGTAGCCTCTCTGGTTCCTTTACCACCAAGTCACCTTCCGGTGGAGTCCCAGATGAAGGGGAGAGAACCCAGACGGTGGCTGGAGGTCTGCACTTGCGGAAGCTGTTCCCAGCACCACCCAGGAGGGGGCGCCGTGGAGTCATTGCCGAGAAGCGTGCCCCCCAGAGCGGCTTTCTGCTTTAACCCCCTGAGCCGGCCCTTCCCTGAGGCCCCTCTGGACGGTTCCACGTTGCCCACCGAGCGAGGCAGCTTCTGCGTGTTGCCCCCACGGTGCCGTCGCGCCTCTAACGCTTTCCCAGGTCCAGGGCCGAGAAGAGGGAGATCCACGGTTCCAAAGCCCGCGGGGCCACCGGCAGGCCAGGCAGCAGCGCAGGGCCCGTCTCCCTCCTGCTCCCGTTTCCTTTTGCTGCCTCCGACCCTGGGGTTGGGAGCCTTGGTGAGCGCGGCCTGGTGTGGGGGCTGGTGCTGGGCCGGGATTAACTGCCCAGGATGCCCGATGCCGACAGGTTTTCCTGGTCCTTGACCTCAGGGCATCTCCGGCCAGGGCTCGCCCGGGGACTGAGCCTCCGGCACTTGCATTGCCGCCACCTACACAGCCCGTCCCCAGCGTCCCCTCCTTGGGGACGTCTGTGAGATGCCAGGGGCTCCCCAGAACCAGCGGGGGCTGGGCAGTCCTCCAAAGTGACCATCTTCCGCCGTGGCTGGTGTGGCTCAGTGGATAGACCGTTGGCCTGTGGACGGAAGGGTCCCGGGTTCGATTCCCATCGGGGGCTTGCACCTCATTTGCAGGCTACTCCCCGGCCTGGGCCCTGGTTGGGGCGCGTGCAGGAGGCAGCCCAGCGATGAGTCTCTCTCACATCAGTGTCTCTCTCTGTCTCCCCCTCCCCCTCTCTCTAAAAATCTGGAAAATTTTATAAAAAGAAGCGAGCATCTTCCCAGCCCTTAAGGAGGCCCTGGCCCCGTTCCGGGTCCCTCCCTAGGTGACTCAGACTTGGTCACCAGCTTCTCCTCGCAGCCCCAGCATCTGCTGGGAGGGTGGGCGGCAGGCAGGGGCGGGACGGGGTGGGGCGCGCTCAAGGTCGGGTCGGCCCCTGGGCCGGGTCTGCTGGGCCTTGGGCAGAGTCCCCGGATCTCGGTCTTGCCTTTGGCTTTGGAAGTTTCTGTGTCCCCTCCTCGGGGAGGGCGAGGGGAGAGGCGCCGAGGCGGGGAGGCCAGGAGGGACCAGGGCAGTGGT
>NW_006293349.1:5771-8872 GCF_000327345.1 Myotis davidii
AGGGCACGTGGGCATGCCGGGCATGCCTGACACACAGGGCACACCAGGCACAACTGGCACACCTGACATGCTGGGCACACTGGGCACACAGGGCACACAGGGCACGTGGGCACACCGGGCACGCCTGACACACAGGGCACACCAGGCACAACTGGCACACCTGACATGCTGGGCACACAGGGCACACTGGGCACACAGGGCACACAGGGCACGTGGGCACACCGGGCACGCCTGACACACAGGGCACACCAGGCACAACTGGCACACCTGACATGCTGGGCACACAGGGCACACTGGGCACACAGGGCACACAGGGCACGTGGGCACACCGGGCACGCCTGACACACAGGGCACACCAGGCACAACTGGCACACCTGACATGCTGGGCACACAGGGCACACTGGGCACACAGGGCACACAGGGCACGTGGGCACACCGGGCACGCCTGACACACAGGGCACACCAGGCACAACTGGCACACCTGACATGCTGGGCACACAGGGCACACTGGGCACACAGGGCACACAGGGCACGTGGGCACACCGGGCACGCCTGACACACAGGGCACACCAGGCACAACTGGCACACCTGACATGCTGGGCACACAGGGCACACTGGGCACACAGGGCACACAGGGCACGTGGGCACACCGGGCACGCCTGACACACAGGGCACACCAGGCACAACTGGCACACCTGACATGCTGGGCACACAGGGCACACTGGGCACACAGGGCACACAGGGCACGTGGGCACACCGGGCACGCCTGACACACAGGGCACACCAGGCACAACTGGCACACCTGACATGCTGGGCACACAGGGCACACTGGGCACACAGGGCACACAGGGCACGTGGGCACACCGGGCACGCCTGACACACAGGGCACACCAGGCACAACTGGCACACCTGACATGCTGGGCACACAGGGCACACTGGGCACACAGGGCACACAGGGCACGTGGGCACACCGGGCACGCCTGACACACAGGGCACACCAGGCACAACTGGCACACCTGACATGCTGGGCACACAGGGCACACTGGGCACACAGGGCACACAGGGCACGTGGGCACACCGGGCACGCCTGACACACAGGGCACACCAGGCACAACTGGCACACCTGACATGCTGGGCACACAGGGCACACTGGGCACACAGGGCACACAGGGCACGTGGGCACACCGGGCACGCCTGACACACAGGGCACACCAGGCACAACTGGCACACCTGACATGCTGGGCACACAGGGCACACTGGGCACACAGGGCACACAGGGCACGTGGGCACACCGGGCACGCCTGACACACAGGGCACACCAGGCACAACTGGCACACCTGACATGCTGGGCACACAGGGCACACTGGGCACACAGGGCACACAGGGCACGTGGGCACACCGGGCACGCCTGACACACAGGGCACACCAGGCACAACTGGCACACCTGACATGCTGGGCACACAGGGCACACTGGGCACACAGGGCACACAGGGCACGTGGGCACACCGGGCACGCCTGACACACAGGGCACACCAGGCACAACTGGCACACCTGACATGCTGGGCACACAGGGCACACTGGGCACACAGGGCACACAGGGCACGTGGGCACACCGGGCACGCCTGACACACAGGGCACACCAGGCACAACTGGCACACCTGACATGCTGGGCACACAGGGCACACTGGGCACACAGGGCACACAGGGCACGTGGGCACACCGGGCACGCCTGACACACAGGGCACACCAGGCACAACTGGCACACCTGACATGCTGGGCACACAGGGCACACTGGGCACACAGGGCACACAGGGCACGTGGGCACACCGGGCACGCCTGACACACAGGGCACACCAGGCACAACTGGCACACCTGACATGCTGGGCACACAGGGCACACTGGGCACACAGGGCACACAGGGCACGTGGGCACACCGGGCACGCCTGACACACAGGGCACACCAGGCACAACTGGCACACCTGACATGCTGGGCACACAGGGCACACTGGGCACACAGGGCACACAGGGCACGTGGGCACACCGGGCACGCCTACCTCAGAACGGGCGGCGAGTGACCTGGTACTGCTGCGGGCCCACCGTCTACGACGCGTCTCACATGGGACACGCCAGGTAGGCAGCCCTCGGGCCTGTGATCTGCTGCACAGCCTGACATTGGAAAGGAAAGTCAACCCAGAACTTTTCTTCTCTTGTTTTTTTGGATACATTTTTATTGATTTCAGAGAGGATGGGAGAGGGTGAGAGACTCACATCAATATGAGAGCGAGCCCTAACCTGTTTGGCTCAGTGGATGGAGCGTCAGCCTGCGGACTCAAGAGTCCCAGGTTCGATTCCGGTCAAGGGCATGTACCTTGGTTGCGGGCACATCCCCAGTAGGGGGTGTGCAGGAGGCAGCTGATCGATGATGTTTCTCTCTCATCGATGTTTCTAACTCTGTCCCTCTCCCTTCCTCTCTGGAAAAAATCAATAAAATATATTTTAAAAAAATGATGAGAGAGAATCCTGGATCAGCTGCCTCCTGCACGCCCCACAGCTCTGGTGGGAGGGGGTGGGAGGAGGTAGGAGGGCCTAGGCGCTGGGTTTCCTGCCTTCTGACCTGAGGCAGGCGGCCCCCGGCAGGGGTGGGCTGTGGCAGTAGCAGCCGTGGCAGTAGCGGCCTTGATGTGCAGTGGCCACCGTGGCTGGGGCGGGCAGTGACAGTGTCCGCCGTGGCAGGGGCCGCCGTGGCTGGGGCCGCCGTGGCTGGGGCGGGGGAACGGCCTCTCTCTCCAGGTCCTACATCTCCTTCGACATCCTGAGGCGCGTGCTGAGGGACTACTTCCAGTTCGACGTGTTTTATTGCATGAACATCACGGACATCGACGACAAGGTAATGGGAAAGCACATTTCATTTTATTTGTTTACTAGATGCCTGGTGCAGGGATTCGTGCGCTGGTGAGGTCCCTCGGCCGGGCCGGCGACATCCCCTGAGGGGTTCTGGATTGAGAGAGGGCACAGGCCAGGCCAAGGGACCCCAGGAAGGGACCGCGGGAGGGCTCCAGGGCGTGTCTGGCCTGTCTCACCCGTCCTCATCTGCCGGACCC
>NW_006293349.1:9065-10087 GCF_000327345.1 Myotis davidii
GTGGCAGGGGCCGCCGTGGCTGGGGCGGGCTTGGTGTGCAGTGGGGAACGGCCTCTCTCTCCAGGTCCTACATCTCCTTCGACATCCTGAGGCGCGTGCTGAGGGACTACTTCCAGTTCGACGTGTTTTATTGCATGAACATCACGGACATCGACGACAAGGTAATGGGAAAGCACATTTCATTTTATTTGTTTACTAGATGCCTGGTGCAGGGATTCGTGCGCTGGTGAGGTCCCTCGGCCGGGCCGGCGACATCCCCTGAGGGGTTCTGGATTGAGAGAGGGCACAGGCCAGGCCAAGGGACCCCAGGAAGGGACCGCGGGAGGGCTCCAGGGCGTGTCTGGCCTGTCTCACCCGTCCTCATCTGCCGGACCCCAGCAGCAAGCTGACCTACCGGTCCGAGTGTCTGCCCCCTGGTGGTCAGTGTGCATCATAGCTACCGGGCGAATGGTTGCTTAGGCTTTTATGTATATAGATTTTGTTTTTAGTTTCTATTTTTTGTGAATCCTTGTCTGAGGATATTTCCCTCCCCCATCCCCATTGATTTCTAGAGAGAGAGGGAGGGAGGGAGGGAGGTGGGGAGAGGGAAACATTGATGTGAGAGGGACACACCAATTGGTCGCCTCCGCACTCGCTCTGATCCTGATCAGGCCGGGGATTTAACCTGCAACCCAGGTACCTGCCCTTGACCGGGAATCGAGCCCAAGACCCTTGGGTGCACAGGTCAGCGCTCTAACCCCTGAGCCCTCTGGCCAGGACAAGATAACATGTTAAAGACACGACGAAGTCGGCCCGAGCCGGTTCGGGTCCCCACCTGCTGGGCGTGAAGGACCCTGATGAGTGAGGGTCGCAGTCCATGCAGATGGCAGTGCCCAGTGACCAGCCCTGTAGAGGCAGGTTGCGCAGGACCGGGCTGGTCACATGATCACGGAAGGGGCCCTGGGGGGCCGCTGGGGCCACATTGGAACCGGTTCGGGCCGCCGTGCGGGTGCTGGAGGGGGTGTTCGCGGTCACGGGGGGCC
>NW_006293349.1:10423-11839 GCF_000327345.1 Myotis davidii
GTGGGCCCTGCGGCCGGCCCGCTGCCCCCAGCGCCCCTGGCCCAGGGGCGGAGCTGTGCCAGCTTTAGACTCAATCCTGGGATCTGCAGAGTTAGCTGAAGAAATGGATTCTTCCCAACTTCGTGTTTTCGTTTTGAAGAAACAGCGTTAGAAACCACTGCGTTCCCTAGTGAGCGTGGCTTACACTCTATTCCCTTTAACCATCACTGTCGGTAATAATTAGAGGAATAATCGCTGGTGCGTTTTATCTGTGGATAAAAACCTGGAATAAAACGACAGCTTGGCCGTCCTTTAGGGAAGGGCCATGTGGCTGTGGCACCCGTGTAACCCCCGGCATAGCCTTAGGAGGCGGCTCTCGCCCATGTCTTCTCTTTTATTTAATATATTTTCATTGGTTTCAGAGAGGGAGGGAGAGGCACAGAGAGAAACATCAAACCCCACACTGGGGATTGAGCCCGCCCCCGGGCATGTGCCCTGACCGGGAATCGAACCCGTAGCCTCCTGGTTCAGAGGTCGATGTTCAACCCCTGTGCCTGGCAGCCGGGCTCATGCCCATTTTTTATAGAGAAACAGGCACAGGGGTGAGGGTGGCTCAAGGTCACACGAGGTGCCTACATTTTAAAAAAATAGATTTTATTTTTTAGAACAAAAAAGATACACACTTACAGAAAATGGGAGGAGCTAGTACCACGAGTTCCCGTGTACCCTGCTGCGTTGTCTTTAACACCTTGCCTTACTGCCTAGGGACGGGCCGGGGCTGTTAAAGCGAGGGAGTTAAGGATACATTGTTGCTGACTGACATCGGTCTATTCCTTTCCTTAGTCTTCCCAGCCCGGCCTTTTCGGCCCGGGCACCGCAGGACGCTTAGTGGCCCTGTGTCTCAGGCCTCTCTGATGGAAGTTGATCAGACTTCCTTTTTTTGTTTGTTTTGTTTTGTTTTGTTTACTTTAATGTTTTTATTGATTTTTAGAGAGAGAGGAAGGGGGAGGGAGAGGGAGAGAGAAATATTAATGATAAAAGAGAGAGAAACATCATTGGTTGGCTGCTTCCTGCACGCCCCCTCCTGGGGATCGAGCCCACAACCCGAGCCTGTGCCCTGGCCAGGATTTGAACCCGTGACCTCCTGGTTCATGGGTGGACGCTCAGCCGCTGGGCGGACTGTCTTTGTTTTTAATGATCTGGGCAGTTTTGAGGAAAGCTGGTCAGGCACTTTGTGGGACGCCCCTGCTGGAACGTTCCCGGTGTCCGCCCACCCCCACCCCCGTGGTTGGATTGGGGAGGACGTAGCCTCGTGTAGCCACGGCTGTGAGGAGACTGCCTTGCGGGCGGGGCTGTGGCCTCGGGCTGTGGCCTCTGTGGGTGGGGCTGTGGCCTCTGTGGGCGGGGCTGTGGCCTCTCGGGCTGTGGCCTCTGTGG
>NW_006293349.1:12173-12753 GCF_000327345.1 Myotis davidii
CACATTGTAGCAGGTCAGAATCTTCTCTTTCTCCTCCTCCTCCTCCTTCTCCTCGACACCCCGTTTTCCTTTTAAATATATTTTATTGATTTTTTTTACAGAGAGGAAGGGAGAGGGATAGAGAGAGAGAGAAACATGGATCAGCTGCCTCCTGCACACCTCCTACTGGGGATGTGCCCACAACCTTGACCGGAATCGAACCTGGGACCTTTGAGTCCGCAGGCCGACGCTCTATCCACGGAGCCAAACCGGTCAGGGCCTCCCCGGCATTTCTTAACGGCAGCACCTGCAGAGAGAGGGCGAGAGATTAAAGCTGCAAAGAGCTGGGCGGGTACCTGCCGACCTGGGCCCTCCTGGCGGCTCTTCTGCCTCTGGAAAGGCCTCCCTGCCCACAGAGTGAGGGCACCGCTGCTCAGTGCCCTGGCCCTTCCTGGTGCTCGCTGCCCGAGCTGCCACACGGGGCTGTGCTGTCACCTGCCACCCTCACCCTGCAGACCACCCCTGCCCCCCGCCATGCCCTGCAGAACCCTTCTCCTGCACACCTGCGCCCCTGCTGGCCGCCCTCCTCCACCCCCTGAGA
>NW_006293349.1:12866-13323 GCF_000327345.1 Myotis davidii
GTCACTGCTGTGTCCTCACACGGCAGCTGGCGTGGGTGCTGGGTCTGAGCTCTAGGTCGGGGCCCTGGTCTAGGACGGGGCGTCCCCCGGGTGTACGAGAGGCCCCACTGCGGGGCGTGCTGCGGGGATGCCTGGGCTCCGCTCCCCGGTCACAGCAGCGCTGCGGGGCGTTCCCCACTGGTTTCCCGAACACCATTAAAAAGTCTATTTGTATTGATGTCAGAGAGGAAGGGAGAGAGGGAGAGAGGGAGGGAGAGAGAGAGAGAACATCGACGATGACGGAGAATCACGGATCGGCCGCCTCCCGCCTGATCGGATCGAGTCTGCAACCCACAGCGCCCTGGCCGGAGTGTGACCTGGTTCGCAGGTCGATGCCCCGCCCCGCTGGCCAGCCTGGCTTCTGTTCTACACGTTTGTCCAGCCGTCGGTTTCGGCCCCGCGGTGGCTGGCCTTGGTG
>NW_006293349.1:14288-15961 GCF_000327345.1 Myotis davidii
TGTCCTTGTCGGTCCGGCGCAGGCCGCACAGCGCCATGGATTTGAGCCCCTCGTCTCCGAGCCGGCAGCGGCGGCCCCTGGGTTTCAGGGTGCCCAGTGGCGGCCCCTGGGGGTCAGGGTGCCCAGTGGCGGCTCCAGGCCAGCGTTGGGTCTTCCACACTTGCCCCGATTTCTGCTTGTTTCCAGCTACGTCTCCAACGGGTCCGTCTACTTCGATACGGCGAAGTTCGCGTCCAGCGAGGGGCACTCGTACGGGAAGCTGGTGCCCGAGGCCGTGGGGGACCAGCAGGCCCTGCAGGAGGGGGAAGGTGAGCGGGGCGGCGCGGGGTGCTGGCCTAGCAGGGGTTTCAGGGGTTTTCCACACGAAGGCGGTGGGAAGCTTTATCTTATTTTTTTTATTGATTGATGGGGGGGAACATCGGTTTGCTGCCTCACTCACTCGTGCGTTCACTGGCTGATGCCCGTGTGCCCGAGGGGGAGGGAACCGCAACCTTAACTTGCGGCCTGTGGTCCCCACGATGGTGAGGCTCCAGGCGGCGGGCTGTGGGGGGTTGGGGTCAGAGCCCTCGTGCTGGGTTTTCCACGGGGGCCTTGGCGCCCTGACTGCCGCGTCGTAGATGCTGTGCCACTCGAAAAGCTGGTGAACCCAGGCTGCAGCACAGGCCAGCGGGCAGAGGTGGGGCCGCGTGGGCAGCCTGGAGCCGGGTGTGAGGAGAGACGAGGAGGTGCGGCCGCCCCAGGGCTGGGCAGGAGCTCCCTTGGGTCCGAGTCCCACTTGTGGAGGCGAAAACCCCAGCCACGGAGTGAAGGACGTGTCCACGTCCACATCCACGTCCACGTCCACGGCAGGCCCCCCCCCCTCCTGATCTGAGGTTTTAAACAGACGTCAGGCTCTTTCGGGACCGGTCAGGGCCTCCTTGGCTCTCAGTGTCTCTCCTCGCGCCCTGAGGCATGGGGTGGGGCCACGGCAGCCCCCCAGCCAGGGCCCTCCATAGCCCCCCAAGGCTGGTCGTACCCATCACCCGTCGGTGTTGCCGGAAGGCAGTCTGGCCTTACAGTGTTCGTACGTTTGGCTCAAGTGACTTCCCCTCTAGGCTCTGTCCTACAGAAACCCCAGACCCGAAGTGAGACAACAGGGAAACTCGCAGGAAGAGACTGGGTGACCATGAGCCCGATGGCCCTCAGGCGAGTTCATGAGGCCAAAGTCCCCCCGTCCCCATCCCCGTCCCCCAGGGGGACCCGTGTGGACTCCGGCCAGACAGCTGACCTCCTGGTCCTGGCGCCCAGCAGGTAGACGCACCCCGTCCATGGGGGCTCCTCCTCCAGGAGGATGGACCCGGCAAGGGCCCCGGGGCCGGGACAGGAGGGACATGCGCGGCCGTGCCTCATGGGTCACAGGTCATCCCAGGAAGCTGGGTATGTCCTCTCCTAGAGAGACCATCCATGGGGCCACACACGCGGCCACACACACAGGGCTGCACAAGGGGCCGCACACACATGGGGCCACACACACACAGGACCGCACACAGGACCACACACACACAGGGCTGCACACACACACACACACACACACACACACACGGGGCCCCCCCCACACACACACACACACACACACACACACACACACACACACACACACACACACACACACACACACCCCGACACCCCTCCTC
>NW_006293349.1:16271-16810 GCF_000327345.1 Myotis davidii
AGTGGCTTCCTGTGGGGCCGGACCAGGAGGAAGGCGCCCCGTCTGCACCGCAGGGACACAGGCCACACACCTGGAGGCCAAGGAGGCCGTGCCCGCCACAGGGAAAGGCAGGTCACCCGCGGCTCCCGGGCGGCCCCATCTCCCGGGAAGGGCGCCCCCGGTGAACAGGCCTCACGTGCGGACTGAGGCCAACAGAGACAGCAGAGAGGGCGTGTGACTGGTCATCAGGAGGCCGGCGATGACAGCGTGTTCACTGAAAAGGGAATAAACCCTCAGCCCGTGGACCCGTCCTGAGTCTCCAGGAGGGCGGGGCGCCCCCGTGTGGACAGGGCCGGCATCTGCAGCCGAGAACCTGGGCGAGAACCAGAAGGAAAAATGGGCGAGGTCCCCTGTTCCCTGAAAAGCAGGCGAGAGGAAGGACAGACAGAAGCGGAGAAGGAGACGGAAGTAACAGGTGACAGCGGGCTCTGCACAGACGCACACAGGACGGTTCATGGGGAGATGCCGGGCGCGAGGACCGTCAGGCCCACGGGGGACAC
>NW_006293349.1:17344-17771 GCF_000327345.1 Myotis davidii
GAAGCTCCCGGCGGGCAGCCCGGGCCCGGCTGGGTGAGCATGTGGGTGTCGTGCTCGCATAGATTTAAAACCCTCAGGCCTGCAGGTCAGTCGTCGGGGCGGAGAGGAGCTAGGCCGGGGCCCTGATTCCCGCCTGTTCCCAAGCGCCTCCCACGTGTGTGCACCCCCCTCCCCCCCCCCCTCGGGTCTCTGGGCAGCGGACCTGTTCCCTGAGCTGGCACCTGGCGTCTGAGGTCGGCTGCCTGTTCCGGAGCCTTCCACCAGGGGGCAGCCGCTCCCAGGACAGGCCCACTCGCCCAGCTCCTCCCGTCTCCACGGGGATTCTGCAGGTCTCACTGCGTGTCCCGCGGGCGCCTGGTCTGGAGGCCCGCGCCCACGCGCCCCTCCCCGGGGAAAGGTTCCCCCCTCGCTCCCGCCAGGCCGGGCC
>NW_006293349.1:18001-18760 GCF_000327345.1 Myotis davidii
CCGGACGTCTGAGCTCATAACCAGGAATTTGTAAACCCGGACGCGGGGCCACCCCAGGACCTGGGCACAGAGGCACAGCCAGGGACGCACGGGGAGGCGGTCCCGGCCACGCTGACCGGCCCCTCTGTCCGCACAGGCGACCTGAGCGTCTCAGCTGAGCGCCTGAGCGAGAAGCGGTCCCCCAACGACTTCGCGCTGTGGAAGGCCTCGAAGCCGGGGGAGCCGTCCTGGCCGTGCCCCTGGGGGAAGGTGAGCACCGCCGAGGCACGGGCAGGCCGTTCGCTGGGACAGCGTACAGGCCCCTCCTGGGCCCGGCGCCCTGAGCCTCGCGGCCTGTGGGCCGGTCACCCCCTTCCTGGGCCTTGGCCCTGTGTGTGGGCCTGTGGGCTGCGGGACCCCCCAGGAGGCTGCACCCGATGGCTCTGACCCTGGGTATCCTGGCCGAGGCCACCTCTGAGCTCCCTGTGACGCCCCCTCCGCCCAGAGCCCTGGGGAGCCCGGGAGGGCGCAGCCTCAGCAGGACGTGGGGACCTGCCGGCGGGTCCCTCGCTTTCCGAGTGCAACTCAACCCCTGCTCCCGGAAAGCTCAGGCTCCAAGGTCGGGAGTCGGGGGGAGGGCAGCCCGAGGGTGGGCTGGCCGGTCACCTGGTCACTGGGTCGTTGGGTCCCTAGGGGCGCCCAGGATGGCACATCGAATGCTCGGCCATGGCAGGCACCCTCCTGGGCGCCTCGATGGACATCCACGGAGGCGGCTTCGAC
>NW_006293349.1:19055-19522 GCF_000327345.1 Myotis davidii
GCGCGCCCCCCAGCAGCCGCCTGTGTGCTCAGCGCCCGCCCGTGTCTGCGCAGGCCCACTTCGAGAACGACTGCTGGGTGCGGTACTTCCTGCACACGGGCCACCTGACGATCGCCGGCTGCAAGATGTCCAAGTCTCTCAAGAACTTCATCACCATCAAGGACGCCCTGAGGAGGCATTCGGGGGGAGTAAAGCCCGTGGGGGCTGGACCCTAACTCTTCAGGCTGGTTTCCCACACGAGCGCCTGGCCTTGGGCCGAGACAGGCTTGGGCTGGAGCTCCAGCTCCCTCCGCTCGCTCTCAGGCCTGGGGACCGGGTGGGACGGGACAGGACGGGACAGGATGGGATGGGCACGGGGATGGGCGTGGGGACAGGACAGGGACGGGGATGGGGCACGGGGATGGGCGTGGGGACAGGACGGGGACGGGGATGGGGCACGGCGACCAGGCAAGGACAGGACGGGGATG
>NW_006293349.1:19803-20472 GCF_000327345.1 Myotis davidii
CCCGGGCCGGGCCTGCGTGAGGGCTTCGTGCGGCCGCTCTTGGGTGCGAGTTCTCGGAGGGGAAGGCTGTCCGCCTGCTACTGACCGGGCTTCTCTGCCTCCAGGAGTTTTTCCTCAACGTGAAGGACCTCCTCCGCACGCCTGTCGACGTCACCGGGCAGTTCGAGAAGTGGGAGGAGGAGGAGGCAGCGCTGAACGAGAGGTGAGGGGCTCTCCTAGGGCTGCAGGCGCGCCGGGACCTGTGCCCCGACCGGCGGGCACTGAGGCTGTGGGGCCCCTGTCCCGTTCCCTCCTCCCCCTGCTCATCTTTTACGATAAGAAGACGGCGGTGCACGAAGCCCTCTGCGACAACGTGGACACACGCACCGTCCTGGAGGAGATGCGGGCTCTGGTCAGCCAGTGCAACCTATACATGGCCGCCCGGAAGGCCGCCAGGAGAAGGCCCAACCGCGTTCTGCTGGAGAGCATCGCGCGGTACCTCACCCACCTGCTCCAGGTGAGCCCGCCCCTACCTCACCCACCTGCTCCAGGTGAGCCCCGCCCCTACCTCGTCTCTGCAGCGAGGCAGCTGCGCCTGGCCTTCCTCATGCACGCCTGGAAGGACACGCTGGACTATTCGAGCAACACCATGGAGTCGGCCCTGCAGTATGAGAAGTTCATGAATGTAAG
>NW_006293349.1:21295-22858 GCF_000327345.1 Myotis davidii
TCACCCACCTGCACCAGGTGAGCCCGCCCCTACCTCACCCACCTGCACCAGGTGAGCCCGCCCCCTACCTCACCCACCTGCTCCAGGTGAGCCCCGCCCCTACCTCACCCACCTGCTCCAGGTGAGCCCCGCCCCTACCTCACCCACCTGCTCCAGGTGAGCCCCGCCCCTACCTCACCCACCTGCTCCAGGTGAGCCCCGCCCCTACCTCACCCACCTGCTCCAGGTGAGCCCCGCCCCTACCTCACCCACCTGCTCCAGGTGAGCCCCGCCCCTACCTCACCCACCTGCTCCAGGTGAGCCCCGCCCCTACCTCACCCACCTGCTCCAGGTGAGCCCCGCCCCTACCTCACCCACCTGCTCCAGGTGAGCCCCGCCCCTACCTCACCCACCTGCTGGAGGTGAGCTCTGGACCCTGGCCTGAGCGTTCGCACCTGTGCACCTCAGTTTCCCCTCCGTCTTGTGTGGGAAGCAGAACCAGAGGCCTTGCCCTGTGCCCACCTTGTGCCCACGGTCCTGGGGTCTGTGCCGCAGCAGCCCCTGCGGGCGCCCTCCCTCAAGCAGCCGGGGTCTGGCCGGCCCGTCAGCACCGCGTCTCAGGGCCTCTGCCCCCACACGCCTTTCTTCCCTAGATCTACCCGTTCCCTCCTCCCCCTGCTCAGCTTTTACGATAAGAAGACGGCGGTGCACGAAGCCCTCTGCGACAACGTGGACACACGCACCGTCCTGGAGGAGATGCGGGCTCTGGTCAGCCAGTGCAACCTATACATGGCCGCCCGGAAGGCCGCCAGGAGAAGGCCCAACCGCGTTCTGCTGGAGAGCATCGCGCGGTACCTCACCCACCTGCTCCAGGTGAGCCCGCCCCTACCTCACCCACCTGCTCCAGGACGGTGCTCACTGCCAGGCCCCTCCTGCATGCACGGCCATCCCGTCCTGTCCCCCTGCTCTCGCGGGGTCAGCCTGTGGGCACGGGGGGACCGGCATCCGGCCCCACCTGACCTTCCTCAGTCCCGGGGACGGCATTGGAGCAAAAAAACTGGAGGCATCTTTGGTTATCACACGCGGGCAGGAGAGTGGGGGCTACTGGCATTTGGTAGGTAAAGGCTGGGGATGCTGCTGAGCACCCTACAATGCAGGGGACACCTCCCCCTGGCCGCTGTGCTGTCGTCTGAGCTCGCTCCGGGAGACGAGACCAGAGGGACTGTGCCCAGGCCTTAGGGCGCAGGCGCCTGGGGGTGGATTCTCACTCGCGCCCCTTGCCGTGTGGCCGTAGTCAGACACTGCTCACGTGAAACATCGTCCAGCGGCCTGTGCGCGTGAGAAAACTCCCCAGCAGACACGCGGTTCCCGCGGCGTGACAAGCGTCACGTGACCGGCACCAGGTCAGGCTCATCTCAGGGACCGCCCCTCCCGGAAGGTGCTGTGATTACGAGTTAGAACAGGTGGAGACGCTTAGCCCTAACGATGGTGACCTCAAGGAACAGGCGGGGAATCGGCGGGAAGGGCAGGGAGCGGCAGGTGGAGCTTGGACGCCCCCAAGCAGCTCCAGAGCTCCCCCAAGCA
>NW_006293349.1:23545-23807 GCF_000327345.1 Myotis davidii
AGCTCCAGAGCGCCCCCAAGCAGCCCCAGAGCGCCCCCAAGCAGCCCCAGAGCTGGGCAGCGGGCGCCTTAGAAGCCCCGTGCGACCCACGCCCGCCCGCGGCGGCCCCAGAGCTGGCTGCTGACGTCACCGCCTGGATCCTTGGTCGGTTCTTAGAAAAGCCACAGCCGCTCAGTGCTCATGCTCGTGGCCCTAGACATTCCTTTCCTCCCACAGAAAACCTGCAGACGGCCCACCTCGGACCTTTACTTAGAGCGCCTTG
>NW_006293349.1:24070-25488 GCF_000327345.1 Myotis davidii
GGTGGTCGCTGCCCTGGCCCAGGCCCAGCCGTGAAAGCCGCCGCCCTCCCTGCCGGGGTCTCCCCGACTGCCAGCCTGGGGGGTGCAGAGAAGTACCTGAGACCCTGGAGCCCGGCTCCCCCGACTGGCCCTGGGCCCGGTGCCAGGGGCCAGAGGTGTAGGTGGCACGGAGGGCAGCCCCTCACCAGCCGTGGTGTTGGATTGTGAGCTTCTGGGTGGAGGAGCTGGCGCGGTGACGGCAGCTGGAACACAGAGTTCCCAAAGCCCTCGCTTCTCCAGTTCTGACCCGCCCGCCCGCGATGCTCGTCCGGTGGCTTTGCCTCCACGGCTGTCCCTGTCTGCCCCGTCTGCCGTGGGTTCGAGGAGCAGCAGGAGGAGGGGTGCGGCCTGTCAGGGACAGGCCCTCCCTGAGTGAGTGAGCAGCAGGCCGTTCCCACCCCGCTGAAACCACAGAAAAGAGCCACATCCCTAGAAAGAAGAAGAAATAGAAATTTTGTAGGACAAAAACTAACTAACCATTAGTAGATGTCCTTATCTATAAAGTTAATTATAATTTAGACCTTACTCTCTCATAGCATGTACAAGAAGATTGGTTTGGGAATGTGGTATGTGGCCAAGAAAAACACATATCATTCATAGATTTGAAAGTAGGGTATCTGTCACAAACAGAGGCTGCCTCCCTGTCGGCCCGGGCAGGGGCTCACGCGGTCACACTGCGGACATTCGGGCCAGCCCTTCTCTCTCATGGGGACGTCATGGGCAGTGACATACCTGGCCCTACTCACGGGGCCTGGCAGCACCACTCCCCTGAGGTGTGACACCCACCAATGTGTCCAGGCGCCTCGTGTGCCCGTCTGGTGGCCTCCGGGCACAGCCCAGAGCTAGTGGGGCTCGGGGCCTGGACCGGAGCTCTGGGGCTGCGGGTACGTGTGGAGCCTCGCTGCCACCTGGCAGCATCTAGTTCTGTGGACCTGCCGCCCCCCCACCCCCCATCTGTTCCCCGCGTGGCACCCCTGGGCCGGTTCCTCAGCGTCAGACAGCGCCCTCCGCTGGGCAGGTCCTGAGGACCCCTGGGTCCTGGAGGTGCGGACCCAGCCTGGTGGCTGCTCTGGACGCTTCTGCCTCCCGTGGCAGGTCCGGTCCTGTCCGGTCGGGTCGAGCAGTTCTGCTCCCTCCGGAGGTTCGGGAGGCGCCCGTCCTGTGGGTCCGGGCCTCCCCTGACTTGGTCCTCTGCTCCCAGTCCCCGAGGTCCTGCAGCTCAGCGATGCCCTGCGGGACGACGTCCTGCCGGAACTTGGGGTGCGGCTCGAGGATCACGAAGGTGGGTGCTGCCTGCTTTCTCTGGGGACTCACTGCGAGGAGCTTTCACCAGGAATGAGGGTGGTGGGAGGACGCTGAGGGGCAGACGTGGGGGGGAA
>NW_006293349.1:25571-26973 GCF_000327345.1 Myotis davidii
GCCGTCCACTCCTGCGGCCGAGGGCCCGGCCACCTCCTGTGCTCGTCCTTGGGGGGCGGCCTGTGTCACATGCTGTCTGCGAGGTTCAGACGGCCGTAGGGCTCACAGGTTCAGGTGACATGTGACCTGTGACTGGTTTTCTGTCCCGAACAGCGAGGAAGGGGCCCACCTTGCTTTTCCCCAGGGACCCTTGGGGGCGGCGGCTGTGGGCGTGGCGGGGAGGCAGGACAGACGGACACCAGGCTTCAGTTCTCTCTGTCCACTTGGGTTGCAGGCCTGCCGACCGTGGTCAAGCTGGTGGACAGAGAAACGCTCCTGAGAGAGAGAGAAGAGAAGAAAAGGGTGAGTGGAGCACGGGGTGTTTAACTCTGTTTTACACTTTAAAAATATATATATATTTACTGATGTCAGAGAGGGAGGGAGACGGAGAGAGAGAAACATCAATGATGAGAGAGAATCATGGACTGGCCGCCTCCTGCACGCCCCCCACTGGGGATGGAGCCCACAACCTGGGCCTGTGCCCTGAGCGGGAATCGAACTCTGACCTCCTGGTTCACAGGTCAACACTCAACCCCCGAGCCACGTCGGCCGGGCTTCACTTTTATTAAAACGCCAGGATTTATACATGAAAGAAGGAAACACTAATGAGATAGGTAACTGGCAACTTGATAACAAAACAAAGGCCGCCCTCCCTTCTCGCGAGAGGCCCCTCCAGACGGGGAGACGGGTCCCTTTGGGTAACGGTGGAGCCGCCCTGCTCAGTCACACTGTGCTCCTGCCTGAAGGGGTGT
Organism: Myotis davidii; assembly: GCF_000327345.1. Lineage (NCBI taxonomy): Eukaryota > Metazoa > Chordata > Mammalia > Chiroptera > Vespertilionidae > Myotis > Myotis davidii. Next base: position 26,363 of record NW_006293349.1, read on the forward strand.
CTCCCTTGTGACCGGGTTAGAATGTGTCACAGTTGCAACTGCCCCCCAAGAACCCATCCCCCACGTGCCGTGGGCAGCACTGAGCCCCCCATGGCCAGGGTGGAGCCAGGCCGGGGTGCCTTGAGGGAGCGGCAGGGACACAGCTGGTGCCAGAACTGCTGGGCACAGCTCAGGGTGCCCACGGGGACAGGCCGCACGGGCTGCCCCTGGTCACCACAAGGGACCCGGCCAGCTCGCCTGGGGCTGCCCTTCTGACCCTCCGGCCAGGGTGGTGCTGGTGCAGAGCAGGGCCGGGCCTCCCGTGGCCCGACGGCCCCGCTCGGCCCGGGGTGCTCCTGGAGCCCGTTTCACTCGATGGCTCATCTCCATGCCGGGGCGGGCCGTCCACACCCAGGGGCCAGCAGGGCCCTTGGGTCCCACCTCCCATCCAGGGGGCCTGGGCAGACCTGGTCACGGGGCGTTTATGTGCCGCAGGCGGAGGAGGAGAAGAGGAGGAAGAAAGAGGAGGCCGCCCGGAAAAAGCAAGAACAAGAGGTACTGCCCGCGTGCGGGGGGCTTCAGCCCTGTGCCCCCGTCCCCCCGCGGCCCCTCCCAGCTCCCCTCACACCCCA
>NW_006293349.1:27844-28338 GCF_000327345.1 Myotis davidii
GAGGCCCGCGCTCTCTGCCCGCGCCACATGCTCAAGTCACCCCTGGTGCCCGCTCAGCTGAGCCGCCCGGTCAGTCCAGGACTGTCCCGCAGGCAGATGCTGCTGCTGACCTCCGGGTGTGGGCGCTTGGGGAGGCGGTGAGCAAGAAAGGCTGCCAGCGGCCCCCTCTGCTTCTGATGAGTGAGCGCCCCCCTCAGTCACCGCCACCACCACTCCATGGCTGGCTCACAGGACCCTGGCTGCTGCCCAGGGCGCCCTTCATGGCTCGGAGGTCTCCACGCAGCAGGGCAGCCCCAGGTCACCAGCCCCTCGCCTCCCTGCTCCCGTGTCCTTGCTCACCAGGGCTCCGGATCACCCTGGAACCCGAATGCGCTAAGCTGGCCCTGACGGCGGAGGGTGCTGGCCAAGCTGGGCCCGCTCCGGGCCTGGACAGCTTGGCCACGGGCAGCTCTGTAACCGGACAGTCAAGGCGTCCAGGCTGCCTGTCACCCCTT
>NW_006293349.1:28360-30274 GCF_000327345.1 Myotis davidii
CCTGGCCCCCTCAGCCAGTTCAGCAGAGACAGGGTGAATACTATGAGCGTTTATGCCAATCCTGCCGGCTGCCTGGGAGAGCAGCAGGTCATCCACAGGCATCTGCTCTGCTCCCCCGCCCCCCTCCCCCTTCCAAGCCAGCTGCTTATCTTGGGCAGAAGGACAAGGATTCCATGGGAAAGCAGGAATTACAGGCATGGGGAAGTGGGCACGGGGTCATCGTTACAGGCACAGGCATGCAGGCTGGGTGGGGGTCACGCGGAGCAGGCGCCCAGGACCAGATTGCAGGTAGAGGGGCCGGGGCTGAAAGAGCAGGTGCCTCTGGGCTGAGGTGGTTTCGGCCACGAGGCTGTAAATCTTTCCATGACGGTAGACAGGTCTCGGGACAGGAGGATGGACTGCATTCCGATGTGAGCGCCCCTGTCCCAGGGCGGCAGCTCCCAGCCAGGCTAGAGCGTGCTGTCTGTAATCAGAACAGAGCGATCGATTGCCCATAACAGCAGGATTCATGTTTCTTCTCACTGTCGCTGGTCCCCAATATTCTGGTTTTGCCCCTAACAGCTCTCAGGACAACGGTAAAGTCATCATGTGGGACGCCAGGTTGGGGAAGCCAACCAGGGCTCAGGTGTCAGCGATGCCCACTGGGGACAGAGCCCCTTAGGTGGCCAGGGTGTCGGGCTGGGCGGGCCGGCACCACGGCAGGCAGGGCCGAGCCTCTGGGACAGGGTCGGGTGGGTTTCCCTTACTCGCGTGACACTGACTCCCCCGTGGAGAGTTTGGGTGCAGGGAGCCATTTTCCAGACAAGAGCCAGGAAAGTCCCAGGCTACAGCCAGTGTCCCGTAGAGCCTGGCACTGTCTGGGGACGACTCTGGGCTCTTCTCTGAGGGGTGAGGATGCCAGTCCCCTCTGCCCCGTGCGTCTACATGGGATGTACTGATCCCCCGCCTACCACCCCACAGGGCTGGGGCTCGGGCAGTGCTCCCGGACGCACACGCAGGTGGGCACAGAGCGGGGCACTGGGGGTAGGGTCTTTGTGTGCGAGTGCATGGCCTGGAGAGACCTGGGGAGGCACGGGGAGACGGAGGGCACGAGGGGTGAGGAGGCCACAGCCCAGGAGTGCCTGGAGCCCGGCAGCCGGGAGGGGCAGGATTCCTGTCCTGGCCTTGGAGGGAGAGCCCTCCTTCGTGGCACTTGCGGAGGGAATTAACGCAGCTCCCAGCACCCTGACAACTGGAGAGGCTTCGTGAGCTCACCTCCCACCAGCTCGCTGAGGTGACCCGAGGGGAGTCCCCCCTCCTTAGATCCCCAAGACCAGGACCAGCTTCCTGCCTCCCAACCAGGGGGGAGGGGGGCGGCTCCCACGGGGGCTCCACCACCGCTGGGGATCGTGCGCCTTCATTAAACGGGAGGAAAGGCCTCCGAACCTGAAAACGCTCCTGTCTTTTCTGTTGTAGTCTGTCTTCTCCCCCAGCTCCGCCCCAGCCGGGCTGATAGCAACGCCAGGTCATCACAGAAAGTCCAAGGCAGGAGGAACCCGGCCTCCCCCCACAGTGCCCAGCCCAGAGGCTCGGATGTGGGGGTCACGCCTGGTGCCCTGGCACCTTGACCTTATGCCCTGCAGGGCCCCGCAGTCGGGGGCCTCTGGATGGTGTCATGCCCCCCTCCCCCCCAGCACCATAGGACAGACACACCTTGCCCAAGATGCGTTAGACACTCTCCCCCGCAACCCCACGCAAGAAACGGAAGTTTCTAAAGAAACCACCGAAAACCCAGTCTCAGGTGCAGCACGGACACGAGGCCCCTCGCAGGCCCCGCCTGGGGACCAGGTTTTCCAACCCAGTGGTCATCTCCGTTGGTTCAGTTCCATTATGTTCTGCACCCCGGGAGGTGCCCAGCCCCGGGGCCGCACCCGC
>NW_006293349.1:31743-57943 GCF_000327345.1 Myotis davidii
GGAACATTGTTTCTTCCTTTCCGGCCGGTGCGCACAGAGTTGCCAAGCTCAGCCCCCTGGAGCGCCGTTCGGGAGGGAGAGGCGTCGCCCCGCAGGTGGGGGCCCAGGGCCGGACTGGACCTCCCGGGGCGAGGAGAGCGCTTCCCCTGAGGTGTGGGAGTCTGCGTGACTGTGGGCACCGCGGGCCTTTCCCTGGGCCGGCCGGTGTCTGCATCGCAGCCCCTGTGTGAGCCGAGTTACTTCCCACAACAGACGCAGAACGTGGCCGGAGAAAGTCGGTGATTGGCAGGAGCCGGCTTTGTCGTATGTGGTTCGATGGCCTCAGTAAACTGGGTTCTGAAAGGGGTTCTGAGGACACAGGCGTGGCTTGTGATGGCCTTTGGGGTGATAGACTCCCGGGAGCGGGAGGAGGCTCTGTGTGTGGTGGCGGGTGGTTTGTGTTTGAAGGGCCTGGAGTGGGGTGGGGGGGTCCCCTGGCCTGGGAGGGTTTGGGGGCCTCTCCTACCAGGAGCTGTCAGCCGCCGCCTGCAGGTCTCCGGCCCGCGCTGGTCGGGCTGCAAGCTCTTTCCAGCAGCAGAGGGTGGCCTCGTGCGGAAGTGCTTGTTTCTTAGTTTTTCCCTTTCTGTGGTTGGTGGGGAGCTTTCCAGTGTCTTAAAGCTGTTTTGGTAGCTCATGTGGGCCGAGGGCCTAACTGATTTGGTTGGTTTGGGAGAGTAGGATGTGGGCGGGTGAGGAACTCGAGGCAGGTGGAGGTTGCCGGTGAAGGGTCTGCTTGGCTGTGGCTGTGGTTTCTTGTTTGTTTGGCTTTTCATCCTCCCCGAGGATGTCTTCCCATTGATGTTTAGAGCGAGTGGAAGGGAGGGAGAAACGGGAAGAAACATGGATGTGAGAGAGACACAGCGATTGGTCAGGCGGGGGACTGAGCCTGCAATGGAGGTGCGTGCCCCTGACAGTAGCCAACCCGGGACCCTTCACTCCACGGGCCAGCGCTCTATCCGCTGAGCAACCAGCCAGGGCTTTTCTTGTTTTTAAAGGGAAATGTATGTAGCATCGAAGTAGAAGACTGACACGGGGTAACCTGCTGTCCTGCCAGCGGGGTGATGGTGGACGCAGGAGGCACTGATGTGGGATCACAGTAGAAAACGGTGCCTGTCGGAGCCCACGGTGTGGTCTCTCCTCGTGGAGCAGGCCTGTCCGAGCTGCCACCGGAGATTGGTCCATGAGCACGTGGTCCTGGGAGACCCTTACTGATGGGCCGTGAAAACGGTGCTTTTACTGCTACAGAATATTCTAAGAAATAGTTTGTGCCCTGACCGGTGTGGCGGAGTGGGCGTGTTGTCGGTGCCAGGCACCTACCAGGTGGTGGGTTCCATCCCCAGGTGAGGCCCATGTTTCTCTCTCACAGTGATGTTTCTCTCCCTCTCCAGTCGATAAAAGAATCTCCTCGTGAGGATTAAAAAGAAAGAGTTTGCGATGGCGATTCTTTTTCCCATTTGATGCCCTCGGTTTTCTACCCCGTCCTCTTCAGAGAGCCGGGCTGCTTTCCCTTGTTTGCCATTGAATTTAAATTTCAGGAGCCTTCAGTAACTGGAGAGGCAGTGCATGTTTGTAGGAAGAAAACTATAAACGATCACTTAGTGATCTTTACCTTTTGGTCATAAGCACGTATAGCCTTAAATTTCCTCTTGCAAGTAAGGATGCTCTATCCGCTGTTGTAACTAAGCGTGCTTCAGTTTGGGTCTTTGGGACTGTTTTTTTTAAAAGATTTTTTTTTTTTTGAATTTTAGAGGGAGAGAAATAGCTATGTGAGAGCGAAATGCCATTCGGCTGCCTCCTGCTCACCCCCTGCTGGGGATGGAGCCTCACAACCGGAGCATGTGTCTTTTATTTATTTTTATTTTATTGATTTTTCACGGAGAGGAAGGGAGAGGGACAGTTAGAAACATCGACCAGCTGCCTCCTGCACACTCCCTACTGGGATGTGCCCACAACCAAGGTACATGCCCTTGACCGGAATCGAACCTGGGGCTTTTGAAAGGAGAGAGGACTAGGGATTGGGGCTGTGAGGGTGGAAAGGGCAAGCCTTACAGACGGTGACGGCTCTTGAAGTTCTGGGTTAACAAAGGCCTTTCAGTGTTTGCCTTGCTCAGCCACACGCTAATGACGTGCAGAGAACGGGGCAGAGAGGAAACTGGAGCTAAGCAAGGAAGGCTACTGCCTTGAGTGAGATAGTGTTTTGGTTACGGAAAGGAAGTAGGTTTTCATTTTCTTCCTGAAAACAGGGCTTGGTCTCTAGCAAGTTTCTGAAAAAGACAGTCCACTCTTGCCGGGGGGCAGCTCCATCGGGCAAGCGGACATGGCTTCCTGCGTGTCCCAGGAACTGCCCTGGAGAAGCCAGGTATTCGTGGACCCTGAGCCTTGCTGTATCCAGGTGACGCAGGGCACTGTCACTCAGGAGCAGTGAACGCTTGGCCTCTGTGTCCTGCCCAGGCCCGTGCTGGGCACAGGGTTGGCTGCACTGAGCGAGGAGACAGGTCCCTGCCCTCATGGAGCGTGTTTGTCAGTGGGAAGACAAACACCATTGATTACCCGTTCTTTTCCTAAAACCGCCGAAGAAGTAGTTTCAAACATACACAAAAGTAGTGATCGCTCCTATACCTAATATACAGCTGCGTTAATTAGTTGCCAGTCTTATTCATCTGTAAAAATATATGTGCTTTTTTTATTATTTTTAAAAATTGTTTTAATGCTCTGGCTGGTTAGAGCATCAGCCCATGCACCGAAGGGTCTTGGGTTTGATTCCTGGTCTCAGATAAGGATTGAAGGTAGATATATATAAATATAGGTAGAAATAAATATGTTTTTATTGATTTTAGGCAGAGAGAGAGAGAGAGAGATAGAAACTTCTATTGAGGATGGAGAAATGTCGATTGGCTGCCTCTTGCATGCCCCCTACTGGGGATGGAACCCAAGACCCCGGCATGTGCCCTGACCGCAGAATTGAACCTCTAGGTGCATGGGATTACGCTCAACCAACTGATCCCCACGGCTGGGCTATATGTGCTTTTCGAGGTGAAATCTGATAAATGCCCGAGGAAGGAAGTGTATATATATTGAATTAGATTATCATCGTTACTTAGGATTGAAATCAGTTCGATTATAATTTCAGTCTGAATATGTTTAGGTCCTAGACACCTCTTTTTTGTTGTTATTAATCCTCACCTGAGGATATTTTTCCTTTGATTTTTAAAGAGAGTGGAAGGGAAGGAGAGACGGAGAGAAACATCGATGTGAGAGAGAGAGACATCAATTGGTTGCCTACTGCACACGCCTTGACCCGGGATCCAACCCATAACAGATACATGCCCTTGACCGGAATGGAACTTGGGACCCTTCAGTCCTCGGGCTGACGCTCTATCCACTGAGCCTGGCTAGGGCTCTTTTTAAAAAATTGCTAAGTGAAGGTTATGTTTAACAAGAACATTTACCACTATTTTACTCACAATCCGGGTGTTCTTGAATATTTTCAGCTGAGAATTCTCACGAAAAGTGATTTTAAAGTTGTTCAGGGCTGCCACTTAGGGAAAACATTTTTTTTTAATAGACTCGCGTGGCGTGTGGGTTCGATCCCCCACTTGCATCTACAGACGCTTATGGCATGCAGTGGGTTAATCGTTCATTTACCTCATGAAAAGCCATTGAGGATCTTTGACGTGATTAAGACATAATAAAGCTGTAAAAATTTTGGTATATTCCCCAGCTCAGGCCTTCTTTCTCTCACAGAGTGGCCCTATTTGAAACAATATTATTACTCTGGCTGTATACTGGATGTTTTCAGTTTAAAATTAAGGATTCAACATAATGCTGGATAATCTGCCACAATAATTTAAAAAAATTCCCCTTGAAAAGTGTGTTCTTGTTTGAGGTAAAAAAGTAGGATTGAGAGTTGATAACTAGAAGCAAAGGACTTACTGGCGCCACCATGAAGCATGCGTGCGAGTCCACATTTAGAATGTGAGCTCGTAGGGAGCCCGCGTGCATGCCTGCATTCTTCTGAAACTTCAGGTGACTCTTTTGCCTGTGTCCCTTTCATCTTTTAACTGCGTTGCCCTTCAGAAGTAGGAGACCCTGATGAGGCTCGGGACCGTGTTTCATAAATCGACGTTCAGCTTGGCACGCTCCGTTTTCGTTGTTAAACCCTCTCCTAAGGATGTTTCCCTGCTTTTCAGAGAGAACAGAGGGCGGGGAGGAAGGGGAGTGGGAGAAACACTGTGAGAGAGACACATTGAGCGAGCCCGCGACCCTGAAGTGCGTGGGCTCTAACCACTCACCTGGGCACCATATTAATTTTTTAAATGTGTTTTTTATTGATTTCAGAGAGGAAGGGAGAGATAGAAACATTAACGATGAGAGAGAATCATTGATTGCCTGTGTCCTCCTGCTGGAGATGAAGCCTGCAATCCTACCTTTTGCCCTGGTGGGGAATCGAACCATGATCTACTGGTTCATAGGTGGATGCTCAACCACTGAGCCGCACTGGCTGAGCAGTAGTAACTTTAAAAATCATCCTTAAGCCCTGGCCGATTTGGCTCAGTGGATAGAGAAAGCGTTGGCCTGCGGACCGAAGGGTCCTGGGTTCGATTCTGGTCAAGGGCGCATGCCTGGGTCACAGGCTCAATCCCCACTAGGGGGCGTGCAGGAGGCGGCCGATCCATGATTCTCTCTCATCGATGATGTTTCTATCTCCCTCCCTCTCCCTCTCCCTCTCCCTCTCTGAAATCAATAAAAATATATTTTATTCCTGGTCTTCTTAAGTTAGAGTTTGAAAGATAAATGTACGAGCATCAATCTATGAACCAGAAGGTCAGGGTTTGATTCCTGGTCAGGGCACATGCCGGGGTTACAGGCTCTGTCCCCAGTGTGAGCTGTTCAGGAGGTAGCCAGTCAGTGATTGTTATTCATCATTGATGTTCCTATCTCTCCCTCTCCCTCCCTCTCTGAAATTAAAAAAATGTGTGTATAAATATATAATATGTATATATAATATATGTATATTATTTTAAAGACAGTGTTCATGCCAGTCAATGCTTTGAATTGCTCTAAAGTAGTTGGCCTATCACAAATATATATTCCTGTTGCTAAAACTTACAGAGACAAGGCAAATTAGAATTGTTTTTATCCTGAAGTCTGGTCATTTTAGTACCAACAAGAGAAATGTTTTGTGAGTAAAGTGTGCACACACTGAAACGTACAGATCCTAAGTGTAGGATTTGATGGGCTGTGAGAAGTGTGTGCACCTGGGTGACAGTACCCAATTCGAGGTTTTGGGCATTTTCATCACTCCAGAAAGTTCCCTCCTGGGTCCCCCCATCCTCCCGCCCCAGTAAGTAGCTCGCATCCCTATAGACAATACTAGTAAAAGGGTGTGTTTGACACATTTTTTGTTTGTAGTTGTTTAGTGATGTTAATTATTACAACTCTTCTTTAATTTGTAGGAGATAAAAACATTCAGATGGCAGATAACAGGTAAGCCAAAATGAACTTTGTCTATTGGCGTTCACATTTTAGGTGATGAGCAACAGGCAGGCCTTAGCGTTTGTGTGGCTACATACAGAGCACTGTGGGCGCTGTGTCCTCCCAGCTTGGGAAGGTGGCTTTTCTTGCTCAGCAGCTGTCCAGGCCATGGGTCCTTGTTGGTTGGGTGGTCTCAGAGCAGCGGGATTATGTGAAATTGTAGAGCTGAGAATTCAGAAGCTTTGATGAGGGCTGGAAATTAGAACTGTTGGGGGTGGCATGTGGGGGGCCCAGGATGATGGTGGGGTTATTATATTAAGTGGGAGGGTGTTTTAATAACGAAGTCTCTCGTATGCACCACGTGTGTCTGTGGTTCTCTTCCATCAAATTTGAAGTCACTGTTGACACCTCTTAACGGTTACCTATGAAGATGCCCTGTGCTGCCTACCTTAGGAGCTTTCTTTACAGTAACGCCTTCTTATTTTCAACATGTCGCTCCAGCTTTTCGGACGGGGCTCCTTCAGACTCCTTGGAAGCCGCTAAAGATGCGAGTGCTACAGGTCAGTGCACTGCGGGGAGGAGCTCACCCGGAGAGCTGGCGTGCAGAGCAGCCTCCACGCTGGGCCTGCACAGCGGCAGGAAGGGCGGCGTGTCTGACCACAAAGGGCTCTTCCTCAGGCCTCAGGGGAACGTAGCGCGATCAGATGAAAATCAGCATGTCGTCTAAGAAACGTTTTACAGGAAACTCGGCCTCGGCAGCAGTGAAGTACCTGCCGTCGCGGGGCGTCAGCGTAGATTAACTAACGACCAGCCTCTTCTCGTCCGCGCCTTCTCTTCCGCTTGTTCTGAAGCAGATCCCAGATACCCATTTCCCTGTAAACTCATGGGTGTGTTTCCCCTTCTACTGCAGGAAGGCCCCCCTGAACTTCTTGAAAACAAGTGTGGACATACTGGCTGAAAGAGTCGCTAAGACAATTTAGTGTAAATTCCCTAGAAACGGAGGAATCCTCATAACCACCCCCGAGAAGTATAGCATCAATACGATGCTGTGTGCAGTCGTGTTTGTAGCTCCCCTTTCCCCAGCAGTTCTTCACGGCCGTGCTCCCCAGGACTAGCCCATGGGAAGCGAGTGTGCTGCGTGTTGTTCTGTCTCCTTTGCTGGGGAGCCCCACCCCTCGCCCTTTGCCGCAGCGACACGGTGCCCAGCGCCTTGTGGATGCCCACGCTCTGGATGCTCTGCTCTTCCCTCCTGAGATTCAGGGTCAACATTTTGGCAAGGCTGCCACGTGGGTGACCTTGTGCAGCGGAAAGTGCCGTTGGGCCCATGGCGGGTGCTGGCGTTGGTGACTTGGTTAAGGCAGCGTCTGCCAGACCTCCATCCTGAGGGCCCTTTCTTAACCACTGTGCTGGCCCCTGTGGGTCCCGTGTTCTCCAGGAGCCGCTCACCTGGTGTCAGCACCACGGTGATCCTGGCTGCACCAGTAACGACCCAGGGGCTGCAAAGGTGTTTCCTAATTCTGACCATCCTGCCACAGACCACAGCTGTGATCCCCCCTCGCCCCCCCAGTGTTACCATAGAGACGTGGGTTACTTGCTGGTTGGTGCCTTACCAGTTGCCATCATTCCTCTTGTTGGTGCAGGATTTGTTCCACTTGATGAGCGGAGTCCCTCGGGCTGGCTGTGTCCCCATCGCTTCCAGGGCTTTTCTTGAGGAGCTTTGGGGCATAAATCCTGTTCCGTTTTCCTTTGAACTTTCCTTGCCCCTGACTTGGCTCTGTCCATTACCTAAGGGGCCCTGGTTTTAGTAGCGGGGGAGAGAGTTAAACACCCACGTGTAGATGCTAGTGTCATTGTGTCTAGGCCTTGCAACAGCCAGAGCTAGAGAAGGTGTGTGCGCACGTAGTATAGGGTTGTGTGTAGACACAGTTGCATGCGTTAAACACAGCGCTTCCTGGTAGTGGTTGCTTGTAGTTAAACCGAGGGCCTGCTTGGTGCGTTCTGCTTGCCCACGCACGTTCTTACAAAGGCTGGAGAACTCCCAGGTGTGACGACCTTTGAGTCTGGCTGTCTGCACAGTGGCAGGAAGAGGGGATTGGCTCAGCAAACTTGAGCCTGTGCCGTGGCCTAAGTGGCCCACGCCATGGTTACAGTGCAGCATGGTGACAGCCCTCCTGCTGTCTGGAGTGTGCGCTGTGCGGGCCGTGTGACCTGCGAGGAGCTGGTGAGGACACAGCGGTGCTGGGGGTGGGTGTGCGCAGGAGAATGGTGCCGTGGAAGGACCAGAGGACACCTGGGAAGTCTGGCCACAGGGAACTGACTGGTGAGGCCGGGCTTCCCGGGCTGTGTGCTGGGCACTGATTCACTCTGAGGAGCCGTCTGCTCACCCCTGTCTTCGGCTTCTGGGCCCCACGTGGTACTCGGGGAGTGAAGGCCAGGTGACCGGAAGTGACGACATCCTCACTTGGGAGGTTTGGAGCTTAAACAGCTGAGATGAGACCCGGAAATCTCTAGGTAGCCTCCTGCGGGCCTTAACCGCCCACTTAGGTGATGCGCATAAATATCCACTGCCTTTAGCGTGCACCGAAATGTTTTCACAGCATGTTTTAGCTGCCACTGGCCACACTTAGAAGTGAAAGTGGACGAGCAGACTAAGTGGGTTTGTGTTGGTGGCTGACTTGGCTGCTCTGTGGTGGGCAGATGGTGAATTGTTTGGCCCTGTTTTCAACTTGTAGAGAAGCTCACCGACCAGGTGATGCAGAACCCTCAGGTTCTGGCAGCCTTGCAGGAGCGGCTCGACAGTGTCTCCCACACTCCTTCCAGCTACATCGAGACGTAAGTATGCTGTGGGCGAGGCGCGGTCCAACTTCCAGGAACGAGGGAGAAGGAAAACCACTGCCCTGTTCCTTAGAATAGGAATGGTGCTCCCATCAGCGGGGAGTGCTGGCTCGGGCGCAGGGTCTGCAGAGGGACTCAGACCTGGAGAAAGAACGCAGCAGGTGGGCGCTCTGGTCGCTGGCCCACAGGCCATTCTGTGGCCATGGGAGACTGAGTCGAGCAGCACAGGGAAGGAGTTGGCAGGGAACGGGTGCAGGTGAGGGCGGGACGCTGTCTCTTCCTGGTGGCTGTCAGCTGTGAGCCGTTCCTCCCTGACTCACCTCCAGTGCCTGCAACACCACCAACGGCTCTTTCGGGAGAGGCTGTGTCCTGGTGCCGCCCAGTGAGGGCTCCTTGGGCAGCTCTCCCTTCCGGCCGGGCTGTCTTCCTGCTGGAGGGAGGGCCGCTGCTGGGCTCCCGCCTGGCAGTCAGGCCGGGGCTTGGTCTCAGACGTGTCCCCCCCGCACCTCACGGTTCCCAGTGCAGGGCTCAGCGTGTTCCAGGCTGTGAGGGAGGGGAGGGGCTCTCGGGAGCTGCCGGGAGGCACCTGCAGGCTGTCTGTGGCTGCAGTGCAGCGGGCAGCAGTGGGAGAGTCGTGGCAGTGCTTCCCAGTTCTCCGGCTTAGAGCGGGGGACAGACACGCTGCACGTCGGGTGCCTGTTGTGAGGAGACGGCCGTTATGTCACTGACTCAGGATGGCCAGGGGACAGCAGAGACCAGTTTGCTTAGAACCTTTTGTTATTCTTACTGCATGAGGAAGACTTCAGAAGTTAGAAAATGATTTCAAAATGTGTGCCTCATGCAGGGAAGCAGTACAGATTGCAGTGTGTGTCACCTCTTGTGAAACTTTCTCTGCTGCCTGTGTCCACCTACCCCGCTCGTTCTAGGAGGGTGACGGGGGTCTCAAAAGGCCCTCACGCTGAGGTGGCCTGGGTCTGGCTTACCCAGCACAGGGGACTTTGGTGAGCCACAGCCGCCATGGCAGGAGTTCTTTTTAATTTACATTCTTTTGGACGTTTAATGAGACTGGACGGCCCTCGCTGGTGTGGCTCGGTTGGGTGTTGTCCCATGCACCCAAAGGTTGCTTCTTCGATACCCGGTCAGGGCACAGGCCCCGGTTGTGAGCTTAATCCCTGGTAGGGGACATGGAGGAGGCAGCCGATCGATGTTCTGCTCTCACATCAGTGTTGCTCTTCTCTTCCTCTCCTTTCCTCTCTGTCTAAAAAGCAATGAAAATGTTTTAAAAATTAATGAGATTGGAGGTTTCTTCTGTGTTCGATTATTTTTTTCTTTTGTGAATTATTTCCTCAGCTTCCTTCACACTGTTTTCCCCCTGTTGGGATGTGTGTCCTTTTCTTTTTTAAATATATTTTTATTGATTTCTGAGAGGAAGGGAGAGAGAAACATCAGTGATGAGAGAGAATCATGGATCAGCTGCCTCCTGCACGCCCCACACTCGGGATCGAGCCTGCAACCGGGCACGTACCCTGACCGGGATTGAACCGTGACCTCCTGGTTCATAGGTCGACGCTCAACCACTGAGCCACGCCGGTCGGACCTTTTCTTAATGATTTTATCTCTTTTTCATAGTAAGGATGTTAATTCTGTGCTAACCTAAATTTATTTTAATAAAACAGAAAAGCATGCCACTTAGATGTTGCAAGCATGTGACAGTTTTCTTCTCTGCTTTCTCTTTAGTTTACCTAAAGCCGTGAAAAGAAGAATCAACGCATTGAAACAACTCCAGGTGAAGTGTGCTCACATAGAAGCCAAGTTCTACGAAGAGGTCCATGACCTGGAGAGGAAGTACGCGGCACTGTACCAGCCTCTCTTTGACAAGGTGGGAGCATCTCCTCTGATTCGCGCGTCTCAGACCGTTGAGGCCGAGCACCCACATTGCCCAGTAAATCGCCCCGAGCTGTTCTTTAAGTCCTAGACCGAAGCTTAGAATAAGTGATAGGAGCGTCCAGGTTTCAGTCTTCTCATAGGCATTGTTTGCAAACTCACGGCCTTAGCCCCTGCCTTGCCGAATGACATAACTCTAAGAAGGTCTCGTTCTCACTTAGAGAAGGGAGTTCGTCACTGGTGACGTTGAGCCGACAGATGCGGAATCCGAGTGGCACAGCGAGAATGAAGAGGAGGACAAGCTGGCTGTAAGTTCTTTTAATGAGCGCGACTTGCGTTCTCTTTCGCACTGTGACACACAAGAAACGTCTCTTCATGGTCTTAATGCTCAACATGACTTTACAAAGAAAAGCGCTCCTGGCAGGAGGTGCTGTTCCACCCTGAGGTCAGGTGTTGGTTTCCTATGGCTGAATACTGAGCAGCCGTGGGCTTGGCATCTGACGGGGCCGTCAGCTCATGCAGTGGAGCAGGCACCGTCCGCCGCGTCACTCAGTGACCCAGAGCAGCTCTGCACTGCCTGCAGGGAGATAGCAGATCCGATGAGCAGAGGTCGTTAGTCTCAGTGACGGGCGCAGCCAGGCGTGCTGTGGTCACCAGCAGACGGGGTGTGGTTGGGAGGGTGTACTGGAAACACCAGGACCAGCTGTAGGAGGAGGTGGCCAGAGCGCCTCGCCATGTGACCACAAGATCAGTGGGTTACAGGTCCTTTCAGTGACAGGCCTTGTCCGTCACCTGCTCGCAGCCTCTTACCTGACAGCCCATTCCAGTGCCGTAGGTTCACTCTGCCAGCCGGATCTTGTGTTTGGGAGACAGGTAGCTTCAATCTGTAAAATTCACTTTTTGGGGCATTTGTGAAGAATATGCTAGTTTTGGTAGCCACGTGTTTTGATCTAAAAACATGCAGAACCTGGCTTGTTCGTAGCTCTGGCTGCAGGTCAGTATCCTTGTGAATCAGATCCCTTTTGCTCAAGAAAAACCTGTCTCTGCTCATTTCCTCGTAAGGTCCCATTGGCACCGCACTCCCACCTTCCCGCGGCCCTGACCTACACAGGCACCTAGCCTTTCTGGTCCCCGCCCTCGTGTGGGCACAGTGCCTCTGGCTGAGGCGGCAGTTAGAGCGTCTCCCTGGCCTTGGACGGACAAAGTGTCTGGCAGTTCTGGTGGCGGAAGCCATGGGAGTTGCGTGTGGTAGTGGGTGATCATCCCCAGGTGGGGGCCTCGTGGAGCCAGCACTGCACAGCCTTGCCCGGTATGTGGCCTTTGACCCCTCTGGAGCTCTTCCGCCAATTTAAATGGTTTGGTGGAATTACGTCTGGACGGAGTGCCTTGAACGCTTTGTCCCGGAAACCTTTCCATGGTGACCTGCTCGGCAGTCTTGGAATGTCGGGTCAGAGGACCAGGGTTTGTGATGGCAGTTGGTGCGGGATTCTGGAATGATGGTCTGTGTCGAGCCGTGGAGGACTTGTTGACTTGTTGCTTGGTGGTAACTGTCCTGTTCTGCATTGTTACTTTGTAGGGAGACATGAAAAGCAAAGTCGTCATCGCAGAAAAAGAAGCCGAGGCAGCAGAGGAGCCCGCCCCCCGAGGGATTCCCGAGTTCTGGTTCACCATCTTCAGAAACGTGGACATGCTGAGCGAGCTGGTCCAGGTGAGCACGCTCCATCCTGGTCTTACGACTGCGTGTGAGCTCCTCGCGGGGGCTCCTCGGGGGCTCACTGGGGGAAAGGCACTCCTGGGACCCCTACTCCGGAGAAGTCGTGGCCTCACAGGAGGGTTATTCCTGGTGGGGACCCCAGTCACACCTACTGCAGCTGGAGTGGGAAGCCTGCAGCCTGAGCCAGAGCCCTGGGTCAGTTCACCTGGGAAAGGGCTGCTGCCTCACCCAGAAAGCCTGTCAGCAGGTTCCAGACGCCTTTCCATTTTTTTTTGTCTTTGTTTTGTTTTTTAATTTATTGATTTCAGAGAGGAAGACGGGAGGGAGGGAGGGAGAAAGAGAGAGGGAGAAGTAGAAACATCAGTTTGTTCCACTTATTTATGCATTGATTGCCCTGTGTGTGTGCCCCGAATGGATAGCGAACCTGCAACCTTGGCGTATCGACCCTAATCACCCGGCTAGGGCCACCCTTCTCCATGTCACTGATGTGGACAGGCGGGAAGTGAGGGGTGAGAATGTGTGCGTGTGTGTGCGTGCATGTGTACACACACTTGCACTGACACATACTTATTACACTTCTCGGTTGGTGGGTATTTGAACTATGAAACAGGCCTCTTGTGCAGTCTCCGTGGGCCGAGACTCAGGAAAGGATGTGAGGACTGCACTTCCTGCTCCCTTTCAACTGACAGGGCCGCGTCTGAAACTCGTGGCTTGCGACAGCATGTTTTCCTGTCTGAGCCTCCTCTTCATGCACAAGTTCAGGTCGGGGTTTAAGAAAACCAGATCATGCCACACGTCAGAAATTCATTGGGAAAATTGAAGACTCTATGGCAGACCTCACCCAGACTGCTTTTTAGAATCACCTGGGAAACTTCTTGTTTTTTTCCCCAATATATTTTTGATTTTGGAGAGGAAGGGAGAGGGAGAGAGAGAGAGAGAGAAACATCAGTGATGAGAGCGAATCATTGACCGGCTGCCTCCTGCACGCCCCCCACTGGGGATGGAGCCCACAACCCGGGAGCTGTGCCCTGACCGGGAATTGAACCGCAACCCCCTGGTTCATAGGTTGACACTCAACCAATGAGCCACGCCAGCCAGGCACCTGGGCAACTTCTAAAACTCAATAGCAAAGAAAAACAAAACAAAAACAACTCAATAGCAGCCTCAGTGCCTCTGCTCCTCCACGTCCCTGACGGTCCCAGGTGTGGTAGAAGTTCCCGGATTCTGGGTGCCCAGGGTGGGAAGTCCCCACGGAGCAGAGCCGGTTAGCTCTCTCAGACCTCGGTAGCTGTGCCCATCCCGGGGCACGCAGGACCCGATTTCTCAGGTCTGGGTGGGCCTGGGGCTGCTTTTCTGATGTGCTGCTGGGTGGGGCCCGCTGTGCGGGGGGCAGGCTTGCCATGATGGAGCTTTTGGTGCCAGTAGGTGACTTGGTTGGTGACCTGGCTGTTGGTGCTGGGTAGCCGTCCAGGGATGGTGTGGCTGCTACTTCCACGCATTTCCTGGTGTTGAGGGCAGTAGCTGAGGCCTACTGCAGTGAGGTGTCTCCTTCATTCTCCCAGCACCTCTGTATCATGGCCTACTTCGGTGTGTAGGCCGCAGAGCGTCTTAAAGCTGTGGGAAGACAGGCTGGCATCTCCAGAGTGTTTCCTATCGGAGGGAGTAGTGAAAGGTCGTTGGCACTGACCTGACAGCGCCTGGCCGGAGAGGCCATTCGGGTCAGATGTTAATTCCTGAAGATGGACTCGCCTGAGTGCTTGGTGCTCTGTGTGGGGTGGTAGAGCGGATGCTGCAGGAGAGTTTAGACCAGTGATGGCGAACCTATGACACGCGTGTCAGAGGTGACACGCGAACTCGGTTTTTTTGGTTGATTTTTCTTTGTTAAATGGCATTTAAATCTATGAAATAAATATCTAAATATCTGATATGCAGGGTGGTCTTAGGCGACCCCTGTGAAAGGGTCGTTTGACCGCCAAAGGGGTCGCGACCCACAGGTTGAGAACCACTGGTTTAGAGGGTCCAGACAGCAGCTTCCACTCGGCACCCCCGCGGTGCCCAGGGCTGGGCTTATGGGCCCCTAGTTCTGAGCCGGTCATCAGGACGTTGGGCTCTGCTGGGACCACGGCATTCTTGTCCTCGAGGCCTGGGAGGAGCATGGTGTTATTTCAGGGACTTGGGACATAGCAGAGGGCACTGTGGGTTGAGGAAGGAGTGGGACGGTCCCACATGCGGGTATCTTGCTGGGCAGCATACTGGTGGTGACGTTCCCCTTGGCATTTAGCACGAGGCAGGGCACACCAGTGACGTGCAGTCTGGGCCAGGTGTTCTCTGGAGACGGGATCTGACATCTTGGACTGTGGTCCCTTTTTGTCTAGACACTTGGTATGTGCCTGTGTTGCTGGATTTTTGTAGTTGTTCTATGTCAAAAGAATTGCCGAAACCGGTTTGGCTCGGTGGATAGAGCATCGGCCTGCGGACTGAAAGGTCCCAGGTTCGATTCCGGTCAGGGGCGTGTGCCTTGGTTGCGGGCATATCCCCAGTGGGAGATGTGCGGGAGGTGGCTGATCGATGTTTCTCTCTCATCGATGTTTCTAACTCTCTATCTCTCTCCCTTCCTCTCTGTAGGAAAATCAATAAAAAATATTTAAAAAAAAAAAGAATTTAAAATTAGGAACTTGATGTTTATCAGGCTCAATTCTTAGAACTCAGTGGAACCTCAAGAAATCTTTTAGTTCAGTCCCCAGACTTCAGGGACAAAGAAAGAACTGTTTGCTTAGGCCAGTGTGGTTCAGTGAGTTGGAGCATCAGCCTGGGCACCAACAAAGGTGGCGGGTTTGATCCCTGGTCAGGGTGCACATGGGCGTCACCCTCTCAGTGTTTCTCTCTCTCCCTCTGTGTCCTCCCGTCCTCTCTCTCATAATAACAAGAAGTCACTTTCACAGGTGAAGGCCTCTCGGTAGGATGTGGCTGCTGGTTTCGAGTCTCGTCATTCCTCTGTGGTGGTTCTCTCTCAGACTTCCTCAGATGCAGACATTGGTGACTGCGTGTGAATGACGCGCAGAGTGAAAACGTGCAGCCGTGTTGGAAGTCCTCGTGGGATGCCTGAGCTGTGGGTCTCAGACACGCCTTGTGTGTGCTGTTGACGCTGAGTGACTGCTGTGGGTTCGGGAGATGTATTGCCACGTGCCAGTGGCCGTGTGATGAGGGGTGGCTGCCATGGCCGTAGCTGATCCAGGTGGTTCCTGTGGTTCTGTCTCTTCAGAGCTGCTCCGGACCGGCCTGCTGGGGGACGGCACCTCGGTCCCAGGCACAGGGCCCTGTGTGAGAGCAGCCGGGGCCCTGGTCCCAGCACTGAAGGTGCTGCTCTCAGACCAGCTGTCGGGCAGCAGCTTGGGTGGCTCCCTGGAGTCAGTACTTGGCCAGGAGAGAACCCACCAGGGCCCCTCGCCCACCACCAGGAGGGACGCAGTAGCCACTCCGCAAGGATGTGTGCTGTTCTCAGAAAGCTCAGGTTTCTGTTCCTCTTTGTGTTTAGGAATATGATGAGCCGATCTTGAAACACCTGCAGGATATCAAAGTGAAGTTTTCAGACCCGGGACAGCCGATGGTGAGTACTGATTGAGTTCCTGGTTGGTGCCGGGGGCGTCAGGCCACTGAAGGCGAAGAAAGGGCTTGGGTCCAAGGCGAGAAATCAGACCCATCACTCACCTGCCGGGGAACCTGAGTGAGATGCTGGTGGGGATGAGGGCAACTTGGCAGGTCGCCCAGGCCGCCTGCTGGGTGGTGGAAAGTGCAGGAGTCAGGCCAGGCTGGACTCCTCTGTCCCACGTGGTGTCCGCTGAGATGCTGTGGCTTCTCACTAGTTCGTTCCTCTACCATCCTTTCCCTCAGTGGCCCCTGGGTTTTTCGAGGATCTCGTGTGTCTTTGAAATGGGTTTGAAAGGATGGTGAGTGTATACTCTCTTGAATATGAGGGGCACTTTAACAGAAACCTACTAGGTGTCTGTTCCAAAAAGCACCTGCAGGCCACCCTGGCTGGGGCCCTCATCTCATACATCAAAAGGTAGTGGTTTTGGCCCTAACCGGTTTGGCTCAGTGGATAGAGCGTTGGCCTGAGGACTGAAGGGTCCCAGGTTTGATTCCGGTCAAGGGCATGTACCTTGGTTGCGGGCACATCCCCAGAAGTGGGTGTGCAGGAGGCGGCTGATCCATGTTTTTCTCTCATGGATGTTTCTAACTCTCTATCCCTCTCCCTTCCTCTTTGTAAAAAATCAATATATATATATATAATCTTTTTATTTAAAAAGGTAGTGGTTTTGATTCCCAGTTAGGGCACACACCTAGGTTAAGGTTTGATCCCTAGTCAGGGTGTGTACGGGAGGCAACTGATGGATGTTTCTATCTCACATCAATGCTCCCCTCTCTCTCCCTCCCTCCTTCCCTCCCTCCTTCCCTCCTTCCCTTCCTCTTTCTCTAAAAAACCAATAAAAACATATCCTTGGATGAGGATTTTTAAAAGAACAACCTGCAGATAAGACTGAAAACATGCTCTCCTGCTCTGGTGTGTCACAAACCCCTGAGCCAGAGCGTGTGTCAGTGTGTGGGGCGGTCTGCCTGCATTAGGCCCAGCCAGCCCTCCCTCTCCCCTGGGAGCAGTTGGATGGCGCACCTGTCCGTCTGGCTGGGCTGGGCTCCCAGGAGCCCGGCGCGTGGCCTGTCCGTCTGGCGGTGGCTGACGGCTCCATCCAGAGCCACCGCAGGTCAGTGACGGACTGACTGGCTCGCTGGTGGCTCTGTCTCAGGCCTTGGAGACGAGCACCGGGGCTGTGGGCTGGGGACCTTGGCCGGGACCTTGGCCGGGAGCTGGCCCGGGTCTCCCCTCCCTCCCTGTCACAGCCTGGCCCCAGGTAGGGCATGAGGGCCCGTGGGAGTGGGTTTCTCTCCCTGGTGCTGCAGGAGGGACAGGGAGACATGCCCATCTGTGTCTCTTCCCTTCCCTGTCTGCTGAACTCCCGGAGGGGACATCCGCTCTCTGCAAGGAGAGGTGTGGGCATGAGCCAGAGATGCCTGCTCCAGGCTGAGGGCCCTCTGGTGGCTGAGGTGACCCTTTTCTCCTACTGCAGCCTCTGGGGTGGCCTGGGGCCCTCCTCTCACCCCTAGTCTGGGCTCCTCTCTGTGAGAGGCTTGTAGTGCCCTCTGGGGACCGCCTGCCGCCATGGCGGGCTGATAAGATGGGAATGCTCTGCAGTACGAGCACACTTGTGAGATGCTATGAGTTTTTCCTTCCACTGCTTTCTCACCTGCCACTCATCCTTCCCTTGGTTCCCTTTCTTCTTTCTCGCCCACGTGTCGGATGTGGCTCCCTGAGGACTGGAGCCCGAGCGGCGTAGCCACGAGCCAGTCTTCCTCGTGAGTCCTGTGTGCTCGCTCTACGAGCTGAGAGAACACGCGGCAGCCTCCAGCGTCTAGAGATACGCTACCGCCAGTGCCCCTTAGTCGTATCCTGTCAGATTATGATGAACCATCTAAGACATTAAAGCTGTACAGAGGACCCACCTCGCTTCAGAACGAAGGGGCCCGCGCCTGGGCCCCGCCCCAGCCCGCACCTCCTTTCCCTCCACGCCACTGCTCTGACATGGCAGCAGGGGCGTGAGCGCAAGCGCGTGCTGCTCTTCCCACGCCACACGCGCTCTGCTGGGCGGGACAGCGTTCTTACTGCCCCTCTTGGTGTAGATGGTTACGTAGCATTCCCTGCATGCCCCCACCCCACCCCCTGTTCTGAACGGTTGCCTCATGGTCAGCATCCTGGAACCCGGGTCTTTAAGCTTCTGGCAGTCCTTTTAGTGTCATGGCTGGGCCGCTGGAGGGGAGCGAGCATCAGTGAGGCCCAGAGGCGGTCAGTTCCGCTCCTCCTGGCATGTGTCTTACACTTACTTTTTGGAATAATCACCTGTACTGGCCTCTATTTTGAAGTAATTTCAAGCAGCACAGAGCATCCCACGGGTCTCTTGTCCACCTTAACCACGGGCTATCTCCGTGTGACTGGTGAAGACAGGAGCCCGCCTCTGCTGCTGGGCCGAGAGCACCATTAACTGACGGGTGGGATGGGCCACGAAGGCGGTGCCCTCCCCCCGGGCCCTTTTTGTTGGTCCATTAAACATCTTAATTCACCCCAGGGCGTTCGGGTTATTCTAGATAAACAGAGGCCATGGGGAAGGAAAATCAGAAAATAGGAAGAAAAGAGATGACACTGGGTGGGGAGGACGTGGGGCGAGAGGGGAAAGGGAAGAACTCTCCCTGGACAGGATGGGTGCGGAGGGGCCGACTCCAGCAGAAGGCTCCTTGGCCCAGCCTGCCCGCATTGTGGTCATGGCCACAGTGGCCCCTCCCACCTCCATCTTCATGCTGGGAGGGAGGGACAGGGACCCGGTTCCCCGAGGCCTCCTGACTGTCCTGCTGGACTTGGACCTGCCAGACCAGGGACTTGAATCTGTTGACCATCCTTCCTCTCCAGCCCACACGGCTCTGGCAAAGGTCAGTGGACATCCCCCGGCCAGAGCCTGCGCCATCCCTTCTAGACACTGGACATGGGTGTTCCCCAGGCTCCGACCCCCTGTGTCTGCTCTTGTGCTGTCGTGGCCTTTCTCCCCCTTCACCCCCTCTTTGGAGAGCCCTGTTTCACTCCCCTTTTGTGTCCTAAGTGCTCCTTCCATGGGTCAATCTTCAACTCGGGGGGTGGGGGGAGGTGTCACTTCCACTCCTGAAACCACTCAGCACTCCGAGCAGTGGGGCTGCCCCCAGGCGGCCTGAACCCAGACTTGGCCCCACAGACGCTCCTTACCTCACGCACCAGGACAGGCTTCTTTGTCCGTTACAAACGGGCGGAGGGGACCGTGTGAGCACAGATTCCTGCCTCCCTTCAGTATCTCAAGTAGAATGCGTTCCTCCAGATAGTGGTATGAGGTCACAGATGGCTTTTTTAGTTCATTAATTATTTTGGTATTGCCAAGTTGTCCTTCAAAAAGCTATTTACAGTCCGACCAGTGTGGTTCAGTGATTGAGTGTTGATTGAGGAAACGAGGTCACTGGTTCAATTCCTGGTCAGGGCACGTGTCGGAGTGCAGGCACGTGTCGGAGTGCAGGCTCGAGCCCCAGTAGGGTGCATGCGGAAGGTAGCTGATCGGTGATTCTCTCTCATCATTGAAGTTTCTGTCTCTCCCTCTCCCTTCCTCTCTGGAATCTATCTAAAGAAAAAACATACTGGAAATTTGTAAACACAAAACGTAAAAAAAAAATGTATAAAGCCATTTGCCTGTGTGAGTGCTGCTGGTTCCCCAGACACTGGCTATCGCTGCGTCTTATTCCTTCTCCTTCGCTTCGGCGCCCGAGTGTGAGTGTCCTCCGTGGCCGTGGCTGCTGCGTGCACACCTGGGCCCGTTCCCCGTGAGGCTGTCTCCAGGGTGCGGACTGCTCCATGGCCGTGGCCGCAGGGACGTGTCCCGGCTGTGGCTGGTGTTTCCTTTTCTCCCCCACGGGGTCTGGCCACTTTCACTGCGGAGCAAGGACAGCCGCTCTGCCTGCCTCCCAGGGACGAAGGAGAGGAGGGCCGGGCTGTCTGCCCAGTTTCTCCCTCCAGACCCTGCACCGCACCAAGAGCCCGGCCTGCCCAGGAGGAGACGCACCGCCCGTCACTGCCTCCCTTTGTGCCGCTGCTTTTTGCAGTCAAGACGTTCTTCTCGTCTCGTAGCCACACTGGGCTTCTGCCTGTGGGTCCTGCTGGGGGAGCTGGTTCCCCGGAAGCACGGTGTGGCTCATCGAGTCCGTCGCTGGGTGTCTGTAGAGCAGGGGTCCTCAAACTTTTTAAACGGGGGGCCCGTTCACTGTCCCTCAGACCGTTGGAGGGCCGGACTATAGTTTAAAAAAAACTATGAACTATTCCTACGCACACTGCACATATCTTATTTTGAAGTAAGAAAAACATGGGAACAAATAGAATATTTGTATTTGCGTGTGGCCCGCGGGCTGCAGTTTGAGGACCCCTGCTGTAGACTTTCGGGCGCTCACCCTGCGTTTCTGTCTTCAGTCTTTTGTGTTAGAGTTCCACTTTGAGCCCAACGACTACTTCACCAATTCAGTCCTGACCAAAACGTACAAGATGAAGTCCGAGCCGGATAAGGCCGACCCCTTCTCCTTCGAAGGCCCTGAAATAGTTGACTGTGATGGGTAAGGAACGCCATTTCACCTTTTCTCTCGGCAGCGAAACTGGGCGGTGACTTGAGAACTGCGTCAGAGAGAAATGAGGGCGAAGCAGGAAGCCGTTCACTCGCCCTGAAGCCCAGTGGGCGAAGAGGAAGTCGTTTTCTGTAGGGGCTGTGATGGCAGCGCTGGGAAGTGTGTCACGTGGACACGTGGGAAGGCTTCGGGGCAGAGGCCCGGCTCCTCATTCTCATGAGGGGATCGGGTTCCCGGCCCCGTCCGTCAGGCTGTGGCCGGCTGCCCACATGAGTCGGCGCAGAGCAGTGCGCCAGGGGCTGGCTTTGGTCAGCGTAATTGTCCTTGGACTTGGGGTGAGCACCTTGGCGACTCCAGTCTGTAGGTCCCCAGGGAGTGAGTGTAGTTTGAGTTGTTCCTCTTGGGCAGTTCGAGATGCTTGGGACTGGTTTCTCCGCAATTGAAACGTTATTTTACCCGCTGGGACCTCGTGCTTGTCCTCATGACCCTCCGTCTGAGTAATTCAGACCTTAAAGTCCTCGTGACTCAGTGGCAAGGCTTAGAAAGGGCCACTGTCCGGGCCGCCATGGTGACAGGAGGCCTGGCTTTCCGGCACTTCTAGGGCTGACACCGTCGAGGTGTTGTCAGGTGTTACCTGTGGTCCAAGGTGGTTCAAGGGCTAGAAAGCAGCTGTGCCCCACCCACCACGCAGCACACGGGGAACTGCTGTGTTGTGTCCGGGTCCTCCGTATTGGCGGGGGTCACCTGCCTTTCTCCAGCTTGTCCCACTCAGTTCAGTTGCCTTGAGAATTGGGATTTGAGTGGTGACTTCAGGTGCACTCGGGGAGGGTGGGGGGGCTGTCCAGGGGCAGCAGGTGACAGGCTCTGGAGGTGCCTGTGCCCAGCCTTGATTGGGGTTGTTCACAGAAAACACGCTGCAGCGTCTGGGCTGACACACGGCCTCCAGCCGAGGAGGCCTGGGGTGCTGGTGCCCTTGCCCTGCAGGAGCCCGAGCTTGAGGCACTGCCTTGTCGGGTGGCGGCAGGCAGCCCGTTTCTGCCCCCGCCTGCAGGGGAGCTTCATGCGCGGCCGTGCTTGCCTGCAGGTGGGCTTCTGAACCTGTCCAGGCTGAGTGTAGAGTCGTGGTTTGCTTGTTCTCTGCACTGTGGTCGACTCTTCTCAGGAAGTGTGTGTTGATGGCTGTCGTGCCCCTGCAGGTGCACTATTGACTGGAAGAAAGGAAAAAACGTCACCGTCAAAACGATCAAGAAAAAGCAGAAACACAAGGGTCGAGGCACCGTCAGAACCATCACCAAGCAAGTCCCCAATGATTCCTTTTTCAACTTCTTCAGTCCGCTGAAAGGTGAGGGGGTCCCCTGCTTCCCGGAAGGCCCTGTCCTGCCGCTCGGCTTTTACCAAAGACCTGCTGGCGGGCACCTGTCCTACCCGCCCAGAGAAATCGGAGAGGGTTTTGGTGTTTACGAGAGAAGGTGAGAGGTGACAGCATTCAGCGTTTCTGTTTCTTTTACATGAGCCGTTGCTGGGACGGCGGCACCTCGAGCCCGTTCCCAGGACCACGCTCAGCACCTTCGCCTCCAGCCCAGCTCTGGCGGCGGGCCCTGGGCTTTGCCCATGATCCTGTGCCTTTGTTAGCAGGACGCACACGAAGGTGTGAGCAGAGCCTAGGAGCTCCGCAGGGTGATGCTCAGCGTGAGGTTGGACGGAACGTCTGTCCTGATGAGCAAAATACAGACGCAGTGCGTGTGCTGATCTTGCCTGCGCCCGCCATCCGTACCATGTGTAGGCAGAGGGCACCTTGAAAGCAGCCAGGGCTGGTGCTGCCAGCAGTGAAGTGGTGACTGGTGGGTAAAGTGCCACTCGAGATTGGCAGGTATGCAGAGTGTGTATTTATCACCTCGTCCTGCTTGTACCGTACGTCGGTGTTATTTTAGGCCTTGTGTGCCATTTGGTATGATTTGGTAGGTTATTTTTTGGTTCTGAGAACACAAGAACATTTCCGTCTAAATGAATGATAGTTGCTTCTTGGCTTTCCGCCTTTCCACTTAAGAACAGTTTCGTAGGAACCCTCTGCCTTTGGGTGGCGGGGCCTGTGCTTCTGTGAAAGAGCTCGTAGCCCCAGGGTCCGTCCTGGCCCCTGCAAGCTGGGCTGGTAAGGGGACGGCGCTGTGCCAGAGGCACTTGTGCTCACGGGTGCAGGGGGGCAGCACGGGGCCCTGGCAGCAGGACGGGAGGACAAGGCGGCACCCCAGGCTCCATGGTAGGAAGATCAGAGTGCCTGCAGGGCCCACGCCTCCCTCCGTCTCCAGGCTGCTCGCAGCCCCTGTGCTGCAGCTCTGCCCCAGCCAGGACTTGGTGGGGCCGGGGCGCTTGGAAATGTATCTGTCGTGGCGCTCCGTGTTTGCATCTCCATTGAGAGGCACTTGGGGCCAAAGCAGAGCTTGGAAGCTTCTGTTTTGAGTGTTGTTTCCCCCGAGCAATAAAGTAAAGATGGGCCTGGAGCTGGAAAGGTGAGCTGCTGGCTTTGAGAGTAAACTGTTGGGACACTCAGTGTAATTTTCTAATCCTGAGAGAATGTGAAGGCGGGGCAGTTGGCTGTGTCAGCACGGATACGAGGAAACGAGAAGACCCATTGGCTCTTTACCTTCCACGCTTAAAGCCAGGTTGAGATGATGAGCTGCGGCCCTGCCGCAGGACCGGTCGCCTTCGGGCTGTCATTCCGGCGCCTCACGCAGCTCCTCAGGCCTGAGCCGTTGACTTTGACCTTGTCTCTGAGCTAGTGCCCCTTTGTCCAGCTCCCGCTCAGCTCGCAGTCCTGTCTCATCGTTGTGGCTATTTTCTGCGATCTGTCTTTGAGCCCAGAAGATGTCGGTACGTGTTGGTTTGGGGTGAGAACAGCCATGGCTCTGCTCCCTTAGTGTCCCTGTTTGGGAGGTCCTTCGGGAGCCTGTGTGGAGTCATGGGGGGAGTTTCCTTAAAACTGGATTTAAAATACTTGATAAAATCAAAATGGAACGAAGCAGACTCGCGGGCTTGGGGATTGATCTTTTGTGGGGGTGGTTTCTGGAATTGTGGTGGTGGCTGCACAACACCAAGGGTACCAGGCAACATTAAATTGCACACCTAATGGGGGAGACCTTTATGGAACGTACATTGTAGCTTCAGTTGCTATTTTCAAAGCAATCACATGCACATTACTACACGTGATGAGCTCTATGAAAACAAGGTGAGAGTGGGAGGCAGGGATGGGGTAGCCAAGAAAAACATCAACATTGATGACATGATTTTTGAAATGAAGAAAACATAAAATGGCCAGTCCAGTGGCCTCTGTGTCCTTAAACCCACAAAACGGGTCCAGAAGTCACATTGGTGGAGGTCCTTGTGCTGATCCCTAACCCTCAGGCCGGGCCCTCAAATCTGAACCTTAAACAGCCGTGGGGTGCTCGCGTGCCAAGGCTTGGGGACCACTGCCTCGTGGGTGGTGTTTCGACCCTGGCACTTGGGCCTCCGCCGTCTCCACAGTGGCTGGCACTGCACAGTCACTGCGGTGGCCTCACTGACGGCTTCACTGTGACGGCTTCACTGTGACGGCCTCGTGTGACGGCTTCACTGTGACGGCCTCGCTGCACGGCCTCGCTGCCCGCCAGGGGAGAGGCGGAGACTCCAGAGGATGGACAGGCAGGGCTGAGGCCTGCAGTTCAGTGAGGGCCTCGGACCAGCACCGCTAAGATGAGGGATTCGAATCCCTTGATCATTTGAATGTCACTGGGCTTCACTGAGGGTGGATTTAATGACTGGTTTGCCCATCGTACTCAGTTGAGCCCAGTCTGTCGTGTGTGGCACCTGATCTCAGCGTCCGCTCTGGGGTGGGCAGTGACAGTGACTCCCGGCCCACAGGGCAGTTCCTCACTTGCAGGAAGGTGTCACGTGTTCACTCCTTCCCCCTCTCCACACAGACAGGAGCGCAGTGCTGACCTCTCTGGGGTGGGGCACTCGGGGCCAGTCCCCTTGTCTACTGCCCGGTCACGAGTTGAAGCTCCACTCACAGCGCAGGTGCACTTGTGGCCGCAGCCGCCTTTCCCCCCGTTAGTCCTGAACTGCTGTCAGGGCCTCAGAAGGTTGGCCTCCTGCATCTGGGGGCCGCCCAGGGCCCAGGCGTGTGGGGAGCGGGCGCAGGTGCAGGGAAGGCTGAGCTGGGAGGCGCTCGCTTTCTCTGCAGCTGCGCTTCCTGTGGGGCCTGCGTTTGCTTCTCACTGTAACTGGGTGTGTTTTGTTTTTTCCAGCGTCCGGGGATGGAGAATCGCTGGTAAGATTGTGTTTATTGAAAGCCTCTTACTGGCTGTAGAGTGTGCATTTCCTCAGTAGTTACCTACCTTCTCTGTGACCTGTTCCTCTTCCCGGAACCCGGCGCGGGGGCGGGGTGGGGTGGAGGTTGTGTTCACTGCCTTCTATTCCCCGTTGGGCTGCACTTGGCTGCCTCCCTGCCATTGCACTGCTGTGCCTTTAAAGCAGCTGAACCCCGTGGCCTGTCCCCGGGCAGTGCTGGCCCTGGGGCTGTAATTACGGGGTGGGAATGTGAGAACAGTGTCGGTCCCCCTGAAGGGAGTGACCACGTCAGCTTCCCTCGCAGGATGAAGATTCCGAGTTCACGCTG
Organism: Myotis davidii; assembly: GCF_000327345.1. NCBI lineage: Eukaryota > Metazoa > Chordata > Mammalia > Chiroptera > Vespertilionidae > Myotis > Myotis davidii. The sequence goes on from NW_006293349.1 coordinate 56,574, forward strand.
GCCTCCGACTTTGAGATCGGACACTTCTTCCGTGAGCGGATCGTCCCGAGGGCCGTGCTGTACTTCACGGGGGAGGCCATAGAGGACGACGACAATGTATGTGTCCGCGGAGCCCGGCCCAGGACGCATGGCTGCTGTTGGCGTTCAGGGGACGTGGAGGGAGCGGAGAGGTCCCCGCAGTGGGGGAGGCGGGCGGTCCCTGTCAGCTTGGGGTCACTGCCAAACAGGAGGGGCCCTCATTCACAGAGGTCTGACTGCACCACGCGGTCATCAGCAGCAGAGCCAGCTCGTGCTGGCCTGTGGCTCCGTGACCTCGAAGGGGTGCGGGTCGCACTCTGCAGAAAGATCGCTGCGCGGAGACGAGCCGTCCCCAGCCAGAGTGGGGGTGGCCCCGAGCACACCGCCCAGGACCTGCCAGTCCTGTGTCCACCACCTGCGGCAGGCTCCGTCACAGCCCAGGTGGCCTGGGGTCCTGGTGACTGGTCACAGAGTTCTGTTGTGTTCAGCATGTGTGTGTATATATTACTGACTTCAGAGAGGAAGGGAGAGGGGGAGAGACATACCACTGATGAGAACCAGTGACGGGCTGCCTCCTGCACACCCCACTGGGGTCAAGCTGCAACGTGGGCCTGTGCCCTGACCAGGAATCGAACCCTGACCCCCTGGTTCATAGGTCGACACTCAACCCACTGAGCCACGCTGGCTGGGCACCAAGTTCTGTTGTGTAGCTTGTTGCTGGAGGGGCGTTTCAGGTGATGTTTATGCCTTGCTTTTAGAGCTCTGGCGGCTCCTGGTGCCTCTAGGTTTCCTTGCTTGCGAGGTCTGCTCCCTTGCACCCGTCGCCATGCAGGCCTGCTCCCCTCACTCTCCTGTGCTGAAGGCCCTGCTGGGCTGTGTGGTTCGGGCTGGAGGGCGTTGTGGGCTCGGGTATGTGTCCACACAGCTCGGCCCGTGCTCGGCCACGTCACGTGCTTGCGAAGACTTGGGGTTTAGGAAATGCTGGTCACAGGACGAAGTGAAGGTGGGAGTTCTGGTGTGTCTTCCATCTTCTCAGTCGCCTTGCTCGTCCCAGGGACTGTGCGCCCCCACATATAACCAGCTCTACCAAGTGTGAGATGGGTTAGAGACAGGCCTCTGAGATCTCTCTAAAGGAGGCCCCTGTGAAAGGGTGCACATAGTAGATCCGCAAACCCATTCCTGCGCCTGTTGGAGACATAAAATGATCCATAGATCCCTGTGTGCTGCTGTGTGCTGAGCTCAGCATCGGCCAGTTTCCTAGTTGGCCCAACACACCCAAGCTGGCAGTCTCCTTTCTTCACCCCCATTATTAGTCCTTTTGACTGGCATCCTATTAATGGGGCAGGGCTTGT
>NW_006293349.1:57960-58931 GCF_000327345.1 Myotis davidii
GCCTCCCTGCCCGCTGGCCCTGGCCAGCCGTGGCATTGGTGCCCAGGCATGCCCAGCAGCACATGGCTTTCAGCACTTGGCCTGGAGTCACGCTGCCCTCTGCTCAGTCCGAGCAGGATTGCCAGCCTTTCCTAGGCCTGACCAGTGGGCCCTGGACAGGGCAGTGTCGGTCGGGTTGCCTCCACACTTTCAAAACCTGAACTGTGTTCCCTTCTTTTTCAGTTTGAAGAAGGTGAGGAAGGAGAAGAGGAGGTAAGGCCAGCTTGTGTGTGGTTGTATGTGGCAGCTCAGTGCCCCGGTGGGCGGGGAGGGGTTCGGCTTGCTCTGCGGAGGGGACAGCGTGTGAGCCCCGGGGCCTTGTTACACCCCGTTGTGTGACACGGCAGGCGTGGGCCCTGCTGAGAACTGCAGATAGATGGCAGGTGCCGTAGCAGGTCACGTTGGACCCTGCCTTTGGCTGATGAAAAAGCTTCTTAGGAAATCATGGTTCAATCCACAGAATCAGCGATATGTCGATTTCAGGCCTAAGCACCAAAATTATGAGTCCAAAGGACGTAGTCAGTTGTGGGTAGCGATTGCTTTCCTTCTGAACTGAAGCGCGACTCTAGTATGAAGTCCTGTTCACTCCTCTCCACACAGGAGCTGGAAGGCGACGAGGAGGGGGAGGAAGAGGACGATGCCGACGCGAGCCTCAAGGTGAGTTGCTCTGGAGCTGCCCACTCCCAGGCACCGGGCGAGGCACCTGATGCCTTCTTCCAGTGAGAACGGTTGCGGGGTCAGGAACACTGAGCGGACTGCTCAGTGCCTGGCACAGCGGGTGTGCGAGTGGCCAGTGCCTGCTTCCCCAGCTCTGCTCGGGCCATGTCCCTCGCCTGGTCTTGTTCTGGTGCTGATGTCACTGACACACAGATGCACTGGTGTGTTTGTTGTTGGAAAGGATGCAAAGATGGCACTTTGAGGGAGGGGGGGGG
>NW_006293349.1:58952-61285 GCF_000327345.1 Myotis davidii
TTTTAAATAGAGGCATGAAAATGTAAGTATAATTTACAATTGTACTTGGGCTGAGAATGCTTAGAAATTAAGTCTAGATTTCTCATAATTTAAGATAAACTAGGAAGCTTCTTATAAAAAATGACAAAAATGAGTGAACAGCCCCATTAATTGTACTTGTGAGTCCGGAGTTGTACTCCTGCTCTTGATTGGCTGAAACCCAGGTGCTTTGCCACTTGACGCGCACTAACTGCAGCGCGGCCTCCCAAGGACTCGCTCCTCACGTCACCAGCCTTCGTAGTGCGCCTCTCGCTCACCGTGTGTGCGTGTCCCCGTCTTTCCCCAAGTGCATTGTGCCCGACGCTGTGCGTGCAAAGCCTGGTCTTGTCACCGTCTGTACCACCACGTGTCCCTGTGCACACCTGCTCACCGCGGGAGTTCCTGCTGGGGAACGAGGGGCTGGGGGCAGACTGTAAATGTGCTCACCGAAGTGTTCATGGTTTCATGGTGGCCTGTCCGTCACGGTAACTATTCAACACACCTGTGCGCACCTGAGTGCCAGCTGGAGAGGCGCAGACCGGGGGCCTGGCCTTGAGTGCTTCACGCTTGGGGGACAGGAGTTGGGGGGTGTCTGTGAGCTAACAACTGGGTGGTGGTGACTCCTGACACTGCCATGCCGAGCCCCAGATGTGTTCTTTGCCCTGGGGAGCGGCTCACCGGCAGCGGGCGCTCGGCTCCTGTTGTTTCCTCCTGGTGTCCGTCCTGTCCCCTCACGTCCTGTGTTCTGGGCACTGTCACCACATGGCACGTGACCTGGCAGAAGGGAGAGGATTGTTGGCACTCACCCCATGACGTCTCGAGGTGTTTGTTGGGAGTGGGTGGTGGTGTGAATGCTAAAACTGTCAGCCGTGCGGGCAGATGCAGGCTTGTCCTTGTGAGCTCCTGTCCCCTGTCCCCCCCGTTCCCCTGTCCCCTCGTCTTCCCGTCCCCCCGTCCCCTCGTCTTCCCGTCCCCCCGTCCCCACTCCTGTCCCCCCGTACCCCTGTCCTGTCTCCCCGCTCCCCCGTCCCCCCGTCCCCCTGTCCCTCTGTCAGATGGCACCTGACAGAGGCACTTGTCAGAGTCTGGGCGGCAGTGGAGAGCAGAGTCAGGGAAGGCTAAGCTGTGCGTGGAGGCTGCTGCTCAGCCGCAGCTGCAGCCCTTCCCTCCGTACGTGAGATGGGGCTGCTCCCTCCTGTGAGCGTGTGCGCTTCCTCTCCTCATGCTGACCCTGCCTTTCCATTTCTTTCCCCGTTTAGGTGTAATTTTTGTCTGTTAATCATGCGTTTCTAGGTAAGGTGGAATTCCATTCATTCCTAACTTCCAAATTGTTGATCTGTGCATATGACAATGCTGTTGTGACGGGCAGAGCAGGCTACTGTGCGGGCGCACAGGCCAGGCGGCCACGGGCCTCCTGACCAGCCGTCGTGTGTGGGGCCGTGTGCGCCCGTGGAACCGGCTGGCCGCCACCACTCTGGGTCATGCTTGCCGAGCCCAGTGTTTCTTGCTGCCCATGTAGCCCAGGGGTAACTGGTGTGGCGTTTTTCTCGACGACAGGACTGCCCTCCAGGAAGAGGACAGAGGGGAGGCCCTGGGAGGTGGGCAGTCTGCCCGGGCCTCCTGGAGGCAGTCTCGGCTTCCCTGCCCCTGCTGCTCCCTCAGTCCCTGTGCCTGGGCCACCCCTGCTCACAGGCAGTCGGAGTCGACCCCGCGATGTTTCTGGATGTGCCTCTGTTCCTTGTGCAGCCAGTGGGTAGTGGGGGGCCGAGCTTGTGCCAGTTTCTTACCTGAAAAGCGACTGCCGTGTGGTGTGGGCATTAGCGCGTGTGTGGAGGTTTCTGTGGTTCTAACTCAGCGGCCGATCCAGCTGTTGGTCTCAGCAGCAGCAGCAGCAAGCCCAGGCCACTTGCAGGAGCGTGGGTCATCGTCGCTGTGCTCCATCCTGGGCTCACCTGTGGGGCACTCGCCACTGCCAGGCTGGGGCGCAGCAGGGGAGGAAGCGGGGAACCGGAGGCAGACATGCAGGCAGCGGGGAGGCAGTGGTTCCCAGGCTGTGCTTGTGAGAGCCGGGACTCGGGGCTTCCTGTCAGAGGTGCCTGGTGCTGGTGCGAGTTCAGGTGGGGCCTTTGAGGGTCTGTCGCACTGTCCTGTCACATTCGTGGGGGCACAGAGCCGGCTGAAGGTGCGTCCGCAGTGAAGAGAGGATCTGGGCGCTAGGTCAGGGCTGGCCACCTGCCTGCGTGTTGGCATTGCTGCGCCCACGTGTCTGAGGAGCTTGGCTGCCAGGTTGCACCTAAAGCTCACCACCACCCCCC
>NW_006293349.1:61348-64499 GCF_000327345.1 Myotis davidii
CTGGGCTCGGAGCGGAGGACCCGGGTGACCGGAGCGCCGTGCCCAGCTGCGCTTGTTAGCCACTCAAGCCACCCGTCTGTGGTCCCAGGATTGGCAAGGTTCGGGCTGTAAGTTGGTGCCTTTGAAACACCAACTCCTCTGCCTTGATCATCGGCATGGAGTGACTACGCTGCCATCACACTGGCGTGAAACAGGAGGCTCGGCCCGCATTCTGTTTTGTCCTGTGTCCACAGCCCCTCCTGGCCTTGGTGTGGGCGAGGACTCTTCCTCCAGCGTCTTCACAGCCCCGCGGGGGTGGCGTTTAGACCAGCAGGCAGCTCGTGCCCCCTGGGTAAACAGTGCAGCTGACAGTGTCCCTGCGTCACGTGACACGGGGTGTCGTTTATGTCGCAGCGGGGAAAGCCCCCGTCACCTCTGCAGGCTCCTGAGCACTGCTCCGGCCGCAGCTCGGGCCAGCACTCGCTCTTCCCCCGAGAGGACGCTGTTCGGTGCTGAGCTCTGTCGGCTCAGATTGCTGGTCGGCGTGTTGTTTTGGGGTTTCAGGTGACAGGGCAGGGCCCCCAGCCCCGAGAGGCCTGCCACCGCCCTGGGCAGGGCTGGGCAGACACAGGGCCAGCCTGTGGGTCCCGGCTTGTCCTGTGCTCCTTCTATTTTGTGTGCTAATCGGGAGCTTGGACCCGGGTCCGAGGCTGCTGCTTGTCTGTATGCCTCCTTTACGTGCACGTCATCCCTTAAATGTGATTCCCCAAGACCAGCCGGAGCCCAGCTCACACCTGAGGGTGTTGGTGGCGTCGTCCCAGGTGTTTCTTCTCGGCCCTGGGTGCTGAGGCCATAGGCATGCCCGGTGGGGTCCCGAGAGGTTGGTAATCTTAGCTCGGACGGATGGGTGCATGCGCTCTGCTGCCCACAGCATTCGTGAGGCGCAGGTGTAGTTCCAGTGGTCGGATTACACAGGGCAGCTCACACTGAAGTGGTTCTGGGTGGGGGTACTCCCCCCTACCTTATCTGGAAGGATAGGATTCCCACTTGGGGGCTCCTGGGAGGGTGTCGGCTTGTCTGTGGATCTTGGAGTCGTGGCCTTGCAGGCATTCCTCATTATCAAGGAGAGGGGCCCCGAGGAAGAGGCAGCCCCCCGGGCGTGGGGCTGGGACAGGAGCCCGGCCAGATCCAAGTGTGGACCCTGTCGGGGGAGGGGGTGTCGTGCTGACTCACCGGGCAGTGCCTGGGCACCCAGAGCCCCCGGCTGCCTTCCAGCCTGGGGGCGGGTCTCTGTCACTTGCTGACAAGTGAGCCGCTCTGCCCGGGCCTCCCGCTGCCTTGCCCAGAATGAGGGTCTCACGGGCCTTTTATTTATTTATTTATTAAATATATTTTATTTCCCAGGTACATGCCCTTGACCGGAATCGAACCTGGGACCCTTCAGTCCGCAGGCCAACGCTCTATCCACTGAGCCAAACCGGTTTCGGCCTCACGGGCCTTTTAAACAAAACAGGCAGTTCTGCTGTGACATTTCTCCGGGAAGTTGGCTTTTATTTTTGTTACTTTTTAAAATATGTATGTTCTGACTTCGGAGAGGAAGGGAGAGGAAGAGAGAGAAACATCAATGATGAGAGAGAATCATGGATCGGCTGCCTCCTGTACGCCCCACTCTGGGGATCAAGCCTGCAACTCGGGCCTGTGCCCTGACCTGGATTCAGTCTGGTGATCTCCTGGTTCATAGGTCAACGCTCAACCACTGAGCCACACCAGCTGGGCTTGTTACTATTTTACAAGTCTGTTAGTGCACAGTTGAGTGTTGGTTGTGGGAGATGGTGGAGGGACGTGGACGGTTCACAAGCCTTGTCTCTCTCGTTGACAGAAGGAGCCCAGCCAGCCCTCGGAGTGCAAGCAGCAGTGAGCAGCGACCTGTCGGCAGCGCCCACACCGACCTTGTTCAAGTGCATGGTTTTCACTTCACTTCCTCTTTCCTTATTATTTTGCTTAACCTGTACAGCGGCCACTTACATGCGTTTCAGAAGTAGGAGGTTTGATCTAACCCGCACCCGCCGCGGCCTTGGGTGCAGCTCAGTAGACTTCCCCAGGCCCACCTTTGGGGGCCCGTAGACCACGTGGGGTGGGAAGGTCCCCGAGCCCAGGACACAAGTCAGGAGCATCTGCTCCCATCTCTCATTTGGAGACACGCCTGCTTCGTGCCCAGCCCCTGGCCCTCTGTCTGTCTCGCAGAGCCGGGGAGCGTCCGAGTGGCCGGGGCCCTTACTTTGGTTTCTTTTCCTCGGGGTGGGGGTGGGTCGTGGCGCCCACCGTGCTGGGGCGTCAGCGTGGATGGTGCGTCCCCATATTTATTTGTTCCTCTGCGCTGTGAGCCTCGGGTGCGTGCTGGCGCTGGTCCTCAGGTTTCTGAAACCATGTTTGTGACTGGAGACCTGGGGAGGGGACGGGGGGAGGTGGTGGCGGCTCCTCTGGGAGCGAGGCCTGTGTGGGAGGATGCGCTCCCTCCTGCCACTGCGGCTGGTGGCGAGCTCGTCTCCTTGCTGTGGGGACCCCTCTTAGCCAGGCAGGGCCCTGTGCCCATCTTCTGTGGGGAGGGCTGGGCGGGGCACAGGTGTGCTCGTGTGTAAGTGTCGCGTCTCCTTAGCTCCCATTTCTCAGCCCCACGTCCATCGTGTCTTAAAGCCCTGGGTTCAGAGCGACCTGTTCTTGGCTGGCGTGTGGGGCTCCGAGTGTGTAACCGCGTTCCCTGGTCCCTGGTCCCTGGCAGCTGGCGACGGGCCCACACGGACCAGGCCTGGGGAGTGCTCAGCCTTATTACTTAGACACATTTGTAACTGAAGATGCTGTTTTCGATTTGTACAGACTAGTTAGAGTATCTATTAAAGTGGTGAAACCTGAGCCCGCCTGCGTGTCTCTGTGGGGCGGGGTGGCGTGGGGAGGGGGTGGTCGCACTCCCCGCAACTCTGAGGTGTGGCAGAGGCCGGGCCCCGTGTCTGATTTTCCTTTTGTTCCTCCAGCCGCGTGTAGTTGCCTGTTGGTCTCCAGGCCCCCGGGAGCCCTTTGCTGGCTCCTCACCCTGCACGAGAGGGCGGGCTCCTCCCGGGAACCCCGGCCTGAGGATGCTGCTCGGGCCTTGTCCCCCCCGCCCCCGAGGGCGGCT
>NW_006293349.1:64535-69829 GCF_000327345.1 Myotis davidii
CCTGGCGCTGGCCGCCCTGGGCCTCGGTGTTGAGCACATGCTCACAGGTAATTGCAGGGTCAGAGACGCTGCACAGAGGTGTCCCGGGTCATTGGCAGGGAAGCGCTGGGCCTCTTGGGGAACAGTCTTCCAGGGAAAGCCCTCTCCCGCTGCCCCGGTCACAGGGGCAGCTCCCATTCCCGTTCGGAGCGCTGCACCCAAGGGAGCGAAAACGAGAGGCTGAGAGCGGGAGGCTGCCCTCTGTTCCAGCTCTCCCGTAGCACAGGCTTTCAGGGAAGTGGGCGTGTCCCTGGGACTGAGCCCCTGGGTGGGCCAGTGTGCTCCAGGCGCCATACACTCCGCTCCCGTATACTCCGCTCCCGTACAGTCCACTCCATACACTCCGCTCCCATACACTCCGCTCCCATACACTCCGCTCCCTACACTCCGCTCCCGTACAGTCCGCTCCCTACACTCCGCTCCGTACAGTCCGCTCCCGTACAGTCCGCTCCGTACAGTCCGCTCCGTACAGTCCGCTCCCGTACAGTCCGCTCCGTACAGTCCGCTCCGTACAGTCCGCTCCCGTACAGTCCGCTCCGTACAGTCCGCTCCGTACAGTCCGCTCCCGTACAGTCCGCTCCGTACAGTCCGCTCCGTACAGTCCGCTCCCGTACAGTCCGCTCCGTACAGTCCGCTCCGTACAGTCCGCTCCCGTACAGTCCGCTCCGTACAGTCCGCTCCGTACAGTCCGCTCCCGTACAGTCCGCTCCGTACAGTCCGCTCCGTACAGTCCGCTCCCGTACAGTCCGCTCCGTACAGTCCGCTCCGTACAGTCCGCTCCCGTACAGTCCGCTCCGTACAGTCCGCTCCGTACAGTCCGCTCCCGTACAGTCCGCTCCGTACAGTCCGCTCCGTACAGTCCGCTCCCGTACAGTCCGCTCCGTACAGTCCGCTCCGTACAGTCCGCTCCCGTACAGTCCGCTCCGTACAGTCCGCTCCGTACAGTCCGCTCCCGTACAGTCCGCTCCGTACAGTCCGCTCCGTACAGTCCGCTCCCGTACAGTCCGCTCCGTACAGTCCGCTCCGTACAGTCCGCTCCCGTACAGTCCGCTCCGTACAGTCCGCTCCGTACAGTCCGCTCCCGTACAGTCCGCTCCGTACAGTCCGCTCCGTACAGTCCGCTCCCGTACAGTCCGCTCCGTACAGTCCGCTCCGTACAGTCCGCTCCCGTACAGTCCGCTCCGTACAGTCCGCTCCGTACAGTCCGCTCCCGTACAGTCCGCTCCGTACAGTCCGCTCCGTACAGTCCGCTCCCGTACAGTCCGCTCCGTACAGTCCGCTCCGTACAGTCCGCTCCCGTACAGTCCGCTCCGTACAGTCCGCTCCGTACAGTCCGCTCCCGTACAGTCCGCTCCGTACAGTCCGCTCCGTACAGTCCGCTCCCGTACAGTCCGCTCCGTACAGTCCGCTCCGTACAGTCCGCTCCCGTACAGTCCGCTCCGTACAGTCCGCTCCGTACAGTCCGCTCCCGTACAGTCCGCTCCGTACAGTCCGCTCCCTACACTCCGCTCCCGTACACTCCGCTCCGTACAGTCCGCTCCATACACTCTGCTCCATATACTCCGCCTCATACACTCCGCCTCATACACTCCGCTCCCTACACTCCGCTCCGTACAGTACGCTCCCTACACTCCGCTCCCTGCACTCCACTCCCGTACACTCCGCTCCCTACACTCCGCTCCCTACACTCCGCTCCCTGCACTCCGCTCCCGTACAGTCCGCTCCGTACAGTACGCTCCCATACACTCCGCTCCCTACACTCCGCTCCCTACACTCCGCTCCCTGCACTCCGCTCCCGTACAGTCTCCGCCTCATACACTCCGCTCCCTGCACTCCGCTCCCATACACTCCGCTCCATACACTCCGCTCTGGTGGCACACACTCCGCTCCCATACAGTCTGCTCTGGGCGCCATACACTCGTGGTTTGAAATGGCCAGACCACCAGTCAGGTCGGCTCCGGCCCACAGTGGACTTGGGCCAAGAACAGGGGCGCCCAGGGGCCGTGAGGGACGGTTTCTGGATGTGATGGAGTGGAGCTGGGAAGGGGCGGAGCCTCACGTGTACCCTCATGTGGGTGTGTGCAATGGTGCCCTTGGGAAGCCACAGGCTAAACAGGAAGCTGGAGGCAGTGGGCGGCCTGGGTCAGGTGGGCAGGAAAAGCAGGTGCTGGCCGCGCTGTGTTCTCCGTGCGGAGCCATGCATTGTGGTCGCACGGGAACTCGGGGAGGCACTGAGACGGGTGCTCAGAGGCGAGGGTTCTCCCTGTGGGGTGTGAGGACGGGCTCAGGCTGCTGCTCGGCTGTTCTGGACACGCCCAGAGGCGGAGCTCTCCCTGGCCACCCACTGGCTCCGCCTCGAACGCCAGGGCCGTCATGACACTGTCTGCCCTCCCACGTCTCCCCTCCTGGGCGGTCAGAGGAAAGAAAGGGAAGGTGGTTCTCCAGTGGCCAGGGGGCCGGGGCCTGTCTCCGTGGAGGCCACTGGCGGTCACGGCCTCAAGGACACTGCGGAGGCTGCGCTGGTCCTGGCCAGGAGCGCTGGGCAGTCACGGGGCACTCAGGGTGGCCCAGAGCCGCAGCCAGGGGGCCCAGGGAAGGTGACACGTGCACCACGTCGGGTGGCCACCAGCCTGGCCTAGGGCCCACTCGCCTGGGAGCTGCAGCCACCCAGGACCCATACTGCCCGTCTGGCTGCTGCTTCTGTTCCCCCAGTCCCTGGACTGCCATACGCCCAGCCACCAGCCCGGCCCCCGCTCTGGGCCCAGACGTCACAATGCTTTCTGGTGACCAGGGGGGTGTCCAAGGCCACCTCCGTCCCTGCGGCCCCTGCGGCCCTCGCCCGCCCTCGGTCCTGAGGGCGACTCCCCAGGCCGCCCTTGTTCTGTCCGAGGCTGTGTGGCCTCCCTCGACCTGGGTGTCGCCTGTCACACAAGACTGGCTTGGGTCCCGCTGCCCTCTCTGAGCTCTCCTGGCACCTCGCCTGGGAGGGGTTCCCCTTTCCCAGGCAGCTCAGTGCTTCCGCCAGGTGCCAGCAGTAAAGGTGGGGTGCTGGCAATGCTGTGTACCCCACAACAGAGTGGCCCCAGCATCAGGATCCCCACAACACAGGGATCTCGAAAGCATGACCTGAGGGAGCGGGGGCGGTGGGGACCGGGTCTGACTTTGGACCTGCTCGGCACCTGCTGGGGTGGGCGGGGCCCCGTCTGGAGAAGGAAGTGGTCACACAGGTGGGTACGCGTGGTTTATGGGTGTGATTTACACCTCATTGGAGCTCATTTTTCAAAAGCCCCCACATTGGGGGGTTCCACTTAAAACGCTTGTTTTCCTCTTGAGGGGTCAGGAGTTGTGGTCACCCACCACCTGGCAGCAGCCTCTGTCCATCCCTGCGGCGGCCAGGCAGCTCAGCAGGTGCCGGCTCCTGGCTCCTGGTGGCTCCTGTCTCGTGGTGCAGGGGCCACTCTGGGGCCCAGCCATCCCCTCAGCCCAGGGCTCCTGTTCTCAGAGGGGTTTGCCAGGAGGCTCCTCCAGGCCTTGCCCCAGCTGTAGGGGGTGGGGGGTAGGGGGCTTCAGCCAGGCTGGTCTCGGTGTTGCTGACCTCTGTCCTGCCCTGAGGAGGCCCCTCTCTGCTCAGAACATGTGTGTCCTGTCTCTCCAGCGCCCGTGGCGGGGACACCGCGTGGGCTGTTCTCCCTCACTGGCCCTCCTGCTTCAGAGCCCCTGGTTGGAGAAGGGCTGTGGGCGTGGAGTCCTGCCGGCGTCGCCCCATGTGGGCTGCCCTCGGCTCCCCGCCAGCTGGCCGCCCGCCACCCAGTGTGGCCGCACCCGGACTTTGGTCCCTTCCGGTCAGAATGACTTCCCGACCTCCTTCCTCGGGAGGCAGGCTCGCCCTCCCCCCTCAACCTCGGCATGTCTGGGGGGCAGGGGAGGCGGAGGAGCCTCAGAGCCAGCATTCAGCCCCTCACCAAGAGACGCAGACAGTGGTCCCCAACAGCAGGGCTACATCCCCCCCCCCAGAAGCTGGTGAGGGTTCCCCCCCTTCCCCCCCAGGCCGAGTCACCTTGGTGCCCCAGACACTGCTCCTCCCACCCCAGGTGTCACCACTGTGCCAGTCACTGGCCCCGCCTGGCCATGCTGACTGCGCTGTGGGCGGTGGCCGGATGTTACTTTCCATGACAACCTAACAGCCCTGGCCCTGAGCCGACTGTGCCAGGCCCCGGAGAGGCAGGCGGAGCCGGCAGGCACCCTCGCGACTCCCAGAGCTCCTCCGGGATCTGGGTGCCTGCCTGCGGAGCCATCCGTCCTCCAGGGGCTGGGGAGCCTGCAAAGGAGGCCTCGTGCTCAGACCCAGTGCCTGCTGGTTAGCCGCCGGCCTCTGCCTCCGCACTCAGAGCGGACAGCAGGGGGGAAGCTGGGGGACAGGGGGTCTGGGGTCTTTCCCCGACTGCAGGCTGCCCCCACTTCCAGCAGCGGCCCGAGGGCTGCCTGCCTGCCCCTCCTGCCTCATTCCTTCATGCACTTGCTCATCAGGCTTCCAGCGGCCTGGCCTCCACTCCATCCGCCCCCGATCCTCTGGCTTTACGGACAAGCGGTCTCCGGCTTCCCTGGCTCTGAGCAGGGTGAGGTCTTTAGACAGTGAGGTCGACACTTTATAGTTCCCCCTTTTCCCCAAAAATGTTCCCTGAGCACCTGGGGGCCCCAAAGAATGACATTGCCACTGTGTGCCGGGAGCTGACAGCCTTCTCAGCAGGGCACTGAGGGATGAGGGGCTCCCCAGGGATCCAGGGGGAGAGGTCGGGGTAGCGTCACTTTCTCATTGGACCCCCAGGGCCTTGTGAGGTGGGCCCGCCTGGCAGACTCCGCGGAGGGGCTCAGGCAGCGAGAGCAACAAGGGACACAGCTTGAATGAGCCCAGGCCAGGCCGAGCCGGAGCCCGAAACCCAGGTGGGAGCAGGCCTCCCCCTTCTGCCCTTGGGCCTCCCTTTCCCCGGCTGCAGCTCCCAGCAGGGGGCAGGCCTGGACCACAGGCTGTGACCAGTGGGCCGTGTAGGGCTCAGGTCAGGTGGCGTCTGGCCGCTTCTCAGGTGCTGCAGCCCCAGGCCATGTGGCCTTTCTCCCCTGTTCTCCCTGCTCCGTTCTCCCTGCCGCCCCTCCTCTCCTGTGGCAGTTGGTGGGAGCAGGCCTTAGAGTTTGCCCTGGCAATCTAGGAGGGCTCCATGGAGGAGGCCAGAGGAGAGGGTCTTCCAGGCAGGGGACCC
>NW_006293349.1:69919-70375 GCF_000327345.1 Myotis davidii
TGACGCACACCTTCCTCACAGGCTGGTTGGGCAGCAGCCTCGGGGCTTGGCGTCGTCACTGCGGTGGAAATGACCTCACACGGGGAGTTTCGAAGAGGCGCTTTCATTGTCCCTGGCCAGGGGTTCGAGGACCAGTTTCGCTGCCTGGGGAAGGTCCCCGCGGACCCTGAGTATCCCAGGGGCCATACCCACTGAGGAGGCAAAGCCCAGCGCGGCCCCTCTTTGTTCTCAGAAGTATGACCACATGTCCCGGTGCCTGCCCCGGCCTTGGGGGTCGGTGGAAGGGACTGGACCTCGTGCTGGCCGGCCGTGTGAGCCCGGATGAGTCATCTCAGACCCTCAAATCTCCCTCCCAGTCTGGGGCCTAGATCCCTGGGCTGCTGCTCCCCGGGGGGCGGTCCCTGGTGGGCCACTCTCCTGGTGGGTCCTCTAGGCTCCTGGCTGTCAAGTGGTCCA
>NW_006293349.1:70430-71392 GCF_000327345.1 Myotis davidii
CCAACCACCACTGCCCCTCTGTCTCCTGGGAAGTAGGCACCGCAGTCCGGTTTCCAGAGGGACCTGCTGGGGCGGAGACGGCCCTCCCCTTGCTCCAGGCTCAGGCTGGTTTGGCCTGGTTTGGCCCGAGCTGCACAGGGATGGAGCAGCTTTGGACACGGGTGGTCGAAGCCGCTTCCTCTACCCCCACCCCCGCAGGTCCCAGGCCTGGGTGGGGCTGTTGGGAGTGAGGCTGCCTGGGTGGGCCTGGCTGATTACCACCAGTCACTCAGGGTCCTCTCCCTGGGGTCCCCCGTCCCTGATGACCTGTCCTCCCAGCTCCCACTGACGCCCACTTGTCAGCACAACCCCCAGGTCACCACCAACCCCTCCCAGAGCGGCTAGGCCCACGGGCAGAGCACCAGGTGGGCGAGATGGGGGCAGGGCACCTCACCCCACTCGCCCAGCCTGGCCTGCTCCTGCTCTCCCACATCCTCCCTTCCTCCACCCCAAGCCCCGCCTCTCCCCTCTCCCTGGGGCTTCTCTTTCCACACCTGCAAAGTAGGGGGAACATGCCCCCCGCGGGGCGGTCTCTGGGTCGCTGCACAGAGGCTGGGCATGTGCCTGCACACCGACCCCATTGACCTTCACGGCCCCTGCTCCCGTCTCCCGGGGACTGGGCCTCCCCGGGAGTCCTCCCAGCTCTCCAGGCCTCACCACCCCGCCCCACCCCACACACCACGCGCCCCAGCTCCTCTCCTCTCCTCTCCTTCGAGGCCCAGCACAAGCGAGGCCTGCAGCACACAGTAGGACCTAAGCAGTGCTGGTCCCGTCTGCCCAGAGTTGAGGTTCCACCAACTGGCCCTTGGCCGGAGGGGGGGGGGCGCAGCTGGCACACTGGTGGGCCTCGGAGGGTCCCTGCAGAGCGGTGGGCACCCGGGGGTGGCCGGACGGAGGCTCCCTAGGGACAGTGACGGCTGCAC
>NW_006293349.1:71705-72183 GCF_000327345.1 Myotis davidii
CACCCAGTCCTCTAGCCACACAGATGGGCACCGCCTGGCTGCCATTTTCAGAGACGGAGCCAGCGATGTCCCTCCAGGGTCTGGACCACCCTCAGAGGTCGGGGCTTGGCCGAGGCCGCACAGCCAGGGCCAGGGGTGTGTGGGGGGTGGGGGAGAGGCTGGTCCAGGGGGGACTCCAGCTGCGCTGCCTGCTCCCAGCACTGGGTTGCCCTGGGCTGTCACGGATGGAAATGTTGAATCCTGTGGCACCAGGACACCGCGTTTCGGGTGGACCCACCCCGCAGGCGGAGGCTGCTGGTTCTCACCGCCCCACTCTGCCACTCCTGCTGGGTCACAGCTTCCGTGGGTGTGGAAGGTGGGGGCCCGGGGCGGCTGCGCACCCCAGAAATCCCCTTCGGGCTCCACCCCACCCCTGGGAACCGGGAGGAGTCGGCCACCAGTTCCTGCTCCTGTTCAACCCTTGAAAGGAAGACGGTAA
>NW_006293349.1:73459-75437 GCF_000327345.1 Myotis davidii
CGCGTCCCTGCCCCACCCAAGGGGACCTTCCCCGCGGAGTCGCCCCCCCGCCCCCCGCCCCGCCGCGGGCGCGTTAAATTATTGGACTATATATGTATTTATTTTGATGGCTGTTTGTCGGTACCGCGTCTTATGTCTTAATATTCTGTTTTTGCACCAGTGGCGTTCCCAATAAACCACTGATCCGTTCCATTTTCTACCCGCGGGTGCGGTGTGAGTTCCTGGGAAGGGGGGCGGGCCGCAGTCACCGGGGTGCGGCCGGTCAGCAGGGCAGGGCAGGGCTTGAATGAATGAGCGGGCGGCACCTCCTTTCCAGCAGCCTCTCCAGAGGCAGGAAGTGCCTTGGAGGTCAGCCCGGGCCGACTTCCGCTCCGGTGTGACCGGCAGGACGGGGCGGGGGAGGGAGGTCATTGACACACGGCCCAGCTCAGGAGCCTCCCCGCGGGCCAGCTGCCCTTCACGCCCACACGCCACCTGCCCGGCCCTCGGCGGCCCGCGGCCCCTGACCCCACCCCGTCTGGCCACGCGCTCCGGGTGGTCTGCCATGGAGGCCAGAGGAGTGGGCAGCGCTGGGATGATGTGGCCGGAGCTGAGGCCTCGGAGGGGCCGGGACCAGGGACATGGGGGTGGGGCGGCCTGAGGAATCTGACAAACTGGCTGTGTCCGCCCCGCCCCGGGGTGCTGGGCCCAGAGAGGAAGCCATTTCCTGCCAGGCATGTTCTCTGGAACAGGAGGGATGAAGTCCCCGGGCAAATGGTGGGGGGGTTGGGGGGTGCTCAGAGGGTAGGACGAGCCCCAGGAGGGAGCCCTCCCACTCATGGGGACCAATGAGCAGCCAGGAACGAGATTCCTGTCCCCAAAGGGGTCCAGGAGGAGGTATGGCGGCTCTGTCCAGTTGGGGCTGGAATCTGAGGGTTTAATGGCTCTGAAGGGCAGCCTGGGGAGGGGTGGCCTTCATGGTTGGTCTCGGGCCGTGCACCCCGTCAAGGTTGTCTCCACACCGTCGGTCACAGCAGCCCCTGGTCTCTCCTGCCCGGCGCCCCTCTCCGGGAGCCGGGTGGGGGTGCAGGGGGTGATGGTGCACCCAGGTCTCAGGTCTGGCTGCCTGGGCCTCCCACACAGAGTGAGGCCCTATGCTCACGCCCGTCCCAAGCCTGGAATTCCTGGTCTTTAAAAACAAAAATGTTTTCTCTCAGGAACAGGAACAACTTTGAGAATTCATGGGGCGTGCGGGCCGCGTGCACCCAGGGTCAGGTCCGTGCTGCAGCAGGAGGAGGAAAGTGGGGGCAGCGGGCTCCCCCTTGCTGGGCACAGGGACAGACGGGGCGGCAGTGGGGTCACTTCTCACGGGAGGTGGTGATGGATTTCAGGGGGCAGGGCCCCTCTCAACCGGGACAAGCTTTGGGTGATTCTGCCCCCCGAGAGCCCGAGGCCGCAGCCCCCTCCTCCAAGAAGCCCTCCAGCTTTCCCAGCTCCATCTCTCCCCGCCAGGCCCCCTGCCCAACCAGACGCAGGCCTGCGTGGGAGCCCGCAGAGACCAGGCCGGAAGTGGTGCCCAGAGAATTTATTGCCAGTCTGTGCCCAGGGGCCAAGGTCACTGGACTTTGTCCGTCTTCTGGGGCGTGGGCTGCCTCCAGAGGGCCAGGAAGACCAGGAGGTTGACGGCGAACTGCACGTGGCCGAAGACGGGGACTCCGAAGCCTCGGTACAGGAGGCCCCCCAGGGTGGGCCCCAGCGTGCGGGTCAGTGGCTGTACCGAGGCACACAGGCCCAGCATGGTCCCTGTGGGGCGGGGGGTGTGGATCAGGCCTGGGGGGGTCCCTCTGTGCCACCCCCCCACCGCTCACTTCCTGCCTCCCCCGCCCTCCGCTGTGCCCCAGCCCCTCCCCAGGCCTGCGGGCCTGATCCCTGGGGACCCCTCAGCCGTGAAGGGGCCCCGCTGGCCCCAGCCGCCCTGGGCCGGAGAGTTCCCACGCTG
>NW_006293349.1:75524-76567 GCF_000327345.1 Myotis davidii
GCGCCCCCCAGAGGACCTGCAGGGAACGCGCCCCACAGGGCTCAGAAGGGCTTTGGGGGCTTAGGAAGGGCACCCCACCACCTTGGACCCCACCTCCCAGGTTCCCCTGGCTGTGGGCAAGCATGTTGTGGCTACTGTCCCAGCCCCGGGCGGCCAGAGCCCCGGGAGGTCAGAGCCCTGGCTGGGCTGGCCGCCTGGTCCGTGGAGCCGCCTGGCAAGGCCGCGCTGGGCTCAGGGCCGGAGGGAAACTGCAGAGCAGCCTCTCCCGTCGCCCACGCACCCCACCCGGCAGACACCGGGGAGCAATTTACCGCCCCCTCTGTGGCTGGTGCTGGGAACCGCTCCTGGCTCCTTCCGAGCCGAGGGTGGGGCCTGCCCTCACCTCTCCAGGCCTGTCCCCGGCTGCTCCTCCTGGCCTCTCCAGCGAGCTGGCCACCCCCTCCGGGAAGCCCTCCAGGCCCCACCTGGCTTCCCGGGACCCCAGGACTACAGGCCTCAGAGGTTTAGGAGGCATCGGGCTACCAGACCTCAGTCAGCGCCTCCCGGACAGACAGACGCACGGACCGAGCGTCAGCCAAGCCCCCTGAGCTTCCGCTCCTGCGGCTGGGGACCCCTCACTGCAGACAGACACTGGAGCCCTGAACTCGGCCTGCACCAGGCCAGTGTTCCCCCGGGAGGCCCGAGGCTGCCTGGGTTTAGCCAGCTGTGCCGTTCACCCCAACACCTGCGCCCCGAGCTGGGGAGGGGATCAGGGACTGGCTCGCCTCGGCCGTGGCCTCCCCACTCCCCGCCCACCGGGCTGGCTCCCTAACTGGCCTCGCAGGAACCTCCCCGACCCCCACCTCCACACCTTGGCTCAGCTGGGCCCAGCCTGGAGGCTGTCTCCCCCTCCTTTCCAGTGAGGTCCTGCCGATGCCACCTCCAGGGAGCCCTCCTCCCACCCCAGGTCTGGCCTGGACGGGTCTGCAGGGGCAGGTGCAGGGCCGGCTGGGCCCGGCCTCTCCCCCACCTGCCCCAAAGCAGGACAGCTGTTCCACCCGACG
>NW_006293349.1:76979-77312 GCF_000327345.1 Myotis davidii
TGGATGACCTGAGGGGGCACAGGAGGAGGGTCGGGGCTGCGGCCAGGGGCACCTCAACACCCTTTGCAGCCCAGCCCTGAGCAGCAACCAGTTCTAGGGCAGAAGGGTGGGCCCCAAAGACCCTGGGGAGACAGAGGAGGGGCTGGGGGCCTCACATATGCACGCATGCACACACACATGCACGCACACATACACATGCTCCCACACACGTGTGCGGCCAGCCACTCAGAAGTCCATGTTCACATTTACTTCAAATCCCATCTCTTTAATGCCAGGGGCGATGAGCGTCCTAATCCAAGAGGGGCCGTTTCATTGGGGGGGGGGCGGGGGGGG
>NW_006293349.1:77324-78331 GCF_000327345.1 Myotis davidii
GGGTTACGTGACGTTAAAACACGTCTTTCATCATTTGAAAATGCCCGGTGTGGCCCTGGGTCCAAGTGTGGGGACCCCGTGGTCCTGTGAAGGCCCCTCCAGTGTCTCCTGGCCCCCAGCTCTGCTTCCTCAGCCCCTCTCTGTCCTCTCGCTGGGAGGGAGGGCTCCCCGATTTCACAGGGGAGACGGGGCTCAGAAGGGAGGTGGCTGCACTGGGACCTGAGCCAGTGGCCGGGTGCCGTGTGCGCCCTCCGCCCGGCCTGGCCCTGTCTACAGGAGCCACCCTGTGCCGGGACTGGGCCAGGAGCCACCTCCCCAAGTACAACTGGGTAAACCAAGGCCCCGAGGGCTGACATGGCCAGCCCAAGGTGGCGGGGCTGGCCCTGGGTCAGGGGAGGTCCCTGAGGCAGGGAGGGGCTCCCCAAAACCACCGCCATCCTGCACGGTCCCTCAGTGCCCCCCCCACGCCCAGCTGGGTCCTAGGAGCTGCTCCCCTCCTGCCCTCGGCACTGCTCTGGGAGTGGGGGGGGGAAGGTCCACAGAGGGACACCCGGGGACACAGGGCCCTGACTCAGAGGCAGGCCCAGCCCCCAGGCCACTCCCGGGCGGGCGAGGCTCCCTATCTGGTCCTCTCCCTCCTCACGGGCGGCAGGAAGTGCCGGGCACCTGGGGCTGGGAGCTCAGTCGGCTGGGGGATGGGCGGGCTGGGGGTCAGGGGTGGCCTGGGCTGGGGGTCAGGGGCGGCCCAGGCCTGCAGAATGGCACCGACCTCCTCCTCCCTGCCTGCTTGACACCACAAAACCGCGGCTCAGGGGCTGAGTGTTCACCTAGGGACCGGGAGGTCACGGTTCGATTCCTGGTTGTGGGCTCGATCCCCAGTGGCGGGCGCGCAGGAGGCAGCCGATCAGTGATGCTCTCTCATCATGGATGTTTCTCTCCCTCTCCCTCTCCCTCTCCCTCTCCCTTCCTCTCTGAAGTCAATAAAAAATATTTTTTAAAAAACCTCT
>NW_006293349.1:79468-79872 GCF_000327345.1 Myotis davidii
GCCCTGTGCCCACCCCGGCTCTGCCCCAGCTCCCACTCCCCACCCCAGGGGACCCCTCCGGCCCCACCAGAGGGAGGAGGAGGATGGCCTCGGCCCCTGGCACCTCCTTCCCCCGCTGCCTGGGCCCCATCCATGGTCCTTTCAGACCAGGGCCCCCCTGTGGCCCCCCTGCCCCCCGCGTGGCTCCAATGGCGTCAGCGCCCGAGAGGCTCCAGGAAGGAGGAGTTGAGGGGCGCTGACTCCTTCCCCCGCTGCCTGGGCCCCATCCATGGTCCTTTCAGACCAGGGCCCCCCTGTGGCCCCCCTGCCCCCCGCGTGGCTCCAATGGCGTCAGCGCCCGAGAGGCTCCAGGAAGGAGGAGTTGAGGGGCGCTGAGGCCCTCCCCAAGCCCCAGGTGCCCCAGG
>NW_006293349.1:79890-80457 GCF_000327345.1 Myotis davidii
CCGCCCCACCCTCCACCCCCGCTGGGAAGACCCGGGGGCAGGTGGGGTGGGCTGACACGTGGCTGCAGCTGAGGCCTGGCTGGTCTCATGGGAAAGTTCTGACTTTTGGGGGCTCCATTCCTAAGTCGCCCCAGACTGTAGGACTGGGTGCTGACCATGTCTTCAGCCACCAGCCTGAGGCCCCACGGACAGTACGAGCTGAGTTGGCTGGGCCGGCCTGTGCCCACCCACGTGGGCAGCCCTTCCCCCGGGCAGTGCTGGGAGCGGGGACTGGTCCGAATGCTGCCATTTCACCCAGAGGATGTGCTCAGATGGTGCTGAAGCTGTGCTGGTCCCCAGACATTTTTTAAAATTAAGTCTATTTTTATTGATCTCAGAGGGAGAGAGAGAGTGACCTTCGTGACCTCACGGCCTTCACGCTGTGGCTGAGGCCCTCAGCGTTCACAGGGGGAGGCCCATTGGCCTCCGGGGACTGGAGGGACCGGACGTGGCCGGAGCCAGGGTGGGGAGCCCCAGGGCTCTCAGGAAAGGCCCCCAACGCCAGGCCGGGGCGCGTGAGGCCCCCAC
>NW_006293349.1:100260-100484 GCF_000327345.1 Myotis davidii
TTGGTGCTGGTTGGGATGCAGGTGGCGCTGAGGGTGGCTCCCAGGAGGTTGGCCACCAGGGCCACGAGGGCTGGACACTGAATCCTGGGGGACAGTGGTGGTCGCGCTGGGCCGGGGCCGCCTGAGCATCCCTCACCTTCAACCGCACGGAGGCCCGGGCGGCTGGAGCAGCGCACACGCTCAGCCTGTGCCCGGAGCGCGGGACGGGGACCCGCAGGCACCAG
>NW_006293349.1:102682-103291 GCF_000327345.1 Myotis davidii
CGGAGCCTGGAGTGGCCACAGCCTGCTCCCCCGGCCGCAGGAGCTGGCCTGTGACGCGAGCTGGGAGGGCGCTGGCCCCGGAGAGAAGGGCTCTTTCTTCGGGACCTGAGAGCAGACGTCACCGTGGGGCCGGGGACAGACCTGCTTTCTCTGCTGGATGCCCCGGAAATGCAGGGGCAGAGTGGCCCCTCGGACGGCTATTTCGGGGGCCAAGGACAAGCGAGGGGTGGCGGGAGCCAGGCCGCTTCTGGGACCCTAATGGTGCTGGCCTGTGACGCGAGCTGGGAGGGCGCTGGCCCCGGAGAGAAGGGCTCTTTCTTCGGGACCTGAGAGCAGACGTCACCGTGGGGCCGGGGACAGACCTGCTTTCTCTGCTGGATGCCCCGGAAATGCAGGGGCAGAGTGGCCCCTCGGACGGCTATTTCGGGGGCCAAGGACAAGCGAGGGGTGGCGGGAGCCAGGCCGCTTCTGGGACCCTAATGGTGCCTTGCGTGGAGGCGGCGACACAGGGGCCCGGGACCGAGGGCCCGGGAGGGAGGAGGGCTGCCCCACCGCAGAGGTCGCGGGTCCCCCAGGACAGGAGGCCGGGGGTGGGGGAGGGAGGGACGC
>NW_006293349.1:104270-104566 GCF_000327345.1 Myotis davidii
TCCCTGCAGCTCCAGGTGGGCAAACAGCCCGCAGCCCTGGCCGCCCAGCCCCTGGCCCTCACTGGACCCGACAGGCCTCCCGCGGGGCTCCTACGCTTTCCCTCGGCCCTGAGCCGGGGGGCCGGCCCTCCCACGGGGCCTCCTGACTCCCAGCCCATCACCCCGGCCCTCCGTGCCCTCGTGTGCACACCCAGGGCCTGGCACCCGGGTTGTCTGAGGGCCTGGCACCCGGGTTGTCTGAGGGCCTGGCACCCGGGTTGTCTGAGGGCCTGGCACCAGGGCTGGAGGCGGGGCCT
>NW_006293349.1:105014-106865 GCF_000327345.1 Myotis davidii
GGAACCACTTCTGGGGGACAGAGCCCGGGGTCACAGAGCTGCCCTGCCCCGGAGGGAGCCAGGCCTCGGGGGCCCGAGCTCCAGGCTGAGCCCAAACCAGTTGTGCCAGCGCCCGTCACACAGCCCAGCCCAGCCAGGCCACTTCCTCCCGCTCCCGGGGAGGAGGTGGGGGTGGCTGGGCCTTTCTGGACAGGGCGGTGAGCAGGGAGGGGACAGGGAGGGGGGGTGCCAGCCCTTGCCACGGGGCATCGGGCATTGGAGCCGATTCCCCTGGCCCTTTCGGAGCCTCAGTCTCCCTGCCCATCAAAGGGAACTCCAAGGACATAAAGCACCTTAGATCTTGGTATGAAAGAGGGAAGCGAATGGAATGTTCTGGAAGCTGCTGGCAGGGAGAGACAAGGGCCTGGGTCAGCAGCTGGACAGGAAGGCAGGTGGCCACGGGAGGGAGTGGGGGCAGGGCTGGCCGTGGCGGGAGGGGGAGGGTGCTGCCCAGGGGAGACCACCCGGTAAGGCGAGGAAGGAAGCCAATGGGAGCAGGCGCTGGGCTGAGGGGCTGAGAGGGCTGGAGGGTGGGGCAGCGTGGGGTCCTCCCTGCCTCTCAGCCCCTGCCCTTGCCCCCCGTTTTCCTCCCCCTGGCAGAGGGGGGCCCCCCTTCCCTGGACCCGGACCCGGCACTGGAGTCAGGTTCCCGCCCGCCCGCACGAAGGAGGCGGCGCCTGTGCAGGCGGAATCCGTGGTCACTCCGGCCTCGTGGGCGTGGAGGGTCCCCCCTCCGTGACCCCACGCCTCGCGGCTCCTGGGCCGGACCTGCCCTGCGGTCCTCCTGGGCCTCCACTTTGACACCTGCCCCTCCCCACCTGCGACCCGCACCTGCTCCCAGGGCCTGAACCGCCCAGGGCCGGCTCTTCCCACCTGGACTCCCTCCCCGGCCACCGTCCCTCCAGCCCGAGTCGGGGGGCACAGCCTTGAGTTCACACATGCATCCCCCCTGCTCCGTAGGCAAAACCAGACCAGAACCGGCCCCCTGCCCGCCCCACCCCCCCCCGCAGCGGACGGCCTGCCTCCCCCTCCGTCCCCCCTCCCCTCCCCTCCACTCCAGTCACACGGGTCCTCCTGCCTCCGCCCTCACCTTCTTTTTAAAAAATATTTTTGTTGATTTCAGAGAGGAAGGGAGAGGGAGAGAGAGACGGAAACACCAGGATGAGAGAGAATCATTGATCGGCCGCCTCCCGCAGGATAAGGGATGGAGCTCACACCGGGCAGGCGCCCTGACAGGGCATTGGACCACGGCCTCCGGGTCCACAGGTCGATGCTCAATCACGGAGCCACGGTGGCCAGGAGCCGAGCAGCAAGCCGCTGTCCTGTGTGCGCGAGCGTGTAAGGGGAATGTGTGTGTTCAAGTGAATACAGTAGATGTGTGCATGTGTGTGGGAGCATGTACAGTGGATGTGTGTGTGTGTGTGCACGTGAGTGTGTGTAGTTCCGACACCAGGACATCTCCCCCTGAGGGCAGTCCCAGGGCAGCCCATCGGGGCCTGTGCAGAGGGGGGCGGGCGGGGGAACCAGAGGGCACAGGGCCGCTGGCCAAGGAGCCCACAGCCCGCAGCCACCACCCAGACCAAAGCCAAACGCCTGGGCCCGGACGGTGGTGCGGGCACTGCCAGGCTCACTCCTAAGAAGTAAGCTGGTTTGAGTGGGTGTTGGGCATCTGGGGAGGGTGGGGGCGCATGAGGCACTGGTCTCCGGACAGCCCCCTCGCCAGGCGGCCTCTCCAGGGCCAGGCATCCGGGGCCCAAGGGGAAGCTCTTCTCCCGGAGGCGGCCCAGGCCACAGGGACAGGCAGCCCTGCAG
>NW_006293349.1:107025-107419 GCF_000327345.1 Myotis davidii
TGGTGCCTGTGACCCGCGTGTGGGAACTGCTGGCTGGGCTCTCTGGGTGCATAGCCGGTGTGTGTGCGCGCGTGTGCATGTGTGCGTGTATATGTGTGTGCGCATGCATGTGTGCGTGTGCATGTGTGTGCATATGTGCGTGTGCGCGCATGCGTGTGTGTGCTCGGAGGGGACAGAGGCCTGTGCTTCGTGCCCAGTGATTAAGCCGCCCACAAGCTGCCCTCCCGCGTCCAGGGGCTCATGCCCAGCGCCCCCATCGCAGGGCCCCAGGGCCCGCCATCCGGTTTCCTGTAGGAAATTGGGTTCCTAACACCCGCCTGGAGGGGCGGACCTCCCAGCTACACCCCCCAGACCCCACCCGCCCGCGTGCAGGAGGGGAAACTGAGGCCGGAGG
>NW_006293349.1:108872-110324 GCF_000327345.1 Myotis davidii
CTCTGGGTCCAGGGAGGGCTGCGTGGGGGCAGCGGCTGGCCTCCCTGCCTCCGTGGGGCACATACACCTCCTGCGGTGAGGGCGGCACCCACAGTCACTCAGAGCTGCTCTGCTGGGCACCAGCTCTCATAGGGGTTCTAACTGCGCCCATCGCTCCCCACCAGCCTCCGAGGCAGGGGTGCTGGGACCCATCGTACGGCGCGGACAGCGGGGCCTGCCCAGGGCACCCCGTGCTGAGGACAGGCGGTGGCTCCGACCAGGCCGTGGTCGGAGGGAGCTGGGCCTTGAGGGCTGGGTGTTGGGCTCACGTTGCCCTGGAGCCCCTGCCAGTGCCAGGATGTGGCAAAGGCGATGCCCATTCCCACCCCAGGCCCAGGCAGGGGCTGTGGACAGACCAGACAGGGGCTCTGGCACCCCCAAAGCCCCTGGTGCTGTCGCTGGGTGGGGGTAAGAGCCTGTGGGGGGCTCCCCAAGGGTACAGGGGGGTGCCGGGCTGCCGGGTGGGCAGTAACCGGGAAGCCACAGTGGCCAGTTAACCCTCCGCCCACTCGGGTGGGCAGGCGGGCAGCTCCAGACCAGGGAGGCGGCAGGGGAGGGGTGGATGGGCCATCTGCCCCCGCCTCCGGGTGTCCTGGGGGACACAGAGGTCGTCCGACACCGTGGCCCAGGACCTGGGCTGTGGGACGGCCGCCTGAGACGGACCCCTGGGAGCAGGGGAAGCCGGGGTGTCGCCGGGCTAGGAGGCTAGGCCAGTGGTCGGCAAACTCATTAGTCAACAGCCAAATATCAACAGGACAACGACTGAAATTTCTTTTGAGCCACATTTTTTAAACTTAAACGATACAGGTAGGCACACTGTTATTAACTTCATTAGGGCACTCCTAAGACTCAGGTCACAGTGATGGCGAACCTATGACACGCGTGTCACCTCTGAACTCATTTTTTTGGTTGATTTTTCTTTGTTAAATGGCATTTAAATCTATAAAATAAAATAAAAAATATAAGTCTTTGTTTTGCTATGGTTGCAAATATAAAAACATTTCTATATGTGACACGGCACCAGAGTTAAGTTAGGGTTTTTCGAAATGCTGACACGCCGAGCTCAAAAGGTTCGCCATCACTGGCTTAGGAAGAGCCACACTCAAGGGGCCAAAGAGCCGCATGTGGCTCGAGAGCCGCAGTTTGCTGACCTCGGGGCTAGGATGTGAGCGAGCTGAGTGGGTGTGAGGGCGGGGAGGGAGGGGCGGGATCGACAGGGCAGACGCCCCAGGAGCTGTGGTCGGAGGGCCCTGCAGGCTGTGCCTCCAGAGCCCAGGACGTGCTGATGGGGTCCAGGAGGCACGGTCCCGGGGCCCCTCCCCCAGTTCCAGGGTGGCAAGGACCCCCAGCTCCAGGGTCCCGGGGCGTCAGGCCCCCGCCCTGCGGGTGCACAGGAGGATGAGGAGCGGCCGG
>NW_006293349.1:110937-111355 GCF_000327345.1 Myotis davidii
CTCCCGGGGTGACCTGGGACTCCAGCCCACCCAGAGGGACCAGGGCACCCACCCTCGCGGGGACACCCCAGTGTCCGGGCCTCCTGGCTCTCATTGGCTGAGCCTGACACACACCCCTCCCCCCGAGGGCCGCCCCACAGCCGGGCATCCTGCCAGCCTCCTCCCTCCCCGCCTGACTTTGCCCGGACTCGCCTGCACGCCCATTTCTCCCTGTCGCCGTGGGAGGCAGGGCCTCTGACCTCTGGGCAGCACTGGGCATCCAGTCCGGACATGGGGTGCGGAGGGGGAGGGGGAGGGGCAGGCTGGGAAGGATGAGAGAGGGATGGAGGGGAGTGGGGCCCAGAGGAGACCGGAGCATTGCTGGGACCTCCCCCACCACCAGGAGGCTGGGAGCAGCAGGCATGGCGTTTCCCGTCAC
>NW_006293349.1:131232-131515 GCF_000327345.1 Myotis davidii
GGGCCTTACAGCCACAGGGAGCCCTGGGGAGTACATAGGCCCAGCTTCCTGCAGGCACAGTTTCCCTTCCTGCTGCCACCCCTGCCGGCAGCCCAGACCCAGGCCGCAGGCCCAGGCGTCAGGACCCAAGTCCCCTCTGCCCCGTGTGACCTGCAGCTCAGCAGAGCAGAGAACCAAGAGGGACAGGAGCGGGGCTGGGGGCCGACGCCTGGGAGCCAGGAGGCGGAGGGCAGGCCGAGGCCCAGGCCCCGGGGGGTGAGGGCCGAGCCCCAGCCTGGGCGCC
>NW_006293349.1:131868-133538 GCF_000327345.1 Myotis davidii
GGGTGGGCGGCCGCTGCTCACCTCTCCCCTCCTCCTGCCTCCTGCGTCACGCGGGCCGGGCCGGGTGCAGCTGGAGCAGAGCAGTGGGATCTGGCTGGGACCCGCCCAGAACAGGCCCGGGAGGGCGGGAGCTTCCTGATCCTGGGAGCGGGGGAACTGCGGGCAGCTGGGGGGAGAGCACTGTTTCAGCTGTAAAATTACGTGGCCATTGTATTACTGGCCTGAGGCAAATATGTGGCACACACACTGCCTCCCAGCAGGCTCCCCTGCCCTCCCCACTAGCGTCACTCCAGAAACGTCATGCACACCACACATTCTACCACTGCCACCCCAACACTTCCACCCAAAGACCAGCTAGAACCAGCAAGACAGCTGGGCCCCACACCCAGCCCCCGGGCATCCACAGCCCCCGGCCCTCAGAGAAACTGCTGGCGGGGCCAGGTTGATCCGGGCTCTGGGGGGTGCTGGTGGGGAGGGCTTCTCGGAGGAGGCACCGCCTCCCCGGAGCCTTCCGGATGGATGCACAGTGGTCAGGTGCGGGAAGGACGGCCCGGTGGAGGGGACAGCGGGGAAGGAGCCAAGGTCGGGGGTTGAGAAACCAAGAACCCCTGCCCAACGGGGCAGGGGCCGGTGTGCCGTGGGGGGAGGAGAGGCAGTGAGGCCCTGGGGAGCGGGAGGGACGGGGGAGATGTGCCCGGGGAGGGCGGAGACCCCTGTGGGTGGCCCAGAGCTGGAGGGCCGAGGGGGGGACACCAGGCAGCCTGGCCGCACGGACAGGCCTTACTGAGCAGCTGTGTCACACTGTGCGAGATGCAGGGGCCAGCCGCCTGACATCCCCCGAGTTTCAGCGGCAGCACCACCTCTGCTCGGGCACTAGGACCTGGGGGGCCGGGGGGCCTCCTACCCTAGGGCATTGGGCCGCGCTCAGCCCCAGGCTGGCCAGGGCTCACTCCCAGTTTGCAAACCGCAGCAGCATGAGGGAGCGTCCTCGGACTCTGCCCGAGTCATGGCCCTGATCCGCCTGCACCCCTGAGTCCTGCCAGGCCCCCCGCCCCCCGGTTTATTCGCCTATTTCTGCCCCCGCCCACTGGCCGGAAGCCCCGAGGGGAGGGCTCCCGAGGTCCCGGGAGATAGGTGTCTGCTGGCCGGACGGGTGGACACGGGTGAGGACACAGGCCAGACACCCCCAGTCCAGGCCCCAGGTTGACAGCCGAGGGGGCTGTGGGCACTCGGCCAGCCGTGCAGCCAGCCCCGCTGGGCCGGCCGCTCCATGACTCCCCTTGACAAGGGCCTTGTCCTCGTCAGCCTCAGTGTCCCCATCTGCGAAATGGGACGCTTGCTCATCGGATACTTGTGAGGATGGACTGAGAATTCACACAGGGGCCCGGCACGGGCTGCCGGGCACGGAGAAGGCTGCCTGGCACAGCTGGTTCTAACCAGCTCCCGGCCGCCTGGGCCCGTGTGCAGCGGGCGGGGGGCGGGCTGAGCGTCAGACTCTGTGCCAGGCTCCTCTGAACCCGCATTGTCCCAGCTGCTTATTATGCAAACCCTGCTCCATCCGCTCCCACGGTCCCCGGGGCTGCGCGTCGCTGGGCAGCGCCTGGCTGGTGGCGGCTCTCCCGGCATCCCTGGGCCCCACGGATGCGCCGTTTCCATCACAGGCAGCTGGC
>NW_006293349.1:133767-134104 GCF_000327345.1 Myotis davidii
GACCAGCCCACAGCTGTGCAGGTTCTGTGTCTGCACCCGCTGTGGGCGGCGGGAGGTGGACCCCAGGGCTCCCTTCGGCTGTAGGCTCATTTGGGGGGGGTGGCCGATGGGGAGAGTGGGCACACATGTCCCTCAGGCCTGCTTGCCTAGGTGACAGCCCCCCACCCCAAGCACCTAGGGGTGCTGCTCCCCAGGCTAAGCTCCTGCCAGGAAGGGGTGTGTGGGGCCCAGCTCCCAGCCCAGAGTGGGAGCCAGGGTTTCCACGTTGGCATGGGAGGCCCTGAGCCCAGGTGCTGAGTGCGTGCCCCTCGAGGTCGCCCAGGCCCAGGTCTAGGCT
>NW_006293349.1:134968-135374 GCF_000327345.1 Myotis davidii
GGGGAGGGGGGTGGCCTTCACCTTGGGGCTCTAACCTCCGTCTCTCCCTCCTCCCCGCCCTGCTCCTTGGCCCCCTCGCCCCTGCCCGCCCTGCGTGCAATTCCCACCAAGGTGTGAGGGACAGCCCCCCAGCACCCAGGGGTGTCATGCATTTACTTATTCATTAATTTATTCATTTATGTATTCCTTTATTTAATTAAATAAATCTTCCCCCTACACAGTCCTGACCGGGCACATTGGGCAGGCGCCCCCACCTTAGACTTGAGGAGAGTTGGGGTCACGGAGAGCTGGGCCCTTGCCCACCCGGTGAGGAGCCAATGAAGGTAGAGGGGGGCCAGTGGGTTGGGGGTCCTCTTTCCGCCTCGGTGCGGGGCCCCCAGGCTGCTGGCTGCGGTGCCGTCCGTGG
>NW_006293349.1:135709-136086 GCF_000327345.1 Myotis davidii
CTCGCGGCACCGCGGGCTCTACTGAGGCTCAGAGGCTCTGGGGTCCCGGACACGGGGGGTTGGGGGGGGGGTCTGCCTCTTGTTCCTCTGTGACCACAGGGCCAGGTCCCTGCTGTGCGGGAGGGACGGGGTGCTGACGGGGACCCTCACATGGCACTTCTGGCTTCTCTGAGCTCCACGTGGCGTGTCCCGTGGGCTGAAGATGCCGACTCAGAGGGGTCCCCACAGTCCACGGGAAGCAGAGAGAGTGGGGCACAGCGGGCGTGAGATCCAGGAAGGGGGCACCGGCTCCTCCCAGATCTGTTTGGCCATTTCCCTGGCAAAGGGAGGCTCCCCCAGCCCCCAGCCCGCCCTGTAGGGTCCTGAGGAGGGGCCTG
>NW_006293349.1:136979-137455 GCF_000327345.1 Myotis davidii
CAGTGTCCCCCTGATGCCCAGCCCGGGTCCGGGGCTCGGGGGTTGTCAGGGGAGGTTAACCTGGGGCCCTGGATGTTCTCCCCGCTTTCTTGCCCTCCAGGCCTCGAAGTTGGGCGTCGTCGGGGCTCGGGGTGGGGAACCGCTGGAGCGCGGGAACTCGGTCGGGAGGAAGGCTCTGGCCCCGCTGGGCCCTGGCCAAGCAAAGCCTCCCGCCTGGCGCTGGGCCGGCTGCTGGTTAATCTGTAACTCCCCACACCCGCGGGGCCTCCGGGCCCCATTTTGGGGAGGAGAAGGGGGCTCAGGGGCTGGGGCCTTCTCAGGGGGGCTCTCAGGGTCTGCTGCCCAGCGCCCTATGGAAGGACCACTTTGGGGGTGCGGCTTGAGGTCAAGGGATTGGCTCTTGGGGGGGCCGTGTGGGTGCCCCTCAACTGCGGGGGGAGCGGATGAGGCAGGGAGGGCTCGGCCCTGGTGGGCGG
>NW_006293349.1:138419-138717 GCF_000327345.1 Myotis davidii
GGGGCAGCCTGCGGCCAGGCACGCGCCGCCCGCACTTGGGCTGATCCGAGTCTTAGGCTGTGAAAGGAGCCGGGATCTCGCCGACTCGGGGCGCGGGGAGAAGGGCACCCCACAGCCTTCCCGATCCTCCGGGCCCCACTCAGACAGAGCCCGGGTCACATGAGAGTAAGTGCGTCTGCAGCCGACACCCCACTTCTACGGGTTCAGACGCAATAAGTGTATTTCTCCCCCCAGCGCAGGCGGGAGTGCAGCGGGCGCCCGTGGGCCCGGGGCTCTGCTGGGCGCGGTCACTCGGGGC
>NW_006293349.1:139260-140037 GCF_000327345.1 Myotis davidii
GGCCCGGGCCTCGGCCTCCAGCTCCAGCCCCGGGGCTGCCCTCCCGCCCTCGGCTCTGCCTCTGCTGCCCGGGGAGGGCCCGGCGCGGTCCTGGGGCCGGTAGGCTCGGGAAGACACTGGCCACCAGTCCTGATTCAATTCAGGGTCACGCCAAAGATGGGGTCACCTCTCTGCTGAGAGAGGAGGGGTCCCACAGCCCCCAGAGAAACGAGCTGGGAGGCCAGGCAGCTGGAGGGGGTCGGCCCCACCGGCTCCTTCCCCGGGCGTGGCCTCGCAGCTCCCTTCCCTGCAGAACAGGTGAGGCGGGCAGGACGTGTCCCTCCCAGCCCCCGGGCAGGACTCCGAGTCACATGCTGCGGGCGGCCACTGTCACTGAGCTACCCGCACTCACACACCTGTCCCTCACGTCAAACCTGCTCCCCCATCCCCCGCCCCAGCCCTCTTCCAGTGTGGGGACCAGGGCACCAGTCCCGCCCGGTCCTTCCCTCCTGGCAGCTCTCCGCCCCGCGTGGTGGCAGGCCCGTTGGCCGGTGCGACCGTCATTCTTAGTCTTTATCGGGCCGGGTGCCCAGGGGTGCGCGCCGTCTGATGGAGAGGTGCGGCTCCACTGCAGCCAGGGCAGGTGGCAACGCGGGGTGGGGGGCTCCCCAGGGGACAAGAGACCAGGCTGGCACAGAGGAGCAGCAAAGGCGTCCAGGCCCTGAGCTGGGCGGTACCCGGCCAACCAGCGGACGGAGAAGCCTCCAGTGCCCTGTCCAACAGCCGCCCACAAGCGGC
>NW_006293349.1:142126-142582 GCF_000327345.1 Myotis davidii
CCGCAGCCTCTCGCCCAAAGAGCCCGAGGGAACCCACTGAGCAGCGGACAGGAGACAAGCCTGGGCCCCGGCTGGGACCGTCCATGTAGCAGCTGCTGGCGAGCAGCGATCGGTTTTGTGTTTAAAGTTTGAAAACTGTGCAATGTATTAATAACTCTTTTATATCTAAATGTATTCTGCACCGAACAGCACACTGGTCCCAAGGTGTAAAGCTTTAAGAGTCATTTATATAAAATGTTTAATCTCTGCTGAAACTCAGTGCAAAAAAAGTGAAAAAAAGAAAAAAAAAGGATAAAAGGAAACATGTATATTTGTACAAAAAGTTAAAAAAAAAAGTTATACTAACTTATATTTCTATTTATGCCCAGGCGTGGGCCGCTCTGCCCGCGGCAGCATGGCCCTTGGCTTTGCCAAGCAAGGCACGCACGGCACCTGGGGGTCCCCTGCCAATCCACA
>NW_006293349.1:142857-144264 GCF_000327345.1 Myotis davidii
ATTGTTGAAAAAAAAAAATCTTTTTACTTACTGATCCTTCAACAAAGTTTGTCTTTTATTCCGTGGTGAAAGGAAACTTACTTCTCATGAGTGCTTACTGCACGTTGGGCACTTTGCATATTGTTTCATTCTCTTCCACACGGAGAAGTTTGTTACGGATGAGGAAACCGAGGCTCAGAGAGGTCAGGTAAGACCCCAAGGTCACACAGCGAGTAAGAGGCAAGTTTAGGTGAAGCCAGGACTCTCCGATATCAGAGACTTACATGCTTATAAATGGTAGATCGTTGTTTAAAACAAGCACATGGCATCCCAAGTACTAACACGGATTCCACAGGCCTGGTTGCTCACCAAGCCTCATATCCTTGGTTGGACCTCACTTTCCTTGGCTATAAACGACGGCCGAGTTCTGAGGACCCTTCTCGCTCTAATGGCGAATGGTTCTATGACAAACTCACAACAGGGTTAGGTGGTTGAAAGCCTTTTTCTACAGGAAAATAAGGAGAACAAATGATATACAAAAGACGCGCCCGCCCGCCTCGCTTGCAGTCTCTCTCTCTCTCCGCGCTGTCGCTGTCTCTCTCTCTCTGTCTCTCTCTCTCTAGTCGCTTCCTCTAAACCTGACATCTCCGTTGAGAAGGTCCTGAGCCGGCCGCACCGCTGCCCGGCCCGTCCGCTGGGTTCCAAATAAAGAGGCCAAAAAAATTGCTGCAACTCGTGTGCGTGTGCGTGTGTCCACTCACCTCCCCGGGCGGCCCACGGGCACTTCCTCTTAGTGCCACCTGCCCCCCACACCCCAGGTCAGACTGGGCCCCGGGAATCCACCGCCTCTGAGGGGACTGGCCCTGGCTGTGGTAGCAGCCTGGGGACCCCCCTCTCCCCCACACGCAAAGTGGAGCCCCCATGGCTGCAGGTTTGCAGCTGGCTCCCTGGGTGAGACCTGAGGCCGGGGCCACCGTGCGGCACCACCAGCCTGGCTTCCCTGCCTGTCTCACTGTGAACCCCGAGAGCGACGGCGAACAGTGGGAGGTGGGGGAGGGTGGGGGGCTGAGGACTTGTGCGCTGTCACCAGTTTCCAGTTTGGGGCGATGACCCCCTCCCCCCAGCTCAGAGACAAAGGCTGGGTCCATCCTGGATCCTGGAGATGGACATGGGCTCATACTTAACCCGCCCAATTCCTACGGCCGCCTGGCCCCACGGCCCAGCAGAGCCACACCCACCCCATGAGTGGGACCCCTTCCCCCTCAGCAGAGCTGCACCCCACCCAATGAGTGGGACCCCATCCCCCTCAGCAAAGCCACACCCACCCCATGAGTGGGACCCCTTCCCCCTCAGCAGAGCTGCACCCCACCCAATGAGTGGGACCCCATCCCCCTCAGCAAAGCCACACCCACCCCATGAGTGGGACCC
>NW_006293349.1:144665-145568 GCF_000327345.1 Myotis davidii
GGGACCCCTTCCCCTTCAGCAGAGCCATACCCACCCCATGAGTGGGACCCCTTCCCCCTTCAGCTCTGCATCCACCTGGTCACAAGCAGGGAGTCAACCCTGCAAAGGCTGACCTGAGGCCTCGAGCTCTGGGGGGAGGCCCACACCCTGTGTGACGGGCTCCGCACAGCGGCTGCCGGGGCAGGATGGCGGGAGGGAAGCAGGGCCTTGGGGACACCCCTGAAGTAAGGAATCCGGGGGGTGGGCACCTCCGGTCCCCAAGCACCACGGCCACAGGGCCTCCCCCTGTGTGTGGGGGGTCCCTCTGGATCCCACGGCGCGGCTCTCCCAGCCCCCGCCCGGCCGCCTGCCTCCTGCTCCAGGCGGGGGACAAGGTGACACTCCTTCCCCGGGCGGGCAGGGCAGGGCTGGTGGGGCTGCCGGGAGCCCGCCCTCCGGAAGGAGAAAGCACGGGGTTTGGGGTCACACAGGGGAGCCCTTTTCCCCCTTGCGGGCCTCAGTTTCCCCCTTCGGTGCCCTAGGTGAGGGTCACCTGGAGGCCCTGCTTGCAAAGCTCTCTGCTCTCCTGGGCGAGCCCGGTGGTCAGGGTGGCCCAAGCCCAGGGGACCGGCAGCCGCGCCCACACGGGTCTGCCTGTCACAGGTGACCCCGCCCCCCCGGGCCCCTGATGATGGTGATGGTGACGGTGACGGTCAGGCCCTCACGGCCTCAGCACTGTGTCCCACTCTGTGCTGGGCGAGGGCTGAGCCCGCGGCGTTTCAATGAGGTCACACCCACGCGACCCAGCGTGCTCCTCCGTTGTCTGAGGAGGAAACTGAGGCCGGGCGTTTCCTGCCCAAGGACCAGCCGCTGACCTGGGCAGGGCCGGGGGACCTTGTTCTGGGGCTGCCGGCTCCGCACTGT
>NW_006293349.1:145851-146177 GCF_000327345.1 Myotis davidii
GGCGCCAGGTCCTCTGGGCACCCGTCCGGCCTGGTCGGGGTGGGCGTTGGGCCTGCATGTGGTTTAAACGCCATCAATGAACGAGGCCCTTTCGGGGTGTGCCTGTCAGGCCTCCTGCTCCCCTCCCTCCCCCTGGTCCCCTGGACCTTTCAGGTCTGATGGCCGGTGGAAGGTTGGGTTTTATCTGCAGGCAGCGGGGAGCCTAGAGGCACGGAGGCCGGGGTGACGGAGCTGAGGCACCTTACAAAGCTCGGGGGCTGCTGGGGGCCGGGACACGGGGCCAGTGAGGGGTGCGTGGCCATTCAGGCAGGAAACACATGGGCAGA
>NW_006293349.1:146202-147368 GCF_000327345.1 Myotis davidii
CGGCTGCCTCCAGCAGGCCGGCCCTCAGCCCAGACCCGGCATCGCAGGAGGGGGACGAGCTCCCTGCTCCACGGTGGGAGCTGACGCCACTAAACCTGCCAAGGGAGCAGGGGGGTGGGAGGGGGCAGAGGTGAGTCCCAGGCCAGGCCGGGCCGGAAGCCCCTCCAGCTCGCAGAGGCGCCATCTGGGCGTGGCTGAGCTGAGGCGGGAGATGTGAGGGCGTTAGGAGAGGAGAGAGTTTATAGCAGAGGGAACAGCCAGTGCCAAGGCCCTGAGGCCTGCAGGGTTCATGGAACAGTGGGCAGGGGCCGGAGGGGGGAGGGGCCCGCAGTGGCTCCCCTCTGCTTCATCTGTCACCTCGTGCGCTGGGCGGGCGAGGGTGAGGCTGTGGGACCCACGAGGCCCCATAGATGACCCGCCTCCGGGGACAGCGGCTTCAGGGACAAAGCCCGGGGCCTGGCCTTGAGCCCAGGACTCTGAGGGGCCACCCCCGTCCCGGGGCCCCCAGGGACGGGCTGAAACCTTGGCCTCCTCTGCACCACAGCTCAGCTCCCCCTCCCCCACCCGCTCCTCCAGTCCACAGGGGTCCCCGAGTGTGGCCCTGGGCCACGTCCCACACGTGCACGCCACACACGGACCCACAGACACGCATGGACACACACAGAGACATGCACATGCAGACAGAGCCACAGAGACAGGCAGACACTCGCGCACACACACGGGCACAGAACCAGACACACCGACGCACACGCGTGTCCACTACTTCGACTCGTGTTTTCCGTTGACGAGGGAGGAACATCATTAGGGTTTGGGGGTGTCACCGTCCAGGATGGGGCGAGCTTCAGCCCCAACCGCTGCCCCGGGCATTTTAAAGCTGCTACGAGGGCCCTGGAGTGGGGGTTCCAGGGGCCGCCCACACACGGATGGCGTCCCTGAGATGTGCTCCTTGAAACGGGGATAGACATGGCCTCTGGTGGCCTTCGTGGCATCAGGAAGCAGTGGCCGGGCCTTGGCCGGGGCCTGACAGCCCGCGGGTGGGGTCCTTGCCTCAGGGCCGCCCACGCCAGCTGGTCTGCTTGGGCTTCCTCCCAGCATGGCGGCCGCCAGGTCTCTAAGTGCTGGGGCGGGGGGACCAGCTCTGCCTCCTCCCCCTGAGCAGGTGCCGG
>NW_006293349.1:148747-149377 GCF_000327345.1 Myotis davidii
GCTCTGTCAATGCTCTTCTGAACGGCTTTTGAGCCGTCGGCCTGGGGTCTCAGGGCTCCTGGGTGGGCGTGAGGCCGTCCTGGCTACTGGGGGCCGTGGGCAGGGCCTTGAGCGGGTGGTGGGCTTGTGGTGACGTGGCCCACGCACAGGGAGTCTGTACCAGCCCCGCCTCTTGGGGGGCGGTGGCAGCGGGGACAGAGGGGGTGTCCTCCCTCCTCTCTGGGGGCTGGCACCCCCTCACCAGACGGGGACAGCGCCACGGCCACCCCTGACCGGCCTCGTCTGTCGCCGGTGTGTGTTGCAACCTGCAACATTGCCACGCAATGCACAACACGCACGTGTATACACATAGACGTGACTTCTGTCTTCCTGCCTTTGTGGCTGTTTTCTCAGCAATAGCAACAGTATCGCTTGCATCTCCTTGAAAAACATTCCGCTGGGAACGAGCAAACAGGCCGAGCGCACAGGCACCGGGGGGTGGGGCCGGCCCTCGCTGCTTCGTCTGTTTCTCTGTTTCTCTCCCCCAAGGGCTGTATCAGTTTTGAAAGTAACCCCAGACCCCCGTCCTCGCAGGGCAGACCCACTCTTGCAACTCGAGCGGCACCGGCGTGGAAGGGGCCGGGGGGCCGG
>NW_006293349.1:149992-150298 GCF_000327345.1 Myotis davidii
CCCGGCCCCCTGGCCTCAGGCCTGGGGAGAGGGAGCGAGAAGACAGGGCATTTGGGTTTTGTCAAAAGTCTTGCTTTGTTTTCTTTTCGTGGCTCATTTCAGGGGTTTTCTCTCTTTTCCGGTTAATTCTTTATTTATGATAATGTAACTATATTTTTTGTTGCTGAGAGTATTACAGTATCTCCCAGGGCCCCCGTTTCCTCTCTGTTCACACCTGCCATTGTGGGGCTCCCGGCCCCCCTCGGAGAGTCTCACACGGCTGGAGCCCCGCTCCCCACACTGGCCGCCCCCGGCCCCCCGCCCAGC
>NW_006293349.1:150692-151162 GCF_000327345.1 Myotis davidii
GCCCACAGCAGCCACCGTCCGAGGAGGAGCGGACACCCGGCCGGGCTGGGCGCAGGCTGGGACCCTCCGGGGAACTGGGCCTGAGGCCGAGGCCTGGCAGGTGGGGGCGGAAATGGTGTTGCTGGGCCGCTGCACAGGAGGCCGGTGCGGGGAGGGCAGCGAGCGCGGCTCTGGAAGTCGTGGAGGTCACAGGTGCCCGGGCAGGAAATGAGGTGAACTTGCGAGGCATCAAAGGAAGGGGACATTCTCCCAGCGTCAGGGTGAGGCGGGCGGAAATGCTGGCCGCTGTGAGGGGAGGGCGGTGAGGAGAGATGGCACCAGATACTTACGGGCACGGGCACGTACAACCGAGGGACGGAGACCCGGGTGGGGGCAGGAGGCCCGGGTGGGGACAGGAGACCCGGTGGGAGCAGGAGACCCGGTGGGAGCAGGAGACCCCGGGGGGGCAGGAGACTGGGGTGGGGGCGGGA
>NW_006293349.1:153213-154542 GCF_000327345.1 Myotis davidii
GGGCTGGAGGGAGGTGCAGGGGGACCCCCCACACATGGAGGGCACACTGAGCGTTCTGGCGCGTCCAAGGGCCAGGGGATGGCTTTGGGGGCGTCCCTGAAGGATGGCGCTGCATCTGGGGGTGTCTGGTGACCCGGGCCCAGCCAGAGCTGGGCTGGGCTGCGCTGCAGTGGGTCTCCCCGGACCGTTTACTGAAGGAATGAATGAATGAATGAATGAAGGGAGGAATGAATGAAGGAAAGGATAAAGGGATGAATAAATGAATGAAGGTAGGAAGGGCTGGTCAGCCAACCGGGGCAGGTGCCTGGGGTGGGGCCGGGAGAGGAGGGGGGGCAGAGCCAGGCTGGCCGCGGCCTGCATTCTGTGAGGGAGGAGAGCTCATCAGAGCGGGGCTCCCTGTTCTCCCTGCGATCCTGTCGTAGCCTTTTCTCCAAATGTCTGAACGAAAGGGCTGTTCCCGCCCCCAGGCCGGGGTGGGGGCGGCCTCCGATGACCCCGTGGCTTCCCATCTCCTCTGCGAACATAAGTGAGGTCAGCTGCCCCTCGAGGGCGGCCTATGTATTTGGAAATTTAAATATTCGAATCAAAGGGCGAGGGGGGATTTGCATTTCTGCCCCACTCGCCGGAGCTCGGCCTGGCTGCACAAAGGGGCCCTTTCCGGGGTAGGTTGTCTCCCGGGGGAGGGAGGGTCCTGGACAAAGGCCCCGCCCCTCCCTTCGGGTCTCCTGCTTTTGTTCTGGGCCGTGTGTTCTCGCCTCGAACCCGCTCCAAACCCGGAGGTGTTTTCTGAGACGTGGTGACCGACTTCGGTCCTGAGGATGGAAAGAAAGATGGAAAAGCGCCCGCATTGCTCGCATCACAGGCCCGTCCAGCACAGAAGCGACATGTAACTGCTCATGTGCGGGAGGAACACAGATATGGGGGCTCCCAGGGCCCCTCGGAGGGGCTAGTCAGCTGACTCCCACTGCCCCGGGCGAGGCCCAGGGTCCCCCAGGCTCAGGGTCCCTGAGCCCCATGGGCCCGCCCTCCAGGACACCCATCCTCCCAGCACCCCCAGCACCCCCAGAACCCCCAGTGCCTCTGTCCCCCGAGCAGGGCCCACAGCCATCTGCTCGGCACACGGCTCGCTCGGCCTGGGCACGGGCAGTTGGGGGGCTCCCGTTTCCTGGGTGTTGGGATGGGGCAGCTGGGAGGCGGCTTCAGGCGCGAGGGGGTGTCCATACGCGTGGGCAGGGCTTGTGCTGGGCTGTGGGTCTGGGTGGGCTCTGTCCACCCCGCGGCCGGGTCTGGGCAGGCGGGCGTGCTCCCGGGGCGGTGGGTAGGACGCTG
>NW_006293349.1:154793-155122 GCF_000327345.1 Myotis davidii
TGGGCTGCCTCCTCCCCGGGTCCCCACAGGGGCCCTGTGACGTGTCCCGATCCCTCTTCTCAGAGGACATCCCACCCAGGGGGCTCCCCTTCCGCGGAATCATCTGTGAAGACCTCGCTCCGAGGACGGGCCTTGTGCCGGGCTGGGCGTCGCGGCTCCAACACGAGGGTTCTAGGGGGGCACAGTTCAACCGGCACACTGGGCTCTGGGGGGAGGGGGGCTCCTGCCCTGCAAGCCGGGTGCCCCATGGTCAGTGCTCTGTGCAGCCCCCTAGGCCTGGGCCATGTGGGCTTGGTGGGCAAGGGTCAGAGAGGCCGCCAGCGGCCCTG
>NW_006293349.1:155213-157871 GCF_000327345.1 Myotis davidii
CTTCCCCCAACGAATTCCTAGAGGCCAGTGAAGGCCGGCGGAGGCTGCAGCAAGGAGGCCGCCAGGCCAGGCGCTGTGAGTTCCGAGGGGTGTCGGGGCCTCTCTGAGCCCCGGTGGCAGCCTCTCGGGGAGGACAACGCCCAGCGGACCCGGGAGTGAGAAGGCGCTAACAAATGGCCGGAAAACCGCGCCGGGCACCGAGAAACGCACGTCACTGCAAATAACGGGAACAACATACACTTCGGAATCTTGTGGGAACCGAGATAGGCCCAGCGGGATGCGGCACCCAGTGGGCCGCCCGGCCTCCGTCCCTGGGGAAGCAGCAGAGCCACGCCCTAGGGCCATGGCCTGCGATCTGCGGCTTCTGATGGTTTCTAATTCCCCAGAGAAAAGAGCCCTGTTTCCGTGTGACTCAGAGCCAGCACGTACTCCCATGAAAAGCATTCAGACAAGGCGGCCGCGGAGGAAGAGGCGGTAACGCGCCCCAGCTGCCCTCTCCGCCCGGAGGTGGCCATGGGTGGCAGCTCGGGGTTCTGCACAGTTTGGGGGCCACGTTTACATTTTCGGTCTAAAGCACATACTTGGTGCACAGCTCAGAGCATTAGAGTAAATATATGGACACACACATGCACGGATGTGTCGCTTGAATTTCAAAATATTTAACCGCGCGGAGGGCTTTGCAGAGCCGTCCTGTGGCTCGGGGATGGCGAGGAAAGGCCGCCGCCCGGGCTCGGGCTCAGGGGCCACTGTTGTTGAAAAGTGGCAGCGAGCCCGGCCGGCGCGGTTCAGTGGTTGAGCGTCGACCTAGGAACCAGGAGGTCACGGTTCGATTCCTGGTCAGGGCACAGGCCCGGGTTGCGGGCTCGCTCCCCAGTGTGGGGCGTGCAGGAGGCGGCCGGTCCGTGATTCTCTCTCATCATGGATGTTTCTCTCTCTCTCCCTCTCCCTTCCTCTCTGAAATCAATACAAATATTTTAAAAAAAGTGGCAGCGAGAAGAAGAGGGAGACACAGGGTCTGGAAGAAATCGCCCAGGCCCTGGCTGGTGTGGCTCAGTGGACAGAGCGTCGGCCTGCGAACCGAAGGGTCCCGGGTTTGATTCCGGTCAAGGGCACGTAACTCAGTTGCAGGCTCCTCCCCGGCCGAGGCCCCGGTCCGGGGTCATGCAGGAAGCCATCGATGTGTTTCTCTCACGTCGATGTTTCTCTGTCTTTCCCTCCCTCTTCCACTCTCTCTGAAAATCAATGGAAAAAACCGTCAGGTGAGGATGGACCACAACAGCAAAGATGGCCGAGGAGACCAGAGTGGCAGCCGGGCCAGGCAGAGCTGGGCTTCGGGGCCAGGACAACTCGCTGGGGGAGGTGGACATCTCCGGCTCAAATGATGGAGGGCAGGATGACGGCCAGCCCGCGTCTGTGTCACATGGTGTACAAATCGCACTGCACTGTTTCCTGGAAAGAAGTGAAAGGGGCGGCCCCAGGGTCACCTGCTCTTTCCACAGCGATAGGAAACGGTGTCCACCCCATGGCCATGGAAACTTCCAGCGCACCGGGCCGTGCAGCTCCCTGTCCGCAGCTGGTCCCCCGCTGGCCCAGACCCAAGCCCAGCAGGACGGGCATCGGGGGTCGGCTGGGCCTTCTGATCCTGGCCTGGGCGTCAGCTGGAGTGTCGGCCCTGTGACCCCCAGGCAGGCACTGATTTAGGACTTTAAAATCTGGACAAACTAATAACAAAAAGGAGCGTGAGGGTCGGGGGAGCCCTGAGCAGCCCGGGCAGCTAGGAGGGGGCACAGGAGGTGGCGGGGGAGGTCTCAGGGTGGAGGGCCACGCCGGGCACCAGGGCTGGGCTGTTGGCAGCGGGACCGGCTCACTGGGCAGACGGACCTCAGACCCGGCCGAAAGGTCACCGTATGGTGGCCGTCAGCCCTCTGTCTGAGCAGATCACACAGACACCACACGACTGGTGACGCGGTCACTCGGCCAGAGGATGTGCTGGCCCAGGAGTCACAGCTGGTGGGGAGCCAGCCTCGCCCGGGGAATTTTCCCATTGATTTTTAGAGAGAGTGGAAGAGAGAGCGAGAGCCAACAAGCACAGGGCTTGTAGGTTTGCAGTTAAAATACTAGAGGCCACAGGGGAACCTTCCCCATTCTCTCCTTCATTCTTTCTCCTATTCATTCTCTCACTCATTCATTCATTCTTTCTCTCCTTCATTCTCTCACTCATTCATTCATTCTCTCCTTCATTCATTCATTCATTCTCTCTTTCATTCTTTCTCCTATTCATTCTCTTATTCATTCATTCATTCTCTCATTCATTATTCGTTCTTTTATTCATTCTGTCCAAACATTCTCCCCAGTTCAGTTCTGCAGCTCACCCTGCCTACCCCTGCGCCCTCTTTGGCAGAGCTGCAAGTGTGGGGCCCCCGGCATGCGGAGAGCACCCCCCACTCCCCTGCACTGGAGCCAGAGGCTGGGATTAGGTGATGGTGCAGGAGGCCTGGCTGAACACCATGGCCGCTCTGTGCCCAGTCTCCGCGCCCAGTCTGGCCGGGGCTTCTGTTTCCGGCTTGGAACTGGGGGAGGGGAGGCCGCCTGCATTCTGGTTGCCCTGGGGCTCCGGGAAAGGAGGGCCCCTGCCCGCCAGGACTTGCCAGGCCGCCC
>NW_006293349.1:158759-160156 GCF_000327345.1 Myotis davidii
GCGCCGAGGGCGGTGAGGGCCTTCCCGGCCTGTGTCCCAGGTGGGCAGGCGGGGGTCTTGGCCGTCCTGTCTGCGTGATGTCCCTCCTGGTCGCCATGCTGCCTCCCCCTTCGCCACGGGCTCCTGTCACACCTGAAGGGGGGCAGGAGCGCCCTGGCCAGCCTGGTGGTGACGGGCGGGGCTGGGGCCTGGGATCCTGTTCAGGACACACGGGGAGGATGCTGGGGACACAGGCGGGGGACAGAGGCGGGCGCTGGGCATCCCCGCAGTGAGTGCCGGACGGGTCATGATTCGAGGGGCCCTCAAGTACCCCCTTAGCCGGGATGATGAGAGAGTATCACTGACCTCCTGCACACTCCACACTGGGGAGGGAGCCCGCAACCCGGGCCTGTGCCCCGACCGGGAGTGGAACCGTGGCCCCCTGCTTCCTAGGCCGACGCTCGGCCACGGAGCCACGCCAGCGGGCGCAGGTGTTCTCCGGAAGCTGGAAGGAGCTTCACCGGACACAGCTGTGCCTCTGAGACGCCCCGGAGAGCGAGGCCGAGACGCCGGAGGCAGAGGTGGTGAGGGTGGGGATGTTGGGGCCGAGCACACGGTACCTGGTTCCCCCAGGCCCCGCAGGAGAGCCCGCCCAGGAGACGGCGGGTCTAGCCAACCTGCTCTCCTGAGGCCGCCTCCACAGTCCCGATGGGGGGTGAGGGAGGAGGGTTCTGGGGGTGGGGTGCCGACACAGCGGGCACACACAGGGGTGGAGCCCTAGGGGCTCCTGAGGGCTGCGGTACAGCTGGTCGTGGGGACAGGGGACAGGAGTGGAGGGGGTGCCCTTCTCTCTCCTC
This sequence comes from Myotis davidii, assembly GCF_000327345.1. Lineage (NCBI taxonomy): Eukaryota > Metazoa > Chordata > Mammalia > Chiroptera > Vespertilionidae > Myotis > Myotis davidii. Next base: position 159,596 of record NW_006293349.1, read on the forward strand.
CGTGGCTCCCAGTGGGATGGCCCATTCTCTAGGGGCAGGTCCCAGCCAGTCGCAGCGGTGGCGCCCGTGCCCGGGGTGGGGAGTGAGCCGGCTTCCTGCAGGCCGGCATCTCCTAGGCCAGTGGTCGGCAAGCTCATTAGTCAGCAGAGCCAAATATCAACAGGACAATGACTGAAATTTCTTTTGAGAGCCCAATTTTTTAAACTTAAACTATATAGATAGGTACATTGTTATTAACTTAATTAAGGTACTCCTAAGCTGCCCTTTGCTAAAAATGTCCTCAATCTGATTGAGGTGTGTTCCCTGAGGTCGACCCCTTCCAACTCTCCCATCCACACTCGTCTTGTATACTTGTTTCGTCTATCTCCTTTCATTCATCCTCTCTATATGTCCAAACCATCTCAACATACCTTTCTCAATCCTCGACACTACATCTTCTTTCACTCCACAATGTTCCCTATGCGTGTGCGCCCGCATGTGGTATTTTGTGGAAGAGCCACACTCAAGGGGCCAAAGAGCCGCATGTGGCTCGCAAGCCATGGTTTGCCGCCCACTGGGCTA
>NW_006293349.1:160464-161298 GCF_000327345.1 Myotis davidii
GCTTTGAGGCTTGGCTCCAGCTCTTAGGCCTCCGCTGCTGAAAGTAGGTTTCTGGCCTTTGCTTACAATGTTGCGAATCTGCTGGCTGAAGTCCGGTGGTATTTGTTAAAATGTTTCTTAAACTGCAGGCTCAGAGGCCTGCAGCGGTAGGCAGGGAACGGTTTCCTCCGTCACTGAGGCAAGCAAGCCTCATGTTAGTTTCAAGCTGCCTGGCTACTGGCCGCCATCTTGGCTGGCAGTTAATTTGCACATCTCCCTGATTAGCCAATGGGAAGGGTAGCGGTCGTTCGCCAATTGCCGTGTTTCTCTTTTATTAGATAGGATTAGGGTCCTCCTAAGGCTTAGGAAGAGCCACACTCAAGGGGCCAAAGAGCCGCATGTGGCTTGCGAGCTGTGGTTTGCTGACCACGGACCTAGACGAATGGCCGCGGGCTCTCTGCGACTTACCAAAGGGGCAGTGCCTTGTCTGCAGGGAGACCAGCTGCAAAGGACACAGACTGGGTCGCCGCAGGGGCCAAGGGCTGTGAAGGGAGAGCATGTGCCACATCGGCTGGCTCTGCAGGAGGAGGGGCCCTTTGCCTGGGGCTTTGTTGGATGAGTAGGAGTTTGCTAAATGGAGGAAGGGAGGAGGGGCCAATTCAGTGGGAGGAGCTGGGACAGCTGAGGGGGTGGGCGGAGAGTGGGGGCTGGGCCTGCCCCCTCCTGCCTCCCACTGCCTCCACGGGGTCCCTGGGGCTGCAGGTTGGGCTGGGGCCTGGTGTGGGGTAGGTGACAGGAGACCACTCACTTGGGGTGCGCCCTGCAGGAGGGAGGGAGGGAGGGAGGGAGGGAGGG
>NW_006293349.1:161356-161652 GCF_000327345.1 Myotis davidii
AATGGGCCCAAGATCCCACCTCCAGGCAGGAGGCAGCCCTTGGCCCCCAGCCTTTGCTCACGATGCTGCTGGCACCATCGCCCTCAGCTGTGCCCTGCGAGGCCGCCTTCTCCGCCCTCTGCTCACCCGGAGGGGCCCTGGGCGGGGCCAGGCTCCCCAGCTCTGCATCTCACCTGCGAGGAGCTGGTCCTGGCAGGCGCTGGGCCTGGGTCCCTGCCCCACACGGTGGGGACGGTGAGACTCGCTGACCTGTGTGGACACGCCGCGTGGACAGCCCCCCTGCGCCCCCGCGGGGT
>NW_006293349.1:163238-163654 GCF_000327345.1 Myotis davidii
TCCCTCTCCCAGCTCAGTGGACAGGAGGGACGGGATTGAGGCCCTGCAATCCCTCAACGACACGCCCTCCCCACAACCCCTTCAGAGGGTCTCTGTGTCAAGGGCCCTGGTCTCCGGACAGGCCCCAGCCCGTCCAGTCTCCACCCCCAGGCACCCCTGGCCCGGGCCATCCATCTCCGACCTGTCACTCCCATTGTCTACCCAGAGGGGCTGTGGCTGGGCCCTCGTGGGAGGGGGCGGCGGACCCAGGTGGGGAGCGCACTCCCTGGTGCCCCCTGAGGCCCAGGGGTGCGCTGAGAGGGGCCCGTGCGGTGGCGCGAGGCTCCCCCTGAGGGTGCTGGGCTCGTGGTGGGCAGCCCCTCCCGTGGGCCCTGGGCCGTGTCGCTCCCGGAGCGTCCGGGTTGAGACCCGCACGG
>NW_006293349.1:163813-164949 GCF_000327345.1 Myotis davidii
CCCTGGGCGTGCGAGGGGCTGGCCGGGAGGTGACCGGTGAGCGGGCGAGGAGAGCGGGTCAGGTGGTGCGTGATGAGCGGAAGGGCCAGGGAGGACGGACGGGGGTGCGGGTTGGGTAATTTACCAGATAGTGGGGCAGCGAGGGAGCCTGTGGTCCTGGCTCGGTGCCTGGCCCGCAGCTGGTGCAGTTGGGGTGCGGGACCTACGGAAGCTCAGAGTTAGGGGCCCTGAGGACTCACGGCGAGAGTGCGGCTGAGCCAGGACGGGACCGAGAGGACCCCTGGCTCTGGCTTCAGTTCTCTTCACCCCTACGTTCCTGGGGGCCATTCCTCCCCCAAGTGTGTGTGCGGTACATGTGCATGTATATGTGCGTGGGCATGCACGTGTGTATGTGTATATATGCGAATGCATGTGTATATGCGTGTGCGTGCATGTGTGCATGTGCACGTGAGTGTATATGTGTGCATGCGTGTATGCGCATGTGTGTATATGTGCATGGGTGAATATGTGTGTATGCATGTGTGTAAATGCACCTGTGTATGTGTAGGCAGGTGTATGCACGTGTATATGTGTGTGTATGTGTGCGTGTATGCACATGTGTGTGCATGTGTGTATGCGTGCATACGTGTATGTGCACCCCTGTGCACGTGTGTATGTGTATATGCATTAATGTATGTGTGTGTATGTGTGTATGTGTGTATGTGTATGTGTGTATGTGTGTATGTGTATGTATGTGTATGCATGTGTATGTGTGTATGTATGTGTATGTATATAGGTATGTATGTGTGTATGTGTGAGTGTATGCCTGTGTATATGTGTTTGCATGTGAGTGTATGTGTGCGTATGTATGTGTGTATGTATGTGTATGTATATGTATGTGTGCATGTGTGTATGCCTGTGTATGTGTGTTTGCATGTGTGCGTGTATGTGTATGAGTGTGTGTGTGTGTGTGTGTGTGTGGAGGGAGGTGTCTGGTGAGTGGCGGTTCGAGGCCCCCCCCGAGGGTGCTGGCCTCGCTGTGGGGCAGCTAAGAACCCCCCGGAGTCGGTGGGGTGCGGGGGGCTGACTCGGGAGAGGCTGTGGCTGCTCCTGAGGGTCTGTGGGAGCCTGGAGTTGTCCTGAGCTGCTGGGGCAGC
>NW_006293349.1:165990-166635 GCF_000327345.1 Myotis davidii
GGCACAGCTGACCCCGCCGCCCACCCTGTCCTGGGCCCCACTGGCCGTCTCAGGCTGCGGGGCCGCTGCCCAGAGAGAACCCTAAGCTGGGACAGAGCGGGGCCCTGGGCCTGGCTGGGGCAGGAGGGGCAGACCACCCTTCTGGGGGCCCTGGAGGGTGGGCCCGGGGACGATGGCCCAGAGGGGGGATCCCCCTGGCCCGGGTAGGTCTGCCCTGGCCCAGCTCCCTCCCCGTCCTCCTGGCTGGGGGCGGTGGGTTTTGAAAAACCCTAACTTAACTCTGGTGCCGTGTCACATCTAGAAAATTTTTGATCTTTGCAACCATAGTAAAACAAACACTTATATTTTTGATATTTATTTTATAGATTTAAATGCCATTTAATAAAGAAAAATCAACCAAAAGAATGAGTTCGCGTGTCACCTCTGACACACGTGTCATAGGTTCGCCATCACCGGCCTATGGTCTGGGCAGGTGCCCTGGCCTCAGGGCCTTGGCTGGGAGGGGGCAGGGAGTGGCCCCACGACTGGCCGGGACCCCCTTTAGGGAAGACCCTACTTCAGGCCAGTGTCTCCGGCCTCTGCCCAGGCCTGGTCTGCGGGAGCTGGCAGCCTCCCTGGGGCAGGTGCAGAGGCGGCCGCGGCCCG
>NW_006293349.1:166789-167190 GCF_000327345.1 Myotis davidii
GCACTGGTGCCCAGACCCCGGTGCCTTGGGCCAGGACTCCTTCCCGAGGCCCTCGCTGAGCCCACGGGGCTGAGTTTACACACTTCTCCCCTCCCCGTCCTCCCCGTGAGGTCACTGTCCTGCTCACCGCTCGCGGACAGGGCGGGGTTGGGGGGTGGTGCCAGCCCTTCCTCTCCTGGCTCCTGGCCAAGGCAGTGCCCGTGAGGTGCCATCTTCTCACCGGGTCCCGGAGGGCACGCTCGTGGGGGAGGGACGGGCGGAGGAGGGTGCCCAGGAAGCGGGCAGCTGCCCAGCCCCTCGCCCTCCCCAGCAGATGTGCTGATGCCCGCTGGGCACCGGGGCACTTGCGGAGAGCCCAATTTGGAGACAAAGGCCGGGCGGGCGGACAAATACTCAGGGAT
>NW_006293349.1:167630-167940 GCF_000327345.1 Myotis davidii
GGGTCCGGGGGCGCCCACCTGGCCTGGGGCTCCTGGAGGGCCCTGCTCCCCAGCCAGCCGCTCCCTGGGGTTTCTGCAAATATTTACACAACCAACAGCTCTACCTTCCAGTAGTTATTGCTCCACCCCTCCCCGAGGTGGGCTGGGAGGCCCCGGGCCTGCAGGCCCCCCACCCCCTTGCCCTGCACCGCCCGTCCCCACAGTGGGTGCCCCTGGGTGCCTCTGGGGAGCCCCTGGGGGCCAGACACAGCGGGGCTCAGGGGAGCGGGACCCTCCCACGGGGCCAGGCCACACGGGACCCGGGATTCCG
>NW_006293349.1:168145-168638 GCF_000327345.1 Myotis davidii
GGGCGCCACCTGGCCTGGGAGCTGGGTAGGCCTGAGGGGGACTGCGGCCTAGGGGTGCTGCGTGCCGGGCGGCCCGGAGCTTGGGGCCGTCCCTGCACCCACTCTAACGGTCTGAGCACCTCGAGTTCTGGGGGGGACCTGGAGGGCTCAGGGGTCCTCGGACGAGGCCCAGCCTGGTCTGGGAGGGGCAGACGGAGAGGCCCACTGTGTCCCCGAAGGTGGCCCCGGGGTGTGGACTGCTGTCCCAGTGCCCTCGGAGGGGTGGCAGCTCCGAGGGGGGACGGGGTTGTCCCAGAAGAGGGTCCGCCCCTCCGCCTCCCAGGAATGAGGCGAGAGCGATGCCGAGATCACCCCGGTGACTCCACGTTTATTAGGAAAAGCCGCAGAGAGAGAATCAAAATCACACCGTGAAGCTCATTAAAACACAGACTCCGAATCACCACAAATTACCCTGATTTCTGAGCCGGACGCCCCGAGGAGCCGGGTCCGGGGC
>NW_006293349.1:168766-170179 GCF_000327345.1 Myotis davidii
ACATGGGCATCCTTTGATTGGCAGAGGCTGGGCCCGCCCTGCCCTGCCTGTCTCCTCCCTGGGCCCTGGCTGCCAGGGTGGGGGTGTGGTGCCCACAGGCCCCGTCTAGGCTGTCCCTTGGTCTCCCCCCAGAAGCGCCCTGGGCCTGCCCGCCTGTCCTCCTGCCATACCTGGAGCAGGTGAGTGCCCGGTCCTTGCCCCGAGGGCGTGCCTGACCCTGGCCACCCGGTCCCAACCACCACGCAAGCAATGGGGGCCACAGTCCTGAGCTGAGGGGCGCCCGCCCCCAGGCCGGGTGGCAGTGTGGTCACAGGGTGTCCAGGGCCTGGGAGATAGGGGCTGCCCACGGGACCTGCCAGGAGGTGGCTCACCGGGTGCCCCTGCTGCGTGGGAGGTGGGGCAGGCCGGGGGTGGGGTCCTCTGGGCCTCCCCTCTCAGGCCCCAGGCCCCCATCAGGACCCCTCGTCGGGGCTCCTGCGGGGCACGGTCAGCTGTTCGTAGGTGGGCAGGGCGGTGCTGGGCAGGAAGAGCTGGGGGTCCAGGGGGCCCCGGCCGATATTTTTCTTTTAAAAAATATTTTTCAAGATTTAAAAAAAATAATCAACGTATATTAGTGTTGTCAAGAAAAAAAGTACTGTAGTTGTTCTAAAATGATGTGATTTCCTCACTGCGGGGACAAGAGCGCAGGTGAGTGGGCAGCGGCCCTCGATTCCCGCGGGGGCGCGTGTGCGGCCTGGGCACGCGTGTCTGTGTGGGCAGCGGCCTGTATGCCCGCACCGTGTAGACATGGGCCAGGGAGCCCTCTGTAGCCAGGACGGTGGCCCAGCAGCCCTCGCCCCTCCCTCCGTCTGAATGCCTTCCCGGAGGCGAAGACCCATCCTACACCAGCGTGAAGGCTCGAAGGCTGGCGTGGGCTCTGCTTCTTGCCTGGCACCGGGTGAGACCGCCTGGCCCAGTGGGGACAGTCACACGTCCACGGTCCTGTCCCCAGGCCAGAGGGCCTCATCTCGCTCCACCCGGACAGAGCTGGTGCGGGAGGGCTGTGAGGGGAGGGAGGGCTTCCCTGGGCCTGGGGGCCACGCCCTCAGCCCCCCAGGTGCTGCCCCGCACCCCGTTCTCTGCAGAACCATTTGGAGACCTCGACTGAGGTCTATACCACGCCCGCCCCCACCCCCACCCCCCGCACCAGGAGAAGGGCCTTGCCCACGCACCCCCACAGCCCCCACCCCGGTTCTATGCTGGGAAGACACAGTGTTGGGCAGGGAGGGGACGGGCAGGGGTCTGAGCTGGGCTCAGGAGGTGAGCGAGGGGGAGGCCATGGGGAGCCCTGCTCACCCCAAACCTGTCCCTCTCCCTGCCTGGGACCCCCGGGGTTCTCCCTGCAGCCCCACCGCCTGCTCCTGCCCTGGGAGG
>NW_006293349.1:171756-172300 GCF_000327345.1 Myotis davidii
CGCCCCTCCCCCGCTGCGCCCACCGTCTCCCTCCGCCCGGCCCCTGCGCTCGGCCCAGCAGGAGCTCCTGTTTCTGTTCATTTCTGGATCCGCCCCTGAGGACATTGCCCGTTGGTTTTCAGGGAGAGTGGAAGAGAGAGGGAGAGACAGAGAGGAACATCGATGTGAGAGACACACACTGATTGGATGCCTCCTGCACGCGCCCCGACCAGGGCCCAGGCCAGGGAGGAGCCTGCCACCGAGGTCCGTGCCCTTGACCGGAATTGAACCCGGGACCCTTCAGTCCATGGGCCGACGCTCCATCCACTGAGCCAGACCGGCCAGGGCGGGAGACTTGTTTTTAAATTGGCCAGTTTTCAAGGTTTTGCACGAAATGTGAGTGTTCCTGGAGAACATTGTCTGTAAAACGTAGCTCTTCAGAGAGACGCCCCGGCCCCGCGGCCTCCGGACCCCCGACCCCCCACCCCGACCCAGGAGCCAGTGAGGAGCTGCCATTGACTCCTCACTGTACTCACGCCACACGGCTCTGGGGCAGCCGCGCTGG
>NW_006293349.1:172376-175400 GCF_000327345.1 Myotis davidii
ACTCCCCAGCGGCACCCTGTGGGGTCTCCAGGGGCCCGGGGGAGGGGCGCGACTGTGGGCGGCTCGGTGTGGTCTGCAGGCCTCCGGGACCTGGGTCGCCACCGTCGCAGCCTGGGGGCCCCGCATCTGGCCTGGGCCTTAGAGCCCATCCTCTGACCACTCAGGTCACAGCCCGGGGGACCCACCGGCAGGAGCCCAGGTCCCTGTGTCACCGAGTTCAGGTGGGGATTTGACACCCACCGGTGAGCCCTCCTCCCTCCCCACCGCCCTGTGCCGCACAGCCCAGCCCCTGCCACCCAGAGGGCTCCACAGGCCACACACAGGGGTCAGCGTGGATGGCTGCCTCTCCTGCTCCTCACCCACCTTCCCGCTCTTTCCAATGCAACCCCCCCCAGCGCCAGGTCCTCCTCCCCCAGGCCATGCGCCGACCTCCCCATCTGCCTCCCCATCCGTCCCTCCCTCCATTCTGGAGTTTTCCGGCCACCAGCAAGCAAGCCCGTGTGAGGAGCTCTCCCGGTGCCGTATTCTCCACCCCCGATTCCCGACCCCAGAGGCACCCCACTCTCTCAGCCGCCCTCGTACCCACACCATGGGCTGCTGATCCCTCGCCTCCGCTGCGTTAGCATCGCAGTGACTGCCCGAGGCGGAGGGCGGGATAAGAGTTCATGTCCGCAGCCCGATCCCCTCCCGGGCGTTGCAGTGCCATCCCGGGCTCACTGCGCGCTGTTCCCACTCAGGCGAACATCACGCCACTTTCCGTCGCTACGGAAACCCTGTGGTCTCCTAAGGCAACCGTTCGTTTTCCCGGGGTTAGGAATCGCCTTCACATTTTGTTGGTTTTCGATGCGTCTGTCAGCAGTTCACTCTCGAACCCTCGGCCAGAATCACAAAACTTCTCTTCATCCTGCCGAGACCACCAGCAGCCCGTCGGCGTCCTTCCTCCCAGAAGTGTCTTCCCGGCGCCCCAAGGAGCCTCCCGAGGAGGAGCGCGCAGTAGGTCGAGCGTCTGGCTGTGCACGTGGAGATGCCTGTCAGCTACCCTGACCTGAGAGGGGCTGGGCATGGAATTCTAGGTTGGGAAGGATGCTCCCCTCAGGGGTTCCAAGGCCCGGCTCCTCCCCGTGCCGGCGTCTTTCAGTGCCGCTGAAGACTGAGGTCCCTAGTGTGTGACCCACATTTTTTCCCGGGACAGAGGGTGTCCCCTTTGTTGCTGGTGCCCTGAAATGACATTCGTGCCCCGAGAAGGGCCTTCTGGGGAGTGAGGAGAGGGGAGGGGAGGGGCGGGGGCGGTCTTACTATTTAGCACAAAAGTGTTCACTGAGTCCCTCCCCCCCCCACCCCCCCGAAAGCTTATCCGTCACCCAACTGCTCCCGGTGTCCCAAATTCAGAATCTCTCAGGTTCGGCTCCTCTGGGGACGAACCTCCCGTCTTGGGCGGGGCTGGGACCAGGTCGTCTTGGCGTCAGAGGCCTGGGGTGCGGGGCAGCCTCGGCCCCCCAGATGGACCTTCGCCGAACGTCTCGCTGTCTGCGGTCAGGCCCAGCCCGGCCCAGCCTGGAGGACGCCTGAGGCTGAGGGCTGGGCTGGGTGTGGAAGCCTAGGTTGGAAATGATTTCCCCTCTCAGATGTTCGAGGGCCTTTCTCAGTTCGCCCTGGCTTCCTCTGTCCTCCGGCCTCTGTCCTCCGGCCTCCGTCCTCCGGCCTGCCCAGGGTTCGGGCTGCGAGCTGCCTTGTTCTCCGTGGCTCTCCCTCCTCCTCCTCCTCCTCCTCCGGCCTCTTGCCTGCACGCCCTGGTCTCCACTGGCCCTCCTGCGTCCCAGTTTCCAAACTTCTGTCCACACTTCCTGTTGTCCCTCTTGTCTTCTCTCACGGTCACTTGTGCTGCATTGACTTACACCTTAAAATGGTCCGATGCCTTCCCTGTCCTGTCAGCGGGACTGCGGGAGCGGGCGTACAGCTAATTTGCCGTGTTTATCCAGAGGCTGTGCGTGCGCTTTTCAGCCCTGGGCACCCGGACTTCCATCCCTGGCCCCCAGGGCTCCGTGCCCAGTGACCTCCCAGTGGTCACTTCATGCCGTCTCCTCCCCTGACCGCTCCGATCTCCTGAGAGGCAGGCCCTCCCTGCTGAAGCCGTTCAGCTCTGGGCCCACGCTGCCCCAGGGGTGCCCCCCGCCCCCCCGTGGCCTCTTTCTCCACTGGCCGTCGCGTGGCCGTCGCGTGGCCGTCGCCTCTGCTAAGACTCCCGGCGGGGGCGCTCCCTCTGCTGCTGACCTCACCACGTCCACATGCGGGTGGCTCCCGGTTCGGACTCTTGGGGTCAAGCAAGCTGTGGAGCCCGGGCCTGGCCGCGGCACGCGGTGTCTCAAAAGCATCTGGAACTGACGCGTCCTCTCCCCCCGTGTTGTCCCCCCGAAAATGGCAGCATCCCCCTCTTACGGCCAGTTTCTACTTGAGTCCTTTCTCCCTGGACGCCCAGCCCCATGTGCACGTTAGCTGGCGGCAAAGGACCTCATTGCCCTAGAGCCGTGGTCAGCAAAGTGCGGCTCCCGAGCCACATGCGGCTCTTTGGCCCCTTGAGTGTGGCTCTTCCACAAAATCGGTCCCTTCTGGGGACCACGCAGGAGCTCCGGGACACACCCTGGTCGGGCCAAGCTCACAGCAGCCGGGGACCAGAGGGATTCGCTCTGCCCGCCGCCTTCCTCTCCATCCCAGCGCGGAGCCAGATCTCTCGGGAGAATACCGACTTCTGCGCATGGGCCACCAAGTTTCAATCGCCCTGTATGTGCGCGCCCGCACGTGGTATTTTGTGGAAGAGCCACACTCAAGGGGCCAAAGAGCCACGGTTTGCCGACCACTGGCCTAGAGCCACGGTCTCCTTTCTAACCCACGGGACCTGGCCTGATGAGGGGCGGGGTGCCTGGAAAGGAGCTGGTTTCCCAGGCCCTTTGCGGCGACATGGCGGGCACATTCCATTCTGGCCGATGGAGATAATGGGGGGTGTGGGGGGGCTGGCAAAGGCGGCCT
>NW_006293349.1:177375-177639 GCF_000327345.1 Myotis davidii
TTACTCAAGACATGGGCCCGCGCCAGGCCGTTAGGTAACAGGCTGCATGCCCCGGAGAGCCGTAACTCAACCGCTCACATGCTCGCAGACAACAAAATCGCTTCCAGGACGGGGTGGGGGGGCCTCGGGGAGAGGGTCCGGGCCAGGAGAGGGGGCCAGGCCGGCGCCCGTCTCCGGGAACAGCTCCTGTCTGCTCCCTGCGGGGCCCTTGCCCCCCTCACCCCCGCAGGCAGGTCCAGAGGCTCCCCGGCTCCCAGGCCTCGG
>NW_006293349.1:178362-179831 GCF_000327345.1 Myotis davidii
TCCCCTGTCTTCTGCGGCCGCCTCGTCCGCTCCCGCCTCCACGCAGACCCGGCTCCGGCCTCTCCTGTCAGCGGTTCTCAACCTTGTTGGGGGTCGAATGACCCTTTCACAGCGGTCGCCTAAGACCATTGGAAAACACAGACTTTCAAATGTCTTAGGAACCGAGACACCGCGCCTCTGTCCGTCCCAGGCGGGGCCGCCCACATCCGAGTACCCGGCGGATTAAAGGGTGGCGGCACGAGGAAGGCTGAGAACCACTGTCTCCTGTGAACTCACACGCCCTGCACATGGCGCCCACGTGGACACGTGACACGCCAGCCCTCCCCGCCTGCTCCTGTGAGAACGTCCACAGCCTCCCGCCCGGGGCTCTTCCCGAGGACTCTCCCTCAGCCTGTGCCCCTGCGGCCCCGGTCTGTGACTCCACCTCCTCCATGGTCCTCCCTCCTCCCAGGACCTGGGCCCTGGCTCCTCCCCATCTCCCCGTCTCCTCTGGTCCCCCAGGGTCCTCCCCCGTCCCAGCCAGACAGCGCGCTTAGGGGAAGAGTTAATTATGTGTGAGTGTGAATGTGAGAGTGTGAGTGTGAGAGTGTGAGTGTGAGAGTGTGAATATGAAAGTGTGTGTGTGCGTGTGAGCTTGCCTATGAGTGTGTGTGTGCGAGTGACAGTGAGAGTCTGAGCCTGCTGGTGAGTGTGTGTGAGTGTGTGTGTGACCTTGCTGGTGAGTGTCAGGGGGAGTGTAACGCCAAGGATGGGTGCTCACTGCAGCGTAACCTGGAAAAGGCCCACTCGGGCCTCGGCCTGTGCCCGTCCCACGGGGGGGGGGGGGCGGGGGTGAAGGTGAAGAGTGCATCTGATACTGTGGTACATAGAGAAAATAGTAGCCTTTTGAGTGGCATTGTTCAATCATTTATGTAAGTTTCAAGTGTACAGTTCTTTGGTGCATCATCTGCTTATTGCATTGTGTGCTCATCACCCAAAATCTAGTCTCCTTCTGTCACCATATAGTTGATCTCCTTTACTCTCTTCATGCAGCCTCTTCCCCTCTGGTGACCACCATATTCTTGCCTGTGTCTAGGAGTTTGTTTTATTTGTTCATTTGTTGCTTATAGTTCATTTACAGTTTTTCCCAGTTGATGCAATTTACCTATCAGGGTTCATAAGCATTGTTGTTGAGTAACTGAGTTGACACTGTCCTCATCAGGTTTCCACTGAAACACAGACCTAAAGCTTGCCCTCGCCGCCTCCTCACTGGGGGGGAAGGTGCGGGAAGTGACGCTACGAGCCCCCGAGTCTGAGGGGCCGCGTGGTGCCCTCGCCCTGGGCTTCGCTGGGCACAGAGGAGTTTCCTTCTGAATCCCGAAGGCAGCTTGGCGGCTCCTTCCTCCTGAGAACAGCCCCTCCTGGGCCCCCAGCTGGGGTGGGGGGGCTGTCAGCTCCCCGGGACGGTGGGGGTTTCTGGAAGGACGTGC
>NW_006293349.1:180753-181371 GCF_000327345.1 Myotis davidii
GCCAGGTGCTCGGTGCTTTTCCAGAGCAGGGAACCGGCTTCCTGAGGAGGCGCCATTTAAGGAGGTGCCTCGGGCCAGGGAGCGGGTGTCGCGGGCAAAGATGAGGCCGAGAGGGTGGCACCCTGAGCAACTCTGAGGCCGTCCAGAGGGACGATGCCAGGGAGGGCGGCCGGGCCAGCTCAACGCCCAGGAGCCACCGAGAACTGTCCTGGATGACGAGGACAGGGTCAGGGTCAGGGTCAGGGTCAGGGTCAAGGGCAGGGTCAGGGGCAGGGTTAAGGTCAAGGGCTCCACGGGTCGGGGGTTCTGTCCTCACGGGGCTCGGCCTGGTGTCCCCTCGGCCTCCCCGTGGTCCTCCTTTGCTCAAGCTCAGACCTCGTGACCTCTGTCCCTCTGAGCCCACTCAGCCGGCCCCCAGGTTCCCGGACGCCTGCAGCCTGAGCGACAATTCACAACACGGCGCTCCCCTCCCCCAAACCTCTTGGGAGCCTGGGCTGGGCTGGCGGGAAGGCCCAGGCGGCAGGACTTGCAGGCACTCCCCAGACTCGCCCTGTCGCGTCCTCGGTCCCTTTCCGCCCTCACTGCCCACACTCCTGCCCTGCACGGGCCCTGGCACAG
>NW_006293349.1:181433-186520 GCF_000327345.1 Myotis davidii
CAGCCGGACGCAGGGGGAGGGCTGAGCCAACGCTCAGCTGGAGGCCCCCCACCCCCCGCCAGCTACAGGGGCTCATGCCCTGAGAGGAGTCACCAGGCACTGGAGGAGCCTGACCCCCCCCCCCCTCCCCCCTAGCCACCGGGGACCAGAGCCCCCTGCCTTCCAGTGAGCTCACACCCGAGGAGCAAGTCTGACCAGGCTTTAGAGCAGGTCCCACGTCTGCAGAGAGACACGAAGGCTGGGGCGTCTGCAGGAGGAACGGAGGCTGCAGGCCTGAGCACCCCTGGGGAGGGGCAGGCGGAGCCGGGAGGGGAAGAAGAGCGGGAGGAGAAGGGAGTGAAAGGACACATGTGCCCAGAGTGCGGAGACAACGAATCCAAATGACACCAATAGAACAAGGAGCCACCATGACGCCAGCAACGCCCGCAGGAGCGGACATACCCCAGTGGGAAAACCAGAGGAACCACGTACGGATGGAGAGAAGCTGAGTGACCCCACTAACAGGTTTCCCTCAATGGACAGGAGCGGCCCTGGTGCCCCCACACATGCATGAAGCCCAAACCTCGGGGAAAATGGGAAATTAGGAACAGAGAGAGAGCGACAACGTTGATACACCTGGAAGTTAAAAGAGTATCGTTCTACATAAGTCTTTGAGTAAAGAGAAAATAAAAGAGAAATCAAATTTATTGAGAACAGATTCACTATGAGACTAAAACGTATCAAAACCTGTGGGTGCTGCCAAAAGGGTATTCAGAGCAATATTCGTAGTATTTTTAGAAAACCAGAAAGGCTGAAAGGAAGGTGCTCAGCTTTCAGCTCGAGAAGCTAAAAGAAGAACACCGAAATAAACAAACACAGAAATGAACACACAAATAAGAAAGGCTAAGAGAGGACATTAACAAAACACAAACGTGTTTGTGAAAATAGGGTTGGTCAATACAACCCAATGCTGGCTGTTTGAAGAACAAATAAAACAGATGAACGCGAAGGAAGCAAAGTAACAAACAACATTTAGGAATGAAAAGAGAATCGCGGCCACAGGTGCAGAGTGAACCGAGCAATTGCACGTTATTATGACTTTTAATTTCATGTCCATAAAATTCAAAACTTGATATGACGGATAATTTCAAGGCAAAAAAAAAAAAAATACCCCCAGTGACTTCTGAAGTGGCAAATCCTAACGGACAGAAACCCAAGGGAGAAACGGAAATGATGGGCCACCCACCTTCCTCCGGCAGGCTCCCAGCCCAGTGTTTGGGGGTGATTTCTACAACGTTCTCAGGAAGCAGCTAACATCGGTCCCACACAAAATGTTCCGGGGCACAGGCAAAAGTGGGGTGCCGCCCAGCTTATGAGCCGAAACCAGGCCCCAACCTGGGCGAGGGAACAAGAAAACCCTAGGCCGGCCAAGCCCGGGCACAAACACAGATGCCCAAAGGCCACGATACCCAGAAGCGGCTGGAATCCAGCAGCCTAAGAGCGTCACCATCATGCAAATCCCTGGAATGCAAGTTCGCTTCCACCCTCGGGCTGTCCACCTGCCACCTCCCCTGCCGGGGCTTTGCCAAGCTGGCTCCTGGCCGCCACCGGGCCTCAGGTCCTCAGGGACACCCCGCTGGTTCCCGCTAGGCCCCTCTATCTCACCCCTCATGCCCCTCCTCTCGTGGCGCTTACAGCAGTTGCCCCTGGTCTGCGGCCGATACGTCCCAGGACCCCCAGCGGATGCCCGAAACCTACGCGCACTGCGTTTTTCCTACCCACACGCACCTACGATGAAGTGTGAGTTATAGACGAGGCCCAGGGAGAGGTTAGCGACAACACGGATAACATGGGGCCATTCCAACAGGCACCGGAATAAAAGTGACGCGGCCGGGGCCGCCCCCGCCCCCCAGTCCTGTTCCCGAGTGGGTGCGACGACCCCTCACTCGCAGGAAACGGCCTGGTTTGGTGTCACTTGTTTCGAGGGGGAAGGGGGTCCCTGCCGAGGCGTCCTGTAGGGTCAGCGCTTTCTAGAACAACACAGAGCTGTCCGTCGGAAACGTCTCTGTTCTGTCTCACCCACAAGTGAATGGTTTCCCGTCCTAACCGAACACGTCCCGCACGTCTGTCTCCCTTCTCGAATCTCCCCAAAGATTCGTGCTCCCCACAGACCCCGGCCACCCCGGGTTTTCTTCCTTAAGCCCAGAAGGTTCATCTTTTCCCCGATTTTAAAAAACATTATTTATTTATTATTCATCCTCACCCGAGGATGTTTTTCCATTGCTATTTTTTTATTTTTTATAAATTAAGGTTTTTATTTTTAAATATTTTTTAATTGAGTTTTTACAGAGAGGAAGGGAGAGGGATAGAGAGTTAGAAACATCGATGAGAGAGAAACATCGATCAGCTGCCTCCTGCACACCCCACACTGGGGATGTGCCCGCATCCAAGGTACATGCCCTTGACCCGAATCGAACCCGGGACCCTTCAGTCCGCAGGCCGACGCTCTATCCACTGAGCCACCCGGTCAGGGCTCCATTGCTGTGTTTTAAAGAGAGCGGAAGAGAGGGAAAACCAGAAACATCGATGTGAGAGGAACACACTGATGGGCTGCCTCCTGCACGCGCCCCGACCAGGGCCCGGGCCAGGGAGGAGCCTGCAATCGAGGTACGTGCCCTTGACCGGAATCAAACCCGGGACCCTTCGGTCTGCAGGCCGACGCTCTATCCACTGGCCCACACCGGCCGGGGTACCTTTTCCCTTAAAGGAAGTGCCTTCCCGCTTCCTTGGGCGAAACCCATCAGCCAGCGCCGCGGGTCCCGCGCTCTGGGACGGCTGTTAAGTCGAACGAGGCCCTCGGCCACGCACTGTGCCCTCGGCCGGGGACCTGACTGCCCAGCGGCTACTGAGTGACCACGAGGTGGGGGTGGGGTGTCCACAGCCGGAGACGCGGGACAGGGGGACGGACGATCGCGTCTCGGGTGGGACAGAACCGGACGCCCAAGATGTCATCACGCGACTCAGAACCGCGCACGACTGAAAACTGACGGACGGTTTGTTCCTGGAAATGTCCTTCTGGTGTTCAGACCACGGTGGACGCGGCCAGCCGACGCCGAGGACAGGGCCACCACCGGCCGGGGGCTGCCGCTGTCGCCTGAAAGCTTACTGCGCGTGTTTTGCTTCCTGGTGGCTGCCTGTCCCCCCTCCCAGGTCACAGCCCCCGGAGCCGGGAGTCTGCCATCGGGGCGGCCATGGGCGCGGGGCGCGAGGGGAACGCTGGGGAGTGAGGCCCAGGCAGGGACGCTCGGGGTCCTGCTGGGCAGAACCTCCCTGGGGAGGGTTGGTTGGTCTTTTCTTTCTTTAAATATATTTTTTATTGATTTTGCAGAGGAAGGAGAGGGAGAGAGAGATAGATAGAAGCATCCATGATGAGAGAGAATCACGGACCGGCTGCCTCCCGCACGCCCCACCCTGGGGATCGAGCCCGCAACCCGGGCCTGTGCCCCGACTTGGAATTGAACCCTGACCTCCTGGTTCCTAGGTCGACGCTCAGCCCGGAGCCCCGCCGGCCGGGCTTGGCTGGACTTTCCGATGAGCAGGAGACGCCTGACCCCGTCTCCGCTGGAGCTGGGAGCCCAAGGAGGTGGGGTCTGGTGGGCTGGGGCAGCCGCTGGGCAACTGCTGGAGGCCCGGCCCACCCCTCCGGCACCTGCCTGCGGCACCCGGGCAGACCCGGCCCCTGAGCTGTGTGCGTGCATGTGTGTGGGTACATGTATGTGCGTGTGTGTACACGTGCGCCAGGGGCGGGGGACCTGGCATAGAGGGACAATGGGAGCCCCTGTGGCCCCGAGTGGCAGTGCCCTGGGACAGCCGTGGCACGCGGCTCCGTGGGCAGCAGGCTGTTTGGGCCGAGAAAGGGCTCTTTGCTTATCGAGGCGCCCGGGATGCGCACCCCGAGGGCAGTGGTTGGAAGAGAGTTCAGGACGTGCCGGGTGCCTTCGGTGTGGGGTGCGAGTGGAGAGGGGGGCCCGTATTTCCCTGGGGTCCCCTCTCCAGCACAAGGGAATTCTGCCAAGGCCAGGGGTTTGGATGGCCAGGCCCGTTCTCCACGAGACGCGCTTAGCGGTGGGCGGGGAACGGCCGAGCTGAACAAAGTCGGTTCTTTGACTCCAGACCCCGAGGGCCTTTGGTGGGCAAGTGAGGCTGTTGGCACGAAGCTGGGGGGATGCTGAGGGGGCGAGGTCTCCGACCACGTGGGGGCTCCGAGCAGCAGCTGAAGGTCCGAGGTCTCCCACGTGCCTGGATCTGCCTTCGTCACGAGCGGGAGTGGCTCTGGGTGGCGGGGCGGCCCTCGCCCTGCCTGTGCCGCCTGCACCCCCAGCCCAGGGTGCGTGGCTCCCACGGGCGTCCCGCGAGCCCCCGAGGCACCAGGCACCGACACTGGGGAAGAGTTCATGGACACAGCAATCTACACACAGGAAAAGAAAAAAATAACAAGAAGAGAGCAGAAAAAGCCAGTGTAATTATATGGATTATCTTTAATAAAAACATACCCATAAAAGGCAAATAGAGAAGAAAAAGGACGAATCCCCAAATTACCAAGTTTGCGCCGTGAGTTCTGTCCAATGTAGTTGAAAACATCTGACTGTGACCGCAAAAATGCTGGCAGCGCGGCTGCGAAAACATTTCATGTGAAACGCGGACGCTGGTCCGAGGAGCCGCTTAACCCTTGGGAGGGAGGCGCGTCGGGGGCAGGGCCGCTTCCCGGGACTCGGTCCGGCCGAGGCAGAGGCGCGGTGGCATCGGGGGGTGGGGCCACGGCTCACGGACACAGAGCAGCAGCGAAAGCCCACGGCACCCAGCGACACCCTGGCGTTGGGGGAGATGGGACACGCCCGGCCGGTGTGGCTCAGTGGGGAGTGTCGGCCGTGGACTGACGGGTCCCGGGTTCGATTCCGGTCAGGGCACGTACCTCAGTTCCAGGCTCCATCCCTGGCCCTGTTCGGGTGTGTGTGGGAGGCAGCCCATCGATGTGTCTCTCTCACATCGACGTTTCCCTCTCTCCCCCTCCCTTCCACTCTCTCTAAACATCAACGGAAAAATGTCCT
>NW_006293349.1:188747-189922 GCF_000327345.1 Myotis davidii
GGCCGGTGAGGCCGGGAGGTGGGTGCCCAGGCCCCGGCATGGAAGGGCCCCAGGTCGCATTCCCGGAGAAGGGCGTCAGGGGTGGAGCGGGCACGCGGGCTCTGGGTTATGTCTGAAAGCCCTCTGGCCGCTGCGAGGAGACAGGAATGTAGGGGGTAGAGAGCCCAGGTCCCTGGGGACGGCCGGCCCCGCCTTGGGGAAGGAGAGCTGCGTTGTAGGCGCTGTTCCCGCCACCGGAAATGCCCTTCGCCCTGGCAGAGGCTACAGACGGAGAGGGAGGCTGGGCTCCGTCCGTCTCCCCATCACTGGCGACCGCGCTGTGGGCGCATCACGGACCTGGCTGGCCCGAGGGTGCGCCTCCTCCAGGCAGCCCTCCCTGAGTGCCCACCACCCAGGTGGCTCCCTCCCCGGGAGTCTCTCTGCCCCTTGGACACTGCCAGTCACGGGCTCCCTGCAGCCCCCACTGTGCCAGGCTGCCCACCAGACAAGGAGTGCCCTTCGAGGGCACGGGCCTTCCCCCTGCGTGTCCTGAGCTGAGCCGGGGCCAGATGCCCGTGAGCAGCTCCGCGTGACCCCCACAGCCCAGAGCCGTCACTGCGGCCCAGGACGCCGCCTCCGGGGGCCGGCCTCTGAGTCGGGGACTAGGACCATGGAGTACGTGTGGGGTCCCAGCTCCCAGGAGCGAGCAGGGCTGTTCCTGCTGGTAGGATAGCGGTATGTGTGCCCCTGTGGCTCCAGCTGGGCAGGAAGTGGGGTGGGGTGCGAGGGGGGCTGCATGCCAGCACCCTCCTCACTGCCCGGGGTCAGCAGGAGGGGCGGTTCATGGCCACTGTGTGCCCTGCGGGGCTGGGCTGGGGTGGGGGTAGGGCTGGGAGCCGGCATCTTGCACAGCCCTCTCTGCTCAGGGCTTGGGGGGTGGGGACACATCTGGGAGGGGACGGGCTCAGAGGGGCTTGGGGCCCCCGAGCAAGAGTGCTGGCTGCCGTCCAGGAGCCGGCTCCATGCGACTTGTAGATAAACAACGATTTTACAGTATAAATATGTCACATGGAGTAGCTGGGATACAGTCATGCTAAAGACATTATACATTTTGGGTGTCCTGCATTGTTATTGCCGAATCTGGCCCCTCCGGTGGCCCTGTGGCTGGGGGCGGGCTTCCTGGGGCTGGAGCCCCT
>NW_006293349.1:190111-190649 GCF_000327345.1 Myotis davidii
TTGGCTAGCGAGGTGGGCCTGCTGCTCCCCCTCGGGCAGATGGGTCCCCACCCGGGGTCTCCCCTCCACACCAGCCGGGAAATCACACACAGCCCAGGCAAGAATGCAGCCTGCCCGCATGGACAGTGAGAGCCCTGGGGGCACCACGCCTCCACCACCATTGTGAGCACACGCCCACGGGCCCAGGGGATGAGAGACACAACCGAGGGCCCCTCAGCACCGTCCTTCCAACCCCCAGCCGACCCGTGGCACCTGAGTGAACCTCCGTGTAAGACGCTGAGAGTGGGGGCTGTTTGTTATGCGGCACAGCTGACCAGTGCTTAGGGCTGGGCCCCGGCATGTGCTCACTGAACGCTGGCCCAGCACTTGTGACCCCGCCTTCCCTCGGCGACGCTGGCAATAGGATATGTTCTCAGTGGCGCAGCTTCTCCGTGCTGCCCACCCACAGGACGTGGCACAGCCAGGGACCCGGTCGCCTGCTGCCACGCCCCCACCCCCTTGCCGGGTCTCGCTCTGTGTGCGCCCTCGTCCATCCGGC
>NW_006293349.1:190911-191252 GCF_000327345.1 Myotis davidii
GTGGTGCGGGGCCCGGGAGGGGGACACGTGGGTTATTGCCCGGCACACGCTGCCCCGGACCTCCCACGTCACGGGGTCTGGAGCACGGCGGGGGGCGGTGCTGCCATCTGTGTGGCCCCACACGTCACCGTGATGTCGGAGGCGACCGCATGAGCCCACATGGATGGGGGGGCGGTTCTAAGCGTCTCCCCAGCCACTTCTCATTCATCTGCTTCCTGGGAGGTCTCGGGCGGCGTTCCCCGAGGCCGGGTCTCGGGGGCACGGAAGGGGGAGCAGGGAAGGAGGCGGTGTGGGCAGGGAGCTCCTGGCTGACTTCCCTGGAGGGGAGAGGAGCCGGACGT
>NW_006293349.1:191784-194914 GCF_000327345.1 Myotis davidii
CCACCCCACCTCCCTGCTCTCTCCGTGGCTTCACCCGAGGCCATGAACCTCAAAACCGTGTTCAGAGCTGCCGCACAGCCCGGCGCCCCGCTCCCCAGCCTATGAAATCGCAGCCACCGCCTCACACCCACTCGCGGACCCAGGGGGACACGGAGCAGTGACAGGTGCCAGGGAACTGAGCCTGGGGACACGGAGAGGGACCCAGGTGATGCCCAACCTTCGGAACGTCTCAGGCTCGGGGCACAAACCAGAGGAGATGTGCCCTGTGCTGTGGGCACCCAGCCCTGGGCCTCAGGGGAGGGCTCTGTGCTAGGCCGTGTGGCTGTGCAGGGGTGGCAGGCTGGGACGGCGAGGGGGCACCCCAGAGGAGGACATGACACAACCACGTGTACGGTGTGGGCATGGAGACGTGCTGGGACCACGTCCACCCTGTCACCCGGGGCTGTGGCAATGCCAGGCCAGGGCCATGGCACCTGAATGCCATGGTGAGAAGTTGCCTGCAGCCCCAAGAGGGCAGGAGCGGATGGAGGGCCGGGCCAGAGGGCCTCACCCCATCCCTCCACCAGAGGTCCCTGACCAGTGGACTCCCGGCCACCAGCCCAGTGTCTCCAGGCAAGCTCTCCAGAGCAGTCACCTCAGCACTCGCCCGTCAGGGGTCCCCTAGGCCAGTGGTCAGCAAACTCATGAGTCAACAGAGTCAAATATTAATAGTACAACGATTAAACTTTCTTTTGAGAGCCAAATTTTTTTAACTTAAACTATACAGGTAGGTACATTGTTATTAACGTAATGAGGGTGCTCCTAAGCTGGCCTTGGCTAAAAACGTCCTCAATCTGATGGAGGTACGTTCGCTGAGGTCGACCCCTCCCACCTCTCACGTTTTTAGCAAAGGCCAGCTCAGGAGCACCCTAATTAAGTTCCACTTCTAACTCCACTTCTTCAAAACAGACTCGCCCAGGCCGAAAACCGACTTCTGCGCGTGGGCCACGAAGTTTCAGTCGCACTGTATGTGCGCGCCTGCACGTGGTATTTTGTGGAAGAGCCGCACTCAAGGGGCCAAAGAGCCGCATGTGGCTCGCGAGCCGCGGTTTGCCGACCACGGCCCTAGGGAAATGACGGGCACCCACCGAATCACTGTGAACACACCCGGTGCCCGCGAGCCCACCCGGGTCAGGTCCCAAGCCAAATAGCTGCAAACGCTCAGCGCGTGAGGGAGCGGCCACGCTGCCCGGCGGAGCCAGAAGAGGAGGAACGCGCTGATCCGAAGACGGAGGGACGCCCCGGGACCCGCGGGAGGACTGGAGACGTTAGACGCCCGGAGGGCACCGGCCAGGGCGGGTCTCGGGGAACAAGGACCTTGATGCAGGACATCAGCAGCCGGGCTGCTAATGAGACGTCTGAAGAGGCACGTCAAGGCCGTGACCCTAGAAATAGGAAGAGAGGAGTTGAGAGACGTGGCCGTTTCACGAAAAACGCCTCCAGCCGACTGAAAGGGATGCTAGCAAGACAGCAGAGGAGATAGCACAGAGGACGACCAGGAGTCCCGGAGAACCTTCCGGAGCTCAAGGGCTCCAGCCTCCCCAGGCCCACCAATGCCCAATGAACAAAGTCACCCACAAAGGACCGTCCCTGGGACACCCGGACCCCGGAGGCTGGACGCACATGTAGAAATCTTCCAGGAAAAAAACAAAAAACAAAAACCCAATAGAACATGCCGGGAAGGGCACCCACACAGGCACCACGGCGAAGAAGCAGACGCGGAACTTCTCGAGGGCACGTCGCGATGCCCAGAGACCGGGGCGAGTCTTCCACGTTCCGAGGGACGATCGCTGTCAACGGGACCTTCTACACCCAGGGCAACTATCCACAGGGCACCCTGCCCGAAGGAAGGGCACGCCCAGGTGTCTGCGGACGCAGAACGCTCACCCTCCCAGG
This sequence comes from Myotis davidii, assembly GCF_000327345.1. Taxonomy (NCBI): domain Eukaryota; kingdom Metazoa; phylum Chordata; class Mammalia; order Chiroptera; family Vespertilionidae; genus Myotis; species Myotis davidii. The sequence continues at coordinate 193,720 of NW_006293349.1, forward strand.
TTTCTTATGAGGAAGGCACGCGTGGTTTCCCCGCAAACGGAAGAAACGAAGGATGAAGGACACAGAAGAGCGAGGGGGCAGCAAATCCAACCGAGACCAGTCACAGAGGCAGTGACGCCGCCGGGCAGGACCCCTTAGGAAAACGCCCAGAGAGGATGGGGCAAGGGAGGGGCCAGGGGACCGTGACTAGGACTAAAGCGCCGCCTGAGCGGTGGGACCCAGCCCTGGTCTGGCCACGGGAAGGAGGACAGGAGAGTGGGCAGGACTGAGGGGCTTCTAGAATCACACGAGGGAGAAATCCACAGAGTCAGAAGATGAATCAAAACCAAAACAAAGACCTAAGGAACGGGCATGTTCGCCACGGGGGCCGGTGAGCCCTGAGCACAGAGCCAAGAGGAGCCGGCCGTGGGACGCGGTGCCTCAGCCGGACCAGCGTCAGGAGAACAAGGACGCGACGGACACGCCCTGGAGGCAGGAAGGGGGGTGGGCACAGTCCCAATGCTGGTCAATACCACGCAAGCCGAGAGAAGACCACGAAACCCACAGTGACCCCAGCTTCCTGCATTCTAGAATTTTCCCCTGACCTGAAAGTGACATGTAGAAACAGACCTCTCCTTAGGTGGAAAAAAAACATACTATTTATCTGAATTCAACAATTTTTCACTTTTTTTTCTGTTAAGAAAAATGAATAAATCAAAAATAACAGTACCATATTCATAATAGTTTCTGATGGTGTGTCTCTTTATTAGTCCATCCATCCATCCATCCATCTATCCATTCATCCATCCACCCATCTACCCATTCACCCATCCACCCACTTATCCATCCGTCATCCATCCATCCATCCATCCATCCATCCACCTATCATCCATCCATCCATCCACCCATCTACCCATTCACCCCTACACCCACTTATCCATCCACCCCCCACCCATCATCCATTCATCCATCCCATTCACCCATCTACCCATTCACCCACCCACCCACTCATCCATCCATCCATCATCCATCCATCCATCCATCCATCCACCTATCATCCATCCATCCATCCACCCATCTACCCATTCACCCTCTACCCATCCACCCATCTAACCCACATATCCATCCATCCATCATCCATCCATCCATCCATCATCCATCCATCCATCCATCCATCCATCCATCCATCCATCCAATGTTTATTGCAAGTCAACTA
>NW_006293349.1:194943-196266 GCF_000327345.1 Myotis davidii
CTTATCCATCCATCCCCCACCCATCATCCATTCATCCATCCACCCATCTACCCATCCACCCATCTACCCATTCACCCACCCACCCACTCATCCATCCATCCATCATCCATCCATCCATCCATCCATCCATCCACCCATCTACGGGCTCACGCACCCACTCATCCATCCACCCACCCACCCATCTGCCATCCTACAAACACACATCCGTCCGCCTGTTCACTCTCTGCCTGTCCATCTGCCCTCACCCAGGCGATGGGCCTGGAATGAAGGGAATTTCTGGGAGAAGGAGGGGCCTCCACAGGGAGAAGGGAGGTGCTAGAGTCTTCACGCGCTGGCCTTTCCGTGCTGTTCGAGTTTTCTAGAGCTTCAAATAGAACTAAATGATCCACCAACCCATCTCCATGCTGCCATGGAGAAGGAGGAACGCGCGTCATCTGCGGGGAAGCCAGGTCCTCTGTCCTCTCTGGGGAGAGGCTGCCCCACGCCTATTAATAGCAACCCTGGGAGCTATTTTCAGCCGCCCTCCCGAGGTCTCCCCTGACCCCCGCTCCCTGCACAGGCCGGTCTGTTCCTGCACAGTAATTATCCAGGGCTGTAATCATGGGGTGTATTTTTGACTGGGGGCAGCTCTTTAAAGCCGGGAACGCCGGCCTGTGCTGCAGCTCCTCCAGCCCCGTCCACGGTCCGGGCCACGGCAGGCGCGGGGGGTGCCACGGGGGCTGGACCACGGGGTGGTGGCGGGGTGGCTGCGGGTCAGCCAGGCGCACACGCGGAGCTGCAACCCCCATGGCTCCTGGTGGCTCAGGCGGAAGGAGTCAGATCTCAGCCTGGCGCTTGGCAGTGGGCGGAGAAGACGAACCCACAATGGTGCCCGCAGCGGTGCCCATAAGGGGGGGGAGAAGGAACTTCCACCTTGCCACGTGCCGGGCACCCTGCCAGGTGCTCCGCAGACAGGGCTCCAGGTAATCCTGGCCGCAGGCCCGGAGCTCATCCTGCCCCTCACCCGGGCTCAGAGCCGCGTGTGCGGTGCCCGGGGCACACAGCTGGGAAGGGGGGGCAAGGGTCCAAACTCAGCCCTGTAGCAGCCCCCACACCCCCTGGGGAGTCACGGGGCTGCAGGGGCTGGTGGGATGAGCGAAGAGGGGCTTCCAGACGCTGAGGGGGAGCTCCAGGGGCCATGTGGCCTGGGGCACAGGCCCGCGGGGACGGGCAGGGTGGTCTGTGCAGAGAGCCGAGGGCAGTGGCCGGGCAGAGAGACGGGGCAGAGCGCCAAGGAGGGCTGACGAGCGGGGGTGGGAGCCAGGCCCGGGGCTGCTACCCCAG
>NW_006293349.1:196410-196769 GCF_000327345.1 Myotis davidii
AGCCCCTGGGCTGACTCGGGGTGCGCAGGGTGTCTTTCCTGGCCCCCCAGTCCTGGCTGAGCCGGCTCAGGAGCCATGCTGGTCCCTTCTCCGCAGAGCGGGGAGCCCTGGGCAGGTCAGGCTGAGCTACCTTCTGGGCCCTAAAGTCCAGGGCCACTGTCCCCCACCCCCTGGCCTCGGGACAGCAAGGGGGGCCCATGTGGGGGTTGTGGGGGTGCGGAGAGATTACCATCCTAGTCTGCCGCCCATTCCAGGCGGGATGGAGGGCTGGGGGCAGAGAGAGGTCACTGAGGCTGGTGGGGAGGAAGCGAGGGAGGAGAGCTGGAGAGGGAGCTGGTCGGGCGGGAGGACCGTGGGGA
>NW_006293349.1:197204-197474 GCF_000327345.1 Myotis davidii
GGGCTTTCAGGCACAAATTACAGCCGCTCCCCAACGGCACCGGGAGAGGAGACCCCGGCCAATTAGTTCCCCGCGGGCGGGGCCTCCGAGCGGGCCCCATGGGGGTCGCCATGGCTTGTCAAACGCCATGAAATATTTTGCCCAAAGCTCATTACAATAATGAACCCGCGTTTCTTCCCCCCGGAGAATAATTAGCAGCCTCCCCGATGGGGCCCAGCAGCCATGTGGAGGCTGCCCCCTAATTGTCCCCTTGACTTCATCTGCGACGAG
>NW_006293349.1:198253-201912 GCF_000327345.1 Myotis davidii
GGGGTGCAGCCCTTTCTGCCTCGCCGCGCTCACCGCACTCAGCTCTGCCCGTCTGGCCGGGCACCACTGAGCTCCGTGAGGCGAGGGTCCGAGAACTTTCCGCAAAGGGCCAAGGGCACTGTTTCAGGCACCGAGGGCCACGCAGTCTCTGTGCAACTCTTGACTCTGCCTTTGCAGGTGGGAGCAGCCGGAGGTAGACTGTACATGAGTGGACACGGCTGGATGCTAATAAAACTTTATTTATAAAGATAGGCCGAGGGCCGATGAACCCTACGGGCTCAGAGGATGGGAAGAAAGGGGAATCTCCCTGTCTCTGGGGCCCTTCCCTCACGAACTGCCTTTTGGGCTCTTTGCCCGCCCTTAGTGCGTCTCTCAGAGATTTGGTGTCTTTTTAAAAAATTTTTTTAATTGATTTCAGAGAGGAAGGGAGAGAGAAACAGATAGAACTATCAGTGATGAGAGAGAAGCACGGATCGGCTCCCTCCTGCACGCACCCCACAGGGGATGGAGCCCGCAGCCTGGGCCTGTGGCCTGACCGGGAATCGAACCCAGGACCTCCCGGTTCCTAGGTCGATACTCAGCCCCGGAGCCACGCCAGCCCGGCGGGAGCGCCCTCTCTACTCCGCCCTCACTACCCATGGCACCGTGCCCGCACCGGCCGGGCCAGAGTCCCTCCTGCCCGGGCAGTGGGTGTGTGGGTCAACAGCTGGGCCTGACCAGATGCCCGGGTCCAGCCCCGGGGTCACCACGAATGCGCTGGAGGCCCAGGGGCACGGGAGCCCCCAGCCTCAGTTTCCCTCCTGCTCCGTGACCTGGGGAGGCCCAGCGAGATCAGTGGCACTTCGTCAGGGCGGCACCGAGCAGCTCAGCCTGCAAGGCACAGCTTTTGTCCCCGCCCCGCCACCCCCCGCCCCTTCCAACTGGCGATTGGCTGTCAGGACCGAGGGCCCTGGGACGCTGCAAACTGAAGCCTCGGACGGCTCTCGGTTCTTCCCGCATCACACCACGGCCCCCCCTGCCCTTGGCCTTCGAGGGCTTGGGCGCGGCTCTGCCCTCCTTAGGGAGGGCCAGCTGGGTCCAGGGCCTGGAGGGGACCTGCCAGGTGCTGGGACAGGCGACTCCCGGGGGCCCTGTGGGCGGGGTGGCTCTGACCTCCCCCCCAACCCCACGCACGCCCTCCTCAGCCGCCCGGTCCGGGTCCACACTGCCTGGGGAGGCAGGGTCACTGCCCAGCTCCCAGCCCCAGCACGGGGCAACCCAAGAACTCCTGGGGACACAGGTGTAACACGCAGGCTAGGGACACCACGGCCCCATCCGGCTGGAGAGCCTCCTTTTATAGGCACCACAGAGCCCTGCAGAGAGCACTTCAACACACAGGGGACCCCAACACACAGGGGACCCCCCTGCTCACAGGCTGAAGCCCAGACCCCGCAGGGACTGTATTGGAGACGGGCCTTTCGGGGGCGATTCAGCCGAAATGGGGCCCGAGGGTGGGCCCTGGTCTATAGGGGTCATGTCCTCAGAGGAGGAGAGCGAGCCCAGGGCTCCCTCCGCTGCCCACGGAGAAGGGCCAGGAGCGGGCACAGGGCTGCCCAGCATGGTGCCGCCCGGACATGGGTGCCGGGAGCCGGTCCATCCTTGCTGTTTCAAGGGACCTGGCATATACGGCATACTGTTCTTAATATGTTTGCTCACCTTCTTGGCACTATGTGTTTTAACCAAGGTCACCTCTCCGAGAAAGGTTGTTTCCCCAGGTAGGTATTTCCCCCTGAAGTTAAGGAGGGAATAAAACCTCTTAACTAAGTTCCAGGAGGGTAATTAATCACTTTAACTACAAACAATCATGGCTACAGAACTTGGTTGGAGAACCTAGACAGAAGATGGCTGGAGAACAAAATGCATTCCCCTTCTTGGCGCTATGTGTTTTAACCAAGGTCACCTCTCCCAGAAAGGTTGTTTCCCCAGGTAGGGTTTTTCCCTGAAGTTAGGGAGGGAATAAAACCCCTTACTTAAGTGCCAGGCTGGTAGTTAATCACTTTAACTACAAACAATCACACTTAAGCTACATAATCTTTACTCCCTGGAATGGAGATAAGAAACGCCCTAACCTTTGTAATAGAAATTGACAGGATTAAAATCAACTGGTATAAATACGGATGTAACAAGACAATAAACGGCAGAACTTCTCTGGAGATCCAGACCAGAACTTGGCTGGAGATCCTGGCTAGGCTGCTGATCAACTGAACGCTGTCTCCGTGTCATTCCTTCTTCACCGACTCTGTCCACACCTTTGGGGACCCCAGCACATGGGCCCACACCCTCAGCCCTGCAGGCACTGCGGCCTCCGCTCCCAGCCTCGGTCCAGGCCGCCTGCGTGCTGGTCTGTGCAACCGGCTTCTCCCTCTCTCCAGCTCCCACCCATGGTTCCCGCCTGGATGCCTCCCGGATCCCAGCCTCCCCTGTTTTTTCTGGAAAGTCTGCCACCCCCTCGGCCTGGAGCCCCCGACCCCCTGCCTCCCTCCCTCATGGGGGAGGTGCTGCCCTGGTCCTGGCGTCCGGCCTCCTGCCCTCCTCCTTCGTTGCTTCCCTCACGGGGCCACCCCCTTTTCTCCGTCCCCCCTCCTCCCTGCCCTGTTCTCGGCCCCTCTGGTCCCTTCCCCTGATGGTACCCCAATAATCGACCCAAACCAGCCCCAATGAGGCCAATGAGCTCCCACGATTCAGCCGGGCCCCGGGCCGCAGAGGCGCGAGCTCCAACGATGCGACCAATTTATAAACAATTTTCTCTGCGACGATTAAGTTACATTTGCCCCAATAGCAGCTTCATTTTCTTGTCAGAAAGACACAGGCTTCCCATTTGTCTCGCTGGAAGGTAATTAATTTCCAGACCATAAGTAAGAACTTAATTTGATACCTGCAAGGATTATAAACGGTTTCAAGCTGTTGTTTACATGAAATCAGGAACGGTCGCTCTGTTTGCAATTATGTTAATGAGGAGATGGAGGGGGGATTTTTTGGGGGGACCCGGCATCTCTTCAAATTCGTGTCGGGGGCGCGGCTGTGGCGGCCAACCCTCCTGGCTAATTTTAGGGTGACCCCGGCTGGCGAGGGGGCCTGAGGAGCGGCGAGCACCCCGAGGAAGGCTTCGGTGGGATCGGCCTGGACGGGGGGCCCGTGAGCTCTGGCCCCCGGCTGTGCCCACGTTGCTGGCAGCGAGCCGGGCCTGCAGGTGGGACTGGCGCTTCCCCAGGCCCCTTCCCCCTTCTGACGGCAGCGGACACAGGCCCGGCCAGGGCACAGCCTCCGGGCCCTCGAGCGCCCGAGCTCCAGGCTGCGCCCCCAACCCCGTTCCCGCTGAGCGCGTTCTCAGAGGCGGCCCAGGCGGGTGCAGCGCGGACAAAGCCTGGGGCGGGCCCACGTGCCCTGGGCCCGAGAACGGCCCTGAGCAGAGGCAGCCGGGCAGGCAGCGGAGGACGGGCGCTGGGCCACGCCTGATGGCCACGTGCCCTGCCACGCAGAGAGGGGGCCTTTGAGACCCACACGGAGTGGCCAGAGGCGCACGGGGTCAGGCCCTCAGGCCCAGGGTAAGGCCGAGGGTGGGCAGCAGCAGAGGCCAGGGACGAGGCAGCAGCCAGGCTGGCCCGGGACAGGGGCCGGGG
>NW_006293349.1:202157-202477 GCF_000327345.1 Myotis davidii
CGGTGGTCAGGCCCGGGCCAGGCCGCTCCCTCGACACAGAAGCCACGGAGATAAAGGCCACGTCTGTAGGCACGGGAGGCACTTCCCTGCCCCCTCGCCCTGTCACCACACACTGTCAGGCGGTGCTGGCCGGCGTGGGGACATGGACAGGCCACGAGGGGAGGAGCGGCCACAGCGTCCAGCTCCCGGGACACCATGAGGCCTGCCCACGGCCGGGGCCTGGTGGGCTCATCGTGGGGCAGCTCCCGGGCACAGGGTCAGGGAGGTGCTGGGGGCGGCCGCCTCCCACGGGCCCTCACGGTCATGAAGGTGGGTGGGCG
>NW_006293349.1:202755-203872 GCF_000327345.1 Myotis davidii
TCGTCCGGCAGACAGAGGCCGCAGCCGCCGCATTCTCCCCCCCTCCCCCCACACCTGTCCCTGGGAACGGCGGTCCGAGGGCCTCCTCACTGGGAAGGCCCCCTGGATGTGGGGGTGCCATGCCGACCCCTCCCGTCAGCAAACACACCTGCCTGGTCAAGGTCACGTCTGGGAAAGTGCTGGCCCACAGCCATGAGCCGGGCCCTCCCGCCCAGCCCTCAGCACATCCTCGCCCCGGCCTTCCCCCTTGGGTCTCTCTGGTCCCTGGGCCCCTCCCTTCTCCACCCCCCAATCCTGATCTCTCAGTACCAGGGTCCCGGCTGCCCCTGGACACATCCAAACAGCCTTTGTGCCTCCAGCACCCCTCCAAGCGAAGCGCCCTGCCCAGGTGCTCACAGCAGAAACCAGGGTCCCCCTTGACACCCCGTCTCCCAGGTCTGCCTCCCTGGCCCTGGACTGTGAGCTGTCTCCCCGCAGGGCCCCACCTGGCCCCAGGCCCCGGCCGGGCGCCCTGATCCCACGCAGCCCACTGCTCCCAGCCCCACCCTCACCTGCCTCTCCTCCTCTCTCAGGCCCCTCATTCCGCTGGCGGGTTTGGCTGCTCCCAGGCCCACCTGGCCCACTCTCAGCCTCAGGGGCAGTGTGCCCCAGGGCCTTGGCACAGGCCGCTAGGCTGGTACTCTTCCAGTCCACACCCCCTCCACCTCGTCCCCACTCCTGGTGGCTCCAGGCCCCTGACCCGACCAGGGAAGCCCCTGCTTGCACCAGACGCCCCCTCCTCTGCCCACCTGTCTTCTCCCGTCACGTCTGCAGGGGTGGCCCCTGCACACAGCCAGTGCCCGTGGGTGTGGACAAACGTGTCACGTGGCAGAGGGACCCCTTCCTTGTGTTCCCCGCTCTCTACGCCCCTGGCCAGGCCAGAAGAGCTTCGTTTGTAGGGCGCCCCTGGTCCTGGGGGGTGCGAGGCTGAGGGGACCCCTCATGGGCCCCGGGAGCCTAATCCCCACCCTGGTCACGGGACATGGCCTTTCTTATCAAAGGGAACGTCACGGAGCCTCCAAGTGGAGGCGCGTGTGCGTGCCAGGTTCGCCGGTGGCAGCGGCCGGCCCTGCCAGGA
>NW_006293349.1:204215-204809 GCF_000327345.1 Myotis davidii
TCCCCTCTGCATTCAGTTCTGCACATGCCAGGCTCACACAGCTAAAAATACGGGTCCGATGGAGGTCCCCCTCGGCCCCCGCCTCTCTCCAATCGCAGACTTTGGCCCCTCCAGTGACCCCCCAGTGTCGGGGTCTGTCCGTTCCTTTACCCGCCTGCTCCCACCCTGGGCTCCTCCTTAACCAGCAGCTCTGGCCACACTGTGTCCTGCTGCTGCTCCAACAAGCCAGGCAGGGCCCCACCCCAGGACCTTTGCACTTGCTGTGCCCTCTGGTTGAAAGCTCTCTCCTGAGATAACCTCATGGTTCCCTCCCTCAGCCATGCTCAGAAAGGGCCAGCATCAGGGAGACAGGGTAAGATGGGTGAACCTGTAGGGTCTGTGCTATCCTTGAGATCCTCCAATCAAAGACTAAGGCTTCCCCCCGAGGGGGAGCGAGGTGGAGGCCTGGCCCCTCATTCGACTCCTTTTGCCTTCCTGGGAGCAGGAGCCAAGGCAGGGCCTGTGCCTGGGCGTGTCCGGGTGCCAGGCCCCTCGGTGTGCCCCGTGCACGGGTGTCCGGTCCTCCCAGAGGAGGAGCTGGAGGTCAGAGTGGCC
>NW_006293349.1:205571-205943 GCF_000327345.1 Myotis davidii
CCCATTTTGATCAAAATACATGTTTTTCTGAGGTCGGCCAAGGCGGCCGGGAGGGTTTGCCGCAAAGACAAGGCCGGGGCCGCCTTCGCCTTCGGACGGCCGCGCGGACGCTGCCCGGAGCCCCCCAGCCGGCACGTCCCCGAGGAGCGCATGCCGTCTGCGCGCCTCCCCCACCCCCACCGCCTCGCTCCGCAGTCAACCCACAGGCGTTGACACGGACTTGAGCTACATTTTAAAAAATATAAGTTCCCTTTCTGGCCCAGCGCGAGGCCTATAAATAGAGCCATTCAGGGGAGGCCCTGTGGGGGCTGTCCCCCAGCCTGGCCGGGAGAGAAGCCCCCAGGAGAGAGGAAGGGGGTGCGGCGGGGAGGA
>NW_006293349.1:206007-207048 GCF_000327345.1 Myotis davidii
AGGCCCAGGCCGCAGCCCGCCGGCTCCCCCCCTGCCAGCTCTGGGTCTCAGCTCTGACCTCCTGCCCACACTTGTGGGCTCTCTGCAGCAGAACGTCCAGGCACCACGGGGGCCTGGGTGTGCCCCTCAATGGATGGGGGGGCGTCCAGAAGGCCTCGGAGGCCACCTGACCAAGGCCCTCGTGTCTGGGATGGGGACGCCATGTCCCCGAAACGGGCGGGAAGGCGATCTGACAACCTCTCGCAGAACTTAGATGCACAGATGTCATTGGACGCGTCTGCCGGGGGGCTGGGGGGGGGGCTGCTGGGATGGGCCACCCACCTCTCTGGCCTTAGCAAGGGGCTCCCTACAGGGTGGCTCAGCCCCCCAGACGGAGAAGCCAGCGCCACCCTGTCCCCTGGACCGGGGGACAAGGGTGGAGAAGGCGGGCTCCGGCGGCCACGGCCTCCTCCAATCACTTCTTTGTCCCTTTGTGAGCCCAGCTCTGCTGACCGCTGTGCAGCCTGTGCTGGGGCCAGGCATGGGTCTCTGGCCAGGCCTCTCCCTGGACGCCCCCTCACCTTGACCCCGAGTCACGCCCAGCACATGAGCCCCTTGGGTGCCGGGCTTGGTTCCAGGGCCGAGGGCTGGGCACTGGCTATGCTGCTGCCCCTCCATGGCCAGCCCCTGACCATCGAGCTGTGGGTGAGCAAGGACCGGCTGGCAGCAGGGGCCACCTCGCGGCCAGGCCTGCCGCCTCTGGGCGCACTCGGGAGGACAGACGGACATCCTATCACACGGATGCTCCAAAGGTTCGACTCCTCCCACCCGTGGCTGGAAAACAGTGGTCCTGCTGGGGACTACATTCCCAGAATGCCTCTGGGCGGGGCCACGTGACTCATTCTCACCGATGGGATGAGCGGAAGGGATGCGTGTACCACTTCTGGGCGGGAGTCGTTGAGAGCTGGGCTGGTCTCCTTGCCTGGGAGGGGCTTGTCCCCAAAGGGCAGCATCCCGATCGTGGCCCAGAGGGTCTGGGGCGGGGGGCTCAGAGCAACGCCC
>NW_006293349.1:207449-207711 GCF_000327345.1 Myotis davidii
CCACGCCCGGGCGGCGGCTCCATCCACCCGGCTCCTCCCACCCGACCTCCTCCCCGGCTTCTGGCTGTCACCAAGGAGAGGACAGCGTCCTCGCACTCAATCCCCACCTGGCGCTTCCCTCCGGAGGGCAGGTGTCAGGTCAAACGGCGAGAGGGAGGGAGAGGGAGGGAGGGAGGGAGAGAGAGGAGTTGCAGAGGCAGAAGCGGTGAGCCAGCCGGGCTGCGTGGGCTCAGGAAACGGGTCGCAGCGGCAGGAGGAGGGC
>NW_006293349.1:207762-208284 GCF_000327345.1 Myotis davidii
TCTATTTGGAGGAGGACTGTGGGGATGATTAAATAGTGATGGCAAGGCTGCCACTTCCATAATCACACCTCTGACCTATTGACGAGATGGCAATGATTGCAGATGGACCCCCACAAACAAGTATAGGTTAATCATCTTTTTCCCATTATATAAAATTCAACTGAGAATTTGAATGACTTGCTTATTCCAGAACTCTATTTTTATATACTGAAACCAGTATCTCTGTCCTCAATGCAGAGTCTGACGATGGACTCACCGCCCAGGAATGGGGTGGTGGCGCCCCGTGCCAAGTGGCGCTTTCATTGGGGGTTTATCTTTGAAACCAGACAAAACAGGGCTTGTGTGGTTTGACTGAAGAGCCAGCACCTCGGGACCTCACCATCCTCCGCGTCGGCTCCTCGGGGAAGAAAAAATACACGAACCTGAGAGTCACCCGTTCCCAGAATAGCAGTCGTGAAGGCCTGAAGGCGGCCTTTGATCAGCCAGGGCCCCGCGGGCCGCCTCGTTATGGCGCGTCACTCA
>NW_006293349.1:208352-208584 GCF_000327345.1 Myotis davidii
TGGGAAGGAAGCCTCACGCAGCCCACGCTGCGCCCAGGGCCTCTGGGGGGTTGGGGGGGCCCCCGGGGAAGCCAAGGCCCCTGCGAGTCAGAGGCGTGTAGGAACCAGAATCCCGGGTGGATGGGCCTCACCACCTCGGGAGGCGTGGCCTTGGGCTCTGAGGGCTCAAGGGAGGGCGTCAGGGGGAGTCAGGGGGGTTCTGGGGGCCGGGGACCCAGGTGGGGTGCGTGAG
>NW_006293349.1:208659-213777 GCF_000327345.1 Myotis davidii
CCATCGCCCTGCGGCTGGCGCTCACTCATCCTCCCAGGCCTGGGTTCGAGGCCGGGACAGCCACCCTGCCTGGGGGGACGCGAGGGCCTCAGGCTGCCCTGTCCAGCCGTCCAGCCCCCGGCCTGCTTGTCAGAGAGCTCCCGGCATGCGGGACTGAATGCCACGTGATTTGCTTTTAACAAATCCAAGGACCTGAGGACCAGCGTGGACAGGGCTCCCGCTGCCCAGTAGCTCCCGGTTTCATGGGGAGACGCCACACAGAAGGGCCCGGAACCCGTGTGGGGTCCAGGACGCAGCAGCCACAACCCTAGGCCGCCCACCAAAGCCCCGTCTTCAACATGCTGATTCTGTCCCCTGGACGTGGACAAGTGCCGGCCCCATCACGCGTGGGGGGGACTCACCGCATGGACACAGGGAGGGCAGAGGCTGAACACGCAGCACAAGTGGATCGGCCCACCGGCGTGGCCAAGTGTCGACCTAGGAACCAGGAGGTCACGGTTCAGTTCCCAGTCAAGGGCACAGGCCCAGGTTGCGGGCTCGATCCCCAGTGGGGGGCGTGCAGGAGGCAGGCGATCCATGATTCTCTCTCCTCATGGATGGTTCTCTCTCCCGCTCCCTTCCTCTCTGACATCAATAAACACAGATTTAAAAAAAGAAAAAGACACCGGAAAGAAACCACAGGGGAAGGAGGTGCCTGAAGGCATCTGACGCCTGAGACAACTTGAGGTTCGGGGTTCAGTCTCCCAGGCGGTGGGCGCCGGTGCCTGAGCCAGGCGCTCCCAGCAGAGCTGACCTGGAGTTCGCATTGCAGCGTGAGGGGTGGGAAGCAGCCGACGCCCTAAAAGTCCGTAAGGAGAGTGGCCTTGCGCCAGGAGGCGTGGACAGCATCTGCCCGGAGAAGTCATGCCCACAGCTGGTCCCCAGCAGGCCGGGGAGCCCCTGTGCACCCCACCTGGCTGGCACGGAACCTCGGATCCCAGAGGGTGAAGTCTGGGCTGACAGAGCTCCCGTGTATCGCGAAGGAAGCGGTACACAGAGATCTCCCCCCTGGACCTCGAGTCCATCCCAGGCCTCGAAAAGTCCCACAGACACATTTCAGGATCCACGGGCGTCCGACTTACAAAGCGCAAACCCTCAGAGGGAATGAGCATCCTGAACGACAGCGAAAGCGGACACACAGAGCAGCCCCCGTAAAGACCGTCATTCACAGAAACGAAACACGAGCCAGGCACGTCCCCTCCCTCTGAGAAGCTCCCAACACACAGCGAAGAGGGAGATCGTGTCAAAACACACGCACACGAACCGAACAGAATTCCCTCAAATAGAAAAAAAAATACACAGTAACTGGAAGTTCCAGCTCTTGGACCGGATGTCACAGCACATTAGACACAGCCGAAGGGGTGGTCAGCGGACTGGAAGGTGGAGCAGGGGAATTACCCAGAACACGGAAGAGGAAGAACAAAGAGATTAAGACAACACAGGGCGATTCCAAGACACGGCGGGGCCTGAGCTGCTCCCCACGCGTCTGATGAACGTTCCAGAAGGAGACAATGAGCACAAAACCCACCGAGAAAATGGCCGAGAGAAGCCGAAAAACGGTGCAAGAGGCCAAACCACGGATGGAGGAATCACGCCGAGTTCCAAGCAGAACGAACAAGGAACGTCGTTAACACGACAGCGCGAAAACGCAGAGCCCTGGCTCCCAGGAGGGGCCTCGGAGCCGGCAGACAGCGGGGGCGCATCCCCGCCCGGCCGCGTGCGCAGGGGTTGAGCGCCGACCTGTGAACCAGGAGGTCACAGTTCAGTTCAGGTCAAGGGCAGGTGCGGGGTGGCGGGCTGGATCCCCAGAGCGGGGTGTGCAGGAGGCGGCCGCCCCATGACTCTCTCTCTTCATGGACGTTTGTTTCCCTCGCTCCCTCTCCCTTCCTCTCTGACGTCCGCGGTCCCCCTTCCTCTGCCCTCAGCAGCGCCCGGGGACCCCAGCACGGGGGACGGCACCAGCGAGCGGAGAGAGAGCCATTCGGTCCCCGAGGGCCTGGAACGGCACCCCGAGTGGGAATGCTTTCTAAGAACAGCAGGAAAAAACGGTCATTCGAAAACAGATAACGTGTGCGAGGTCCTGGTTCGCACCGAAGGGAGAATCGAACGAACGCTCCCGCCGGGAAAAGCCGAGAGGTAAGACCTGAGATGAGAACATAAACCACGAGACACGACAGGCAGCCGCGTGGGCACACGGACAAACGGACTGACCGCCGAAACCGGTGTGGCTCAGTGGATAGAGCGTCGGCTGCGGACTGAAGGGTCCCAGGTTCGATTCCGGTCAGGGGCATGGACCTTGGTTGCGGGTACATCCCCAGTAGGGGGCGTGCAGGAGGCAGCTGATCCGTGTTTCTCTCTCATCCATGTTTCTAACTCTCTATCCCTCTCCCTTCCTCTCTGTAAAAAATCAATAAAATATATTTAAAAAAAGAAAAGAAAAATGGATTGATCGTGTAAAGTGCAACCACTTATGACTCGCTGGGTTAGAAAATGACACGATGGCACCAACATGGACAGCAACCGCGTGTGTACGTCAGCGGGAGGCTGGTGGAGGTGCGTGTGGTACGGTCCTTGCTTTGTCATCCAGGTGCAGACAGCACTGGACTCTGCTACAGACCCTGTGGAATGTTCCAGATCCGCCTCTCCGAGAATGGCAATAGACTGCATGGCTTCAAAGCCGGCAGAAGAAGGAATGGAACGAGGAAGCATCGTTAACCCAGCAAGAGGCAGGTAAGAGGAGGAAAATAAACATAAAAAGTCAAAACACATGGCAAGAGTCAATCCAAATGTATCAGAAATGACGCTGAGTGCAATGCATTAAGTGATTTCTAAAGCCCGTGGGCTGTGTACAAAAGCCACCTAAAATGTGTATGTGGAACGAAAAAGAATGTAAAAGACTGATACCAAAATCAGAAAAAAAACCCACCAAAAAACCCACAAGAAAACTACAGGTCAATATCCTTTGTAAATAGCCCCGGCCGGTTTAGCTCAGTGGATAGAGTGTCGGCCTGCAGACCAAAGGGTCCCGGGTTCCATTCCGGTCAAGGGCATGTACCTCAGTTGCAGGCTCCTCCCCGGCCTGGGCCCTGGTGGGGGCGTGTGCAGGAGGCAGCCCATCCATGTGTTTCTCTCACATCAATATTTCTCTCTGTCTTCCCCTCTCTCTTCTCTCTCTAAAAACCAATGGGAAAATGTCCTCGGGTGAGGATTAATATATACACACATATCCCTAATCAACAGACATGCAAACATTCTGAACAAAACAGTCGCACACCCAATCCAGCGACTTATCAAGGAGCGGACAGCCCTCTACTGAGTGGGACGTAGGCGGGTGGTGTAACGTTCCCAGGTCAATGACTGCGTTACCCCATATTCATAGAACGAGGGGCAAAACCCTGGGTGCAGACGGGCCTGAGAGAGAGAGAGAACGGGGAAGTAAAGGCCCCTGGATTGGAAGGGAAAGCGAGACCGCTGTGGTCACACTCAGTGTCCTATCTGTAAAACACCTCAAGGAACCGGTCACGGTGACAGCGTTCGCCAGAATTCATACCAGCAAAGCTGACAGGCGTGAGACGGAAAGGTAGTTGCATGTCTAACGCCAGCAGGAAACAATTTGAAAACGAAACGGAGAGAAAACAATCGCGTTCACCATAGCGTCAGAAATAATAAAATGTCTAGGAGCACATCTGACAAGAGATGGGTCAGATTTATTCACTGGAAACGACCAGACGTCACAGGGAGGCACTGAAGGAGAGCCCGCGAGTGGAAGGAGGCACCATGTTGGACAACCCTTGTCGAAATCCCTGCAGTTTGTCTGTTTTGTAGAAATTGACAAAATGATTCTAAATTCATAGGACTGCCCTGGCCAGTGCGGCTCAGCTGGTATGAGCGTTGTCTTGTACACCAAAGGTTGTGGGTTCGATTCCCGGTCAGGGAGTGTGCAGGAGGCAGCTGATCAATGCCTCTCTCTCTCTCTCTCTCTCTCTCTCTCTCTCTCTCTCTCTCTCTCTCCCCTTCTCCCATTCCCCTCTCTCTCAAATCAGTAAAAATCATGTCCTTGGGTGAATATTAAAAAAAAAAATTTAGCCCGGCTGGTGTGGCTCGGTGGTTGAGCATCGACCCAGGAACCAAGAGCTCGCCGGTTCGATTCCTGGCCAAGGGCACATGCCCCAGTTTCGGGCTCGATCCCCAGTAGCGGGTGTGCAGAAGGCAGCCGATCCGCGATTCTCTCCCATCATGGATGTTTCTACCTCTCTCTCTCCCTCTCCCTTCCTCTCTCTCCAAAATCCATAAAAACACATTTTTTTAAACAATTCACAGGCCTTAGAAATGGGCCAAACAATTTGGCCAAGAATGGAACTGGAAGGCCTGCGTCACCCCATCTCCGACTTGTCACGGAGCGACAATAATCAAGGCAGTGCCGCCTGGGACTGGGACAGGCGCACGGAACCCAGCTGACAGGTCAGAAACGACGCCGACGTCGACGCCAAATTGACTGCTGACGACTCAATGGGAGGAAATGGCCTTGAAGAAAGTGTTGAGGCTGCTGAGACCTACCAGCGGGCGAGGGAAGGGAAAAGAAACTTCGCTGGGGTCCCGCCGCCCCCCACGCCCCCACACCCACTCCGCCAACCACAGCCCATGTAAGAGTTAAAGCTGCAAACCTCCTAGAAGAAAACGTTCATGACCCTGGATTAGGCGGCGGCCCCGCGACACGCCATTAAAGGCGGGGGCCGCACGGGAGCAGAGAAATTGGACTTCATTAAAATTTAAAACTTTTGTGTCCTAACAGACACGATTAAGTGAGTGAAAAGGCCGCCCCAGAATGGGAGGAAATATTTGCAAGTCATATATCTGATAAAGGACTCGAAGCCAGACCTATAAACAGCTCCTCGGGCTGAACAACGGGACCAACTGCTTAATTAGAGAATCGGCGCGAGAGTTGAATAAACATTTCGCTGAAGGCGGCGATGAATGGCTAATAAGCACATGAAAAGTTGCTCAACATCGTTAGCGACGAGGGCGATGCAAATCGGGCCACAATGAGCCGCCGTGACACACTCGCCGGCCCGGCTCACA
>NW_006293349.1:214216-214474 GCF_000327345.1 Myotis davidii
CGGGCGGCAGGGCCCACAATAGCCCCTCGTTGGAGACCGTCCAGACGTCCATCACCGGCCACGGGGCCACCGCATGTGCCTCAGCGCACAACGGAGCGCTGTTCTTGGCTGCGGGGACGGCGTGGGTGTGCAGCCGGGGACCCCCGGGCCGGACCGCCGTCCCTGTGAGAACGGCCGTTTGATGCCGTCTGTGGGACGCGGCCGGAGGAGGCACGGATCCAGCTTTAGAGAAATGGAAGGACCCCGAGACAGAGCCGG
>NW_006293349.1:214609-215664 GCF_000327345.1 Myotis davidii
CGCCCAGGTGCTGGCGCGTTGACATTGGGCGTGTTTTATGGCACAAGCGAAATACATTTTATGGCGTAAGTTATGCCCCAGTGAAGCTTTCGCAAAAAAGTACAAACAAGACGAAGGCCGTTCGCCATGGCAACGGACGGTCCAGGGAGCAAGGCCACGGGAGACCAAGGGGGCGCTGCCGCCATCACCGGGGGCGGGCGGGGGGGTGGCGCCCAGCGCGGAGGAAGGAAGCATGAACGTCACGTGAGCCTGACCTGGAAGCGACGGGCGTGCGAAGCAGACGTGGACAGAAGCACGGAGGAACCGCCCAGTGCTCCGGGGTCGGGGTCCCCACAGATGGAGGAGGTGAGGGCGCCCAGCGAGACCGTCGCCGTCAGAAAAGACGAAACACGGCCCCTGGACGGCCGCATGGCCCTGAGAGCGTCCTGCTGAGCGAACTCAGGCGGCAAAAGCCAAGAGCCGCACGATCACACTCACACGTGGGACCTAGAACGGAAACTCGTGGACACAAACGGCCGTGTCCTGGTTGCCAGAGGGAAGGCGGGGGAGGAGGTGAAGGGGGCCTAATGTATGGTGACAGGAGATGAGATGACGCCCTGGTTGGTGTGGTTCAGTGGTGAGAGCGTCGGCGTGCAGACTCAAGGGTCCCGGGTTCGATTCCCGTCAAAGACACATGCCCAGGTTGTGGGCTCGATCCCCAGGGTGGGGCTGCCGGAGGCGGCCGATCCATGATGCTCCCTCATCACTGAGGTTTCTCTCTCTCCCTCCCCTTCCTTGCTCTGAAATCAATAAAACATATATTTTTTAAAAAAGATGATTTGCCTTTGGGTGGTGGTGGCACCACACGGATCTTGCCTCCTAGACACCCACGCCTGAAGCCTACGTGACCCTGTTAGCCTAGGTCACCCCAGTAAACGGAGCTAAAAACCCCCCTTCCAACGAGGATGTGATGTCACAAACAGTTAACAGGCTGTGGACAGAGCACAATGCTGGGCCCAGCCGCCTGGGAACCGGGCGCAGGAGGCGCATTTACAAGCACGGAGCGTCCGCCACGC
>NW_006293349.1:215927-217555 GCF_000327345.1 Myotis davidii
GAGCTGCGACACCACAGAGCCCTCGCCGCCGCCCCAGCGCCTCAAGTCCCACTGCAGACAGATCCCCGGCCCGGCCTCCGGGAGAAACCAGAGGCGGTGGCAACGGAGACGAGAGGAATCTGCACATGAGCGACCATTAAAAGTAAACGCTATGTCATCCCGGCCGGAGCCCGGCCAGCCAGTGCGGCTCAGTGGTTGAGCATCAATCGACCTAGGAACCAGGAGGTCAGGGTTCGCTTCCCCATCAGGGCACAGGCCCGGGTTGTGGGCTGCATCCCCAGTGTGGGGCGTGCAGGAGACAGCCGGTCCACGATTCTCTCTCATCATGGATGTTTCTCTCTCTCCCTCTCTCTTTCTCTCTGACATCAATAAAGATATACACTGAGTGGCCAGATTATTATGACCACCCGACGTTTGTAGGCAAATTAGCTATAATTTCTCGCTCAAGTTGCTAGAGGGCCAGACATTATAAACGTCTGAATAGCACAACACACCTAAGTATCGTTGCTGGTCAGGTTCATCCTATCATGGTGATGGCGTATCCCAACGGAGATGGCGTCTTCCAACAAGACAATGCGCCATGCCACGGTGCTCGTATTGGGCAGGAGTGGTTTCAAGAACATGAGGGAGACTTTACCTTGCTCAGGTGGCCCCCACAATCACCAGATCTCAGTCCAATGGAGCATTTGTGGGAAGAAGTTAAAAGAGCCACCAGGCAGCCGGTTCCACAACCATCAAATCTCACAGAACTGGACAGTGCTATTCATCAGGCATGGTGTCCGATTCCTCGCATCACCTTCCCACATCCCGTGGACTCAGTGCCAAGAGGAATCGCCGCAGTGTTGAAGGCAAAAGGTGGCCCAACGCAGTCCTGACGGGGGGTCATCATACCCTGGCCACTCAGTGTATTTTAGACACCGGGGGGGGGGGGGCAGTTTGCGTGGCATCTGGAGGGAAAATGCAGCCTCCGTTGAAACGCCACCTAGGAAGCGGGGGTGCCTGCGAAGCAAGGGTGACCCGACCTGGGGACAGAGGGCGGCGGTGCCTGAGGCTGCGTCCGGGAAGGAAGACGGAGACAGGGAACGAGAGAGGACAGGCCCCCGCGTGGGACCCGCAGGGCGGGCGGGCCTTGGAAATATGAACAGAACGGGCATATCGCCGGCCAGCGCGGCCGACAGACAGACAAGGAACGACGCGGATGACACGGGCGTGAACGTGCCAACGACCTTGGGATCCCAGGATACGTAACTGATGGAGACGGACGGACGGAGAGGGGACCGCCGGACCGTCCCACACCCACTCCGGTGGCAGCGGCTGAGCAAAAACCTTCCCACAAAGAAGCCACCAGGCCAGACGCCTCCGCCCCTGCGTGCGAGGGGAGACGCGCCCTGAGCCCGCCCGGAATATTCTGGAACATGGAAGGGGCGCTGCCCCTCAGAATGATCTGCTCCCAGGAGTGGGGGCCGGCGACCAGGACCCCCAGAGGCCCCGGCCCGTCTCTCTGAGCCCCTGTCCTGAAGCTGAGGGCCAGCCTGGGCCGGGGCCCTGTCACAGCCCCGGGTCTGAGCCGATGAGGAAGCCGGTGGGGGCTGGAGGCCCGGCTGCCCCCGCCAGGCAGGCTCCTCTCT
>NW_006293349.1:217659-218727 GCF_000327345.1 Myotis davidii
CCGCTGGGTTTCCTGCCCCGCTTCCTGCCCCCGGTCAGCAGGATTGTGGGGTTGTTTACGGCCCGATGGCGGCGGTGATAAGCGATAACGTGGGGCCCAGGACGTGCCACGGTGCCCTCCGGGCCCGGCGAGGCCCTTTCCCAGGGTCCGTCCCCCAGGGGGGCGTCAGTCAGCACAGGGTGGGCGGGGCAGGCCTCTCCTTTGGTGCCTGGATGGACAGCGGGACTGCCCACACTCCCAGTGGGCAGCTGGCCCGGCCACTGCCCACTCTCCAGACCCCCGGGCAGGTGACCCCACCTCCGTGGGCAGCACAGGGGGTGAAGATGGCACAGACCAGTCCCCCCAAGTGCCACGTGTGCAGAACGTGGCTGGTCCCCTGTGGCCCGCCACCCTGACCACGGCCCAGCCAGGGCTGGTCCTGCTAGGCCCCTGGGTGGTGTCACTCCAGCCCTGGAGGGTCACTGCTCCGGGGGACCCCGTCACCCACCCGCTGTCGCCCTCCCAGAGGACACCGGGCTCCCGGTTGTGCCGAGAGCGGTGGGCAGAGCCCTCAGAAAGGCCGGATAGCCGGGCAGGGGAGGGAGGAGGGCGAGCGCATCTGGAAGGTGGGAGGGGGTACCCCAAGGCTGCACTCAGGGGTCCCCCAGCAGAAGCTGCCATGGCCAGGCCAGTCCAGGGCCGGTGAGGAAGCTGGGGTGCCCTGGATCAGCCCCTGCCTCCTCTGGAAGCCCCAACACAGGGTGCCCCACTGTCCTGGGCTCCGCCCGCCCCTCCCCCTCACCCCATGTGCCCTGCAGGGCATGCCCACCCTTTGTCCCTGCCCCAACCTCCACAACTGAGGCCAGGGATCCATCCACGAGTGGCCGAGCCCAGGGCCCCGGCTGGCCTGGTGGGCTGACCACTCCCGGGCTCTGTTCCCATCCTGCCAGACGGGGCCGTGCCTGGAAGGGGCGGGCAGCAGGCCGCTCAGGCCCGTGCTGACCCAGGGGCCAGGCCCAGCGTGGGAGCCCCATGGGCACCTGGACAGCGGCCTCCCTTTCGGCCTGCCCCCGGGGACTGGCCCTGGAG
>NW_006293349.1:219373-219701 GCF_000327345.1 Myotis davidii
TGGGGGGCACCGTGCGGGCCCCGGGAGGCCACTGCCCCCCAGAGCCGCGCCCGGACCCCGCGCCTACCTTGTCTTCCACGCGGTTCAGGCGGGCACCGATGGTGTTGCTGCCCCGGTCCTTGCTCTTTTCTGGGGGTAAAAGATCGTATCAAGAATGTGCGTGTTGGGGGGGCAGGCCAGGGACCCTGACTGTGTTTGGGGAGAAGCGTGACTGAGGGGAGAGGGAGCCCATGGGGGAGGCTGAACCCGTGACCTTCTGCGGCAAGAATGTCAGAGGGTGCAGGTGCGGTGGGTGCAGTGAGGTGAGATGGGGTGCAGTGAGGGGGGG
>NW_006293349.1:221709-226598 GCF_000327345.1 Myotis davidii
CGGGCAGCAGGCGTGAGCGGACTCACCTGGAACTTCTTCTTGGCCACGAAGTACTGCATGCGGCGGATGACCCTGATGGTGGCGGGGGGGTGCTCCCGCAGCCTGCGGGGCGGGGGAGATGGGCGTCTGGAAAGGGCAGGGCCTGCAGGACTGGTGGCCGAGGACAGTCACTGCTGAGCCGCTCGGCCCCGTGTCTAAAGCTCCTTCTAGAAACACCATCGACAGAGACACCACAACCCACGAAACACGTTTGCAGAGGAGAAGACGGGAAGGACACGGGGGCTTCGCTTCGGTTCCGATGTTCATTCTGAACAAACCTTCTGCTGAAACCGCCCAAAGCCAGACCCGCCGCACGACCCCCACCGCTGGTGGCAGCCTCGGCCCCAGCCAGGAGTGCCCCGCCCAGGAGCGGAGGGACCAACCAGGGGCCTGAGGGGTGGCCGCCCGCACCTCTAGGGCAGCTTTGGGGTCACGGTGTGGACACAGGCTGAATGGTGCTGGCGGAGAAGCAGGGCATCAGGGCACAGACAGCAAGGATTTGAGGGGACAAGATCCTGGTCAATGGGGGGGCCCAGAGAGGGGGTGCCTGCCACGCAAGGGCCCTCGAGGCATCTGTGAGTCAGGCAGCACCAGCTGGGGTGAGGGGCACCGGCTGGGGTGAGACCCTGATGAACTGAGCTAGAGAAGCTGCTCGGAGGTGAAAGCTAAGCAGAGCCTGCCGCAGACTGACGGCCCTGGGAAGACTGGGGTTCAGAGTCTACCAAGGAGGGGGGCTTTCGGCTGAGACCCCCATGGCCTTAGGTCATCTCCGTCCAGGCCCGGACCAAGGTGCCCCGCCTGCACCTTCCGCAGCCGGGGGAGAACCGGTCACCTGGGCGGAGGTGACGGCAGGGAGCCCGGCCTCGCCTCAGCCTCCAGAGACCGAGAAACGGGGGGAGTGGGTCCTGGGAGCCGACCCGAGAGGCGGAGGCTCGGTGCTGTCCGTGAACTGTGACCTCCTGGTTCATCGGTCAAAATCCCCAACCACACGGGGCTGCCGGGGAAGCCGCGTGGGAGGCGCCCAGCTGGCACCCAGCAGCTGCGGAGATGTGAGGCCACAGAGACCACGTCCCACCAGCTGCCCCTGGGACGAGCCACGGCGCCCACCCTGACGGGCAGCCCAAGGCCGGCCGCAGGCCCACACGCAGGTCGGTGATGGGGTTCACCTCTGAGCTGTCTGCGGAGGCCCTTTATTTAAAAACGCGTCTGCTCATTTGTGGTTACTTTATTGCTACTTTTTAATATATTTTTATTGACTTCAGAGAGGAAGGGAGAGAGAGAGAGATGGAAACGCCAATGATGAGAGAGAATCGTGGACCGGCTGCCTCCTGCACGCCCCGCACTGGGGATCGAGCCTGCAACCCGGGCCTGTGCCCCGACTGGGAATGGAACTGTGACCTCCTGGTTCCTAGGTCGACGCTCAGCCCCTGAGCCCCGCCGGCCGGGCTGAGGTCTGAAATAACCAGGTGAACAGGTTCAAGGAACTGGATGGGAAGCGGAGAGTTTTGCCAGAGAAATGAAATCTCTATGAAAAATCAGACGAAGGAAGTCCTGAGAAGGACAGGGCAGGCGGCCTGGGAGCAGAGGGGCCTGGAGATAAGGATACTTGTGGGCTGGATGAAAATAGCCCCGGGGATGGAAAAAGGCAGAATTAAACCGAGAGGAAAAAGTGCCACCAGGAGAGACAGACGGCTCAAAGTCCTGACACTCGTGAGATCGCAAAAGGAGCGGAGACGCGAGGGGGACACAGAATCCTGGAGACTTGGGGGCTGATCGTCTCCCCCAAATGATGGCAGACAGGAGGCCACCAACTCCAGCTGCTCCGGGGACCCACGGCGCCCAGACCCAGGCCCTGAGAGGAGGCCGAGCCGCCCGGAGGCACGGGGTGTCCGGGAGCGAGAGGGCGGTGGGGGACGGCCTTGTCCGATGGCCGGCTTGTCAGGGAGGAAGAAAGCCAGACGGCATCTCTAAAGTGCTCACGGACAATTATCAACTTAGCGTTCTATACCCATCGCTCAGGTCCTCGTACATGAAGGTGCGAGTGAGGGAAGCCAGACCCAGGGGGACAGACCTGCTGAGCCACCCGTGAGGTCCCCAAGGGGTCAGATCCCCAGAGACAGGAAGTAGGGCAGTGGGTGCCGGGCCGGGGGAGGGGCTGGGGACTCGTGTGTGACGGGGACAGGGCGTCAGAGGGGGAAGAGGCGACGTTCTGGCGATGACGGGGGTGGTGGTTGTACGACCCTGCGAACGCGCCTCAGGCCTCTGAGCTGTGCGCTTAGCTGGTCAGACGGGAGCCGTGTGCATCTTGTGTGTGTACAGATGAACGAATACACACACAGGAAGGTGCAGCCCAATCCAGGAGGCCCTGCTTCTGGGGGAGCGGCCTGAAGAAGGACGGGGCCCCCCCGGCAAAGAGGAGGACCCCAGAAGGAAGCTGGAAGTACGGGGAGGGGCCGAGGCATGGAGGAGGGCAGGCGGACGAGAAAGCTGGGCAGTGTGGACCCGACCACCCTGTCCCACGAGGTTTAAGTGTTCCAGAATTTAAACAGGGTCAAGCCTGGCCAGAGGGCTCAGTGGATAGAGCGCCGGCCTGTGGACCAAAGGTCCCGGGTTCGATTTCCGTCAAGGGCATGGACCTCGGTTGCAGGCTCCTCCCCAGCCTGGGCCCTGGTCGGGGCACACGTAGGAGGCAACCTAATTAATGTGTTTCTCTCACATCGAAGTTTGTCTCTGTCTTCCCCTCTCTCCCTTCCACGCTCCCTAAACATCAATGGAAAAATATCCTCGGGTGAGGATTATCAATCAATCAATCAATCAATCAATAAAAAATTAAAAAAGTGGTCAAGCCCGGCCAGAGGGGCTCAGTGGGTTGAGCATCGTCCCATGCACCCAGAGGTGGCTGGCCCCACTCCTGGACAGGGCACAGACCTGGGGGGCGGCTTTGACCCCCCAGTTGGGAGTGTATGAGAGGCGACGGACTGATGTCTCTCTCTCACATGGATGTTTCCCGCTCCCTGCCTCTTGCTAAGCCTGCCCTCGCGTGAGGCCGTCAGCTGGGTAGGAAGATGCTCTAAATCCGTGTGCGAAAGGGCCACATACTCGTGTCCGTGTGACCCGAGCATGAGCTGAACTACACGGTGAAAGTCGCGCGGGAGGCGGAGGCCTCGGTGAGGTTGCCGTGGCAGCCCGTGCGTTGCCAGGGCGAGGGTCCCGGTGCCCATCGGAGGCCACGCTGGCATCCTAGTGGTCCAGGATGGATGTGATGGTCTCTAGGCGACCGCCGAGGGGGTAACCAAAGGGTGATGAACCAACCAGCTCCCGGGGGGTCAAAAGGAAAGAGTCGCATCACGTGACTGATCCGAAGGAGGCAGGAAAGGGGTGCAGGAAGCCCTGAGCGAATGAGAGCCAGGTGCCAGGCAGCAGGTGGTCGCGCTTCGAAGGGACCGCGCGTCCTAAGACCAAGCGCGTCCGGCGGGACTGGAGACGAGCTGATGTTGCCGAGAAACCCCTTTAATGGGGGGGCGGGGGGCGTGCGAGGGCAGGGAAGGTACACCCGGTGTGTCCAGGGGCTGGTGCAGGGCGCTCAGGCCAGAGATGACGAGGGTCCTGAGTTTAACACGTGGTCCGACTCGGAGGAGGGCCTCCATTCGAAACCCGTATGCGCCCACAATCAGAACCCTGAAACCCACAAAGCCAGACCGGGCAGAACTCAGAGGTGACAGGACACACGGTCGGTGCGTAGCCGAGAGGAGAGCTAGCAAAACCCCCACGGAGACGTAAGGACGACAGAACCTCAGAGAGCCCAGCGCGGACACCGATCGGCAGGGACCGCGGCATCGTCACCGTCACCGTGGGGCCTTCCCCAGGGGGGACCCAGGCGGGGCTCGCACAGCCAGTCCCGAGAGACGCCAGAGAAACGGCACCGCGGCGCCCGGGTCCCGGCCACGGCGAGTTGGAGGGGAATCAGGGAGGCGGACGACGACGCTCCCTCACGTCTGGGCGTCCATCTAAGTGACTCAAGGGTGAGGGCGGCAGCTGGTAAGAGCTGGACAGCATTTTTATTTGGATGAGAATAAAGTGCCACGGTGAGTGGGCAGCGCTCGGGGCAGATGGTGACCGAGGCGCGTCTTAGGGGAGAGGAGAGGCGGACGCCTGTCTGAAGAAGTTAAAAAAAAAGAGAAAATTTAAATCCAAACAACAGAGACGGGAGATAATAAAGACAAGAGCACAATCCGATGGCGTGAAAGATGCACATTGCATTAGGAGCGACCAGCAACGCCAAAGGTTTTCGTTTTTTGTTTTTTTAAATATATTTTATTGATTTTTTACAGAGAGGAAGGGAGAGGGATAGAGACTTGGAAACATCGATGAGAGAGAAACATCGATCAGCTGCCTCCTGCACACTCCCCACTGGGGATGTGCCCGCAACCAAGGTGCATGCCCTTGACCGGAAAAAAAAAACTCCGTCGCCCTCACCACATCAACGGCCCGCGAGGAGGAACATGTAATCAACTCAAAGATGCAGAAAAGCATCTGATAGGGCGGAAGCCGTCCCTAATGAGAAACACCCGCAGGCAGCGGGTGAGAAGGGCGCGCCCTCCTGCTACACACCAGCCGCAACGCAAGGGGAACACTCAGCTCTACACGCACACGGCTCCACGTACACGGCTCCACGTACACACACAGCGCTTCCCCTCCACGCACACAGCTTCCCGTACACACACAGCGCTTCCCCTCCACGCACACGGCTTCCCGTACACACACAGCGCTTCCCCTCCACGCACACGGCTTCCCATACACACACAGCGCTTCCCCTCCACGCACACGGCTTCCCCTCCACGCCCACTGCT
>NW_006293349.1:226829-228450 GCF_000327345.1 Myotis davidii
TCGATCAGCTGCCTCCTGCACACTCCCCACTGGGGATGTGCCCGCAACCAAGGTGCATGCCCTTGACCGGAACCGAACCTGGGACCCTTCAGTCCGCAGGCCGACGCTCTATCCACTGAGCCACACCGGTCAGGGCAAAAGCCGAAGTTTTATCCTCTGAAGGGACTAATGACACTGAGACGCTTTCAGTGACGTGGACCGGGGACGGGCGGCACAGATTACCGATGTCGGGGATTAGAGACTGAACACCATCTAGACCTACAGGCGTCTTCTAAAAATCTACTCAGAGGATGCGACACACACAAATGATTTTTATAGTTTAGGTAAAAATAGGTTAAAAACACAATGTATGAAAGGAGACACAAAGAAGAAACAAACATGTCCAAACGGCCCCATATTAACGAGACACATTCCGGCGGGAACGAGGACCATCCCCACCCGCACGGCGAGACCGTTCCTTCCGAGGACGTCGCCGGGGTCTGACCCCGAAAGGCCGGACCTCGGGGAGGATCTGTGGACCGCGGAACCTCGACGGGGCCGGCCGCCCTCACTGTTCAGACGAACGCGAGAGGGAGCAGGCGGGGAGGCTGCTGTGCGGTCAGGCCCACTGGACATTGGCCCCACGTCTCAGCCCCAAGCCCGGGCGTCCAGGGCAGGGACGGAGCGGGCGCCGGCGCGATTGGAAATCGCGAGCCTGCTCTGGTTTGCCGGAGCTGTCATCATGGACGTAAAAGGCCCTGGAGAGTTTCCGGGTGAACTCTTCCATCGCTAACGAATGCGGCAGGGACACTGGTTTTACAGACGACTCACAGAAGCCCACCGCGTCTCCGTGGGCCAGGGACGCACCGTGAGACGCGGAGTGAAGAGATGCCACGGCAGCCCACCCCACGGAGGCCCAGATCCATTGACGTGAGCGAGTCCGGCGTTCGTGACCCGGGCCCAGGAGGCCGGGCCTGGGCGGAGGGGCCTGGTGTGTGTGTGAACGGGGGGACTCTGTACGAAGCAAATTTCCGAGATTCAGTGCGATTCCAATCTACACCCAGCACCTGCATTGCTCCCCCCTTTTTGCTAGTCCTCCCCCCGAGGGCACTTCCCCATCGGTGCTCAGGGAGAGAGGAGGGAGAGGGAGGGGCGGAGAGAAACGTGGATGTGAGGGAAACACAGCAAAGGTCTGCCTCCTGCACGCGCCCCGTCCAGGGCCCGGGCTGGGAGGAGCCTGCCACCGCGGTCGTGCCCTGGACCAGAATCAAACCCAGGACCCGTCTATCCACTGGGCCACACTGGCCGGGGCTTTATTATTCTTTCTTTTTGGGAAAAATTTCAAGCAGATTCTGAGGTCGTCACGAGAAAGCAGAGGCAGGGTCGCGGAGAGCGTTTGAGGAGCAGCCGAGGGAGCGGCTCCCCGCACGGCCCAGGACTCCTGAGGTGACACGAGCAACGTGGCCGCCTGGGGGCACGGGGACCTGAGCTGTGCGCGCTGCCCGGGACAGGAGGGACCCTGGGAGCGAGCGCTCGCCTGCGGCCGCCCGGTCTGAGGCCACGGTGCTGGTCTGCTCCCGTGAGCGAGCGTCCCTGGCGATCAATGGCCCGGGAAGAGTCTGGGCGTCCCCTCCCCCCGCCG